>NC_140073.1:49153119-49599706 GCF_964194135.1 Talpa europaea
CATATTTTATCATTACCAACAGCCACACCCCTTCTAAAATTTCAGAGGTCCTCCTCTCTGACCTCTACTGGCTCACTTTCAAGATCACTCCTTGCATACGGATGTTGACAATTCCATGACTCCAATGAGACTTCTATCCACTGATAAAATCTACTTTCACTACCCATCGTCCCTTTATTCCCTTACTTTTCCTCTTACCTAGCTTAAAATTCATGGTTCATCATATAAATATGTCTTTGCATACACTTTCAAATTCCTTGTCTCTTTCTCTTTCTCTCTGCTATATTACCTGGAAAATTTCAGCCCTGATAAAATACAACTCTCTAGCAAAGTACTAGTAACAGTACTGTGGAAGTACAGAGCTATTTGAATTTCCAAATAGTTCCTGGCACCGAGTTCTGGAAGGGACATTTACAAATCAGTTGAATAGGCTTTTAAACATCAGATTTCACAAAGCATCACAGTTCCAGTTTTGTAGACAGCTATTTGGCTAGCCACTAATTACTCATGGACACATCCTTCCTTTCCACCACACTGTACAGCCCTTTAAAGGTAGGGACTCATAACATATTTCCTTATATTGATTACTTTGCCTAACATAAGTAACTGCTCAATAAAAGCTGATTAAATGTCAAATGCACAAACAAGGGCAAAGATTATCTTGTACTAGGACACAAAGAGTAGTAATCAAGGCTTTAAGTTGCTAGAGATACTATTTTACAGACTTTAGAAAGGATGAATAAAAATGCCTACTTTTTTTTTTTGCAATAACATATTTATTTTTTTGTGTTTATTTTATTTATTTATTTTTATAATAAATTTTATTTTTATATTCCCCATACAATTGCAACCCCTAAAAATGCCTACTTTTAAAAATAGATGAAACCACATGAAATTTACTGTAAGTATTGTTTATTTTAGATACATATTTTGCTGTTTAGATTTCCCAAGATTCACACGTGTGTGTGTGTTTGTGTGTGTGTATGTGTCTGCGCTCTAAGGGAGAATTAACCAACAGCAATAATTCTGTTAACTGGCCTTGTGCCAGACTGGTCTCCATACAGCGTAACTTTGCTCCCCTTTCAATGATCCAATCTCACGTGGGATCTAGTACATGATCGAAAGCCACGATTACAGATGTCCTCATAAAGGATGACATTTAAATAAAGAGGATTACCAAGTGAAAAAGAGAAAGCAAATATAGTAAATGGGAGGGCAACAAATGTAACAAATGCTGTAGTACATTTTAACATAAATTTCTAAAATGTAAAGTATTGCTTTTTTTTTTTTAAAGATTTATTTTTATTTACTTATACAAGCACTGGGTACAGTCAGAAGCACGGGAGGGTGAGAGAATTCACCAGAGCCAGAGTGGAGAGCAGAGCAGGCAGCTTCGCAACCCAGCGCTCAACCACTGTGCCGCCAGGGAGGCCCTAAAATGTAAAGTATTTCTTAACTGCAGCAGCATATCCGAGTATGAGGCAACAGCAAAATTGTCACTAGACTTTCCAAACATAAAAGGTGTGTCACATGGGCTTCCCCGGTGGCGCAGTGGTTGAGTGCTGGGTTGCGAAGCTGCCCGCAGCCTCTGTAGCGCCAGTTCGATCCCCGGCTGCTCCCCGGCCACTGAAGGAGGGTCCTACATGGCGCGCAGACCTCTCTTGCCGCCCGCTGCTCCCTTCAGCAGTGTGCTTCGGTGCTTCTGCCTGCTCTGCTCCCCGCTCTGGCTCTGGTGAATTCTCTCACCCTCCCGTGCTTCTGACTGTACCCAGTGCTTGTATGAATGAATGAATGAATGAATGAATGAATGAATGAATGAATGAATAGAATAAATCTTAAAAAAAAAAAAAGGTGTGTCACAGGCTTCAAAGAGCAAGGAGATATGGTTTGAGCATCAAATTCTTAGTGGTTTGCATTCTTGGCTTTTAGAAAACATTTTCTTTCAAGTCCTTAAAGAGTGAGCCTATTAGGGATCTATTCTGCTGAATCAAATCAGTTCTAGAGCACAAGAAAACTGCCCCATTCTCAAAAGGGCAGGCAGATTTCAGAAAGACTGAAGGAAAAGAAAATCAAATTTTAAATTATGATTTAAAATTTAATCTGAAGCATCTTTAGTTACATCTTTTCCAGTGCCGAGATAAAAAACAAACACCTCTGCACACCAACATAGTCCTAATTTTATATAAGTACTACCCAGAGCTCCTAAACACAAAGGTATTTAAATAACTAGTTTTTTTTTTTTTTTAAGTTAAGTGCTTTTACCTCCTAGCTAATTTTAGAGATTACCTTTGTCTTTAAACTAAGTAGCATTTTATTATGAGCCAGAGCACTCAAAGAAGAAAGAAAGAAAACCAGGTTCTCCAGGCAAAACCCATTTTTAAGTTTCACCTTTGTACAAAGTAGATATGGAATAACTGACTGCCTTAAGGTAAACTACAATTTTTGGTGAAACTATGTAATGCCAGGTTAAAGTTAAAAAAGCAGCAAATGTAGGTAATAAACCAATCAGGAGACACTTTATATTTCCTCATAGTATGCTATTGTACAAGTGCGCATCAAAAGTCCTGCTGATTAGGGGCCTCCCTGATGGCGCAGGAGTTAAAGACAGTGCTATCAAGCTGTCGCCAGCCACTGTGGCATGAGTTTGATCCCTGGCCAGGGAGCTAACCTACATATGGCGCAGCAGACCTCTCCTGTCTTGCCTGCTGCTCCTCTTAGCAGCGGATTTCAGTAGATCCACCTGTCTTGCTCCCCATTCTGTCTCTGGTGAATCCTCTCACTCCCCGTACCTCTGGCCTACACACCCCACTTCCTGTATGAGTAAATAAAAAAAAAATAAGTCTTAAGAAAAAAAGTCCTACTGATTAACCCTCTGAAAGTTCTCGTCAATATCTCCATTTTATTATCAAAATGATTGCCCTAGTTCAGGCCTCAATGGCTCTCATAGACTTTACTGCAAAAGTCTTACCTCTAATCCCTTATTCTTACTGTTACCAGAGCATTTTTTCTATAAATAAAAATCTAATTATGCACCTATTTCCTTTGATAGCTCCTCCACTGGCAATAGAGAAAAATTAAAATACCCTAGCCAGATACGCAAAGCTGTATACAATTTAACCGCAATCTGCTTTTATAACTTTATTCCCTCCCAGTCTCCTACTCTCACTTTCACACCTATCTTTCACTGACTTTATGACTTTGCATGAAGTATTTTTATGTACATCTCCCTGTATAATGCCAAATTATCTACCAAGGACTTCCCAGGCCTGAGGAGAACTAAAATGGTCCTCCACAATGTTCTTCCATTGCTCTGAATATCTTGTCTGTTTTACCACTGATTTATAAATCTGATAAAAGGTGAGCTCTGTGAGAACTTTTTCTGAATTCATCTTTTCTCTTCAGTTTGGTACATGGTAGATATGAATGTTTAGCATAGATTAACCAAAGAAAGTACAAATAAATATAAATATAAATAAATATAAACTTACTGTCATGATTTTGAGCTCCCTTTTAAAGGTTAGGCTCAACTCCAGTCTTACCTCCTTCAAGAAGCCTTGTCCAACTGCTTTAGATCACATTGCAGTGGCATATTGAAAAGGGAGGCATCTCTTACAGTCAGTAGGACACAGTTCAGCACTTAAATGCTCTTTATTTCACCACTGTTAATTCTGCCCACCCAAAGAGATGACATGGGTAACTAAATTGTAGACCAGTTTTTAGACACTACAGTATTTAGTTAGGTACATATCCTCCACAATACTTGGATCAATATTTATTTCGAGTAGGTTCTAATAAATATTTCAGATCGGGGGTTGGCAAACTTTTTCCATTAACAGGACAAATAATGAATTAAGTCTAGTGAGGAATGAAAGTCTCTGCTGCAACTACTCAAGTCTACTGCTATAACGCAAAGTAGCCACAGGAAAGTAAATAAACAAATGAGCATGACTATGTTCCAACAGAACTTTATTTATGGACAATGATATCTGAATATTTAATTTTCATGTTTTATCAAATGTGATTCTTGTTTTGATTTTCTTTTTCAACCATTTATAAAAGCTTTTACTGTTAGCAGTAATACAAAAATAAGAAGTGGGCCAGATTTAGCCCACAGGTCACAGTTTGCCAAACTCCAATTTAGATGGACACACTAATTTATATTGCAAGACAAATTTGTTGTCAAATTCCCTAGTAAAACATTAACACACATAGTACAATACCTGCGTTCAGCACGCTCCTTCTTCTTTAAGGCAACATCCAAATCCTGCAATTGTTCTTCTAATTTTTCACATAGCAGTTTCTAAAAGAGCAAAGTACCTGAGGGTCATTTTCAACACTTTTCCACAATCTTTTATCACTTGCATATTATAAGCTCATGGATTCTGTGCTATGAGAGTTGATAAGTGGCCACACAGTGAGTAAATAGTGAACATTTCTTGTGTTTAATTAAAGAGGTGCTTCAGCATCCACGGAACTGAAGCTTAGCATCTTTGAAGTAATGTACATGTTAGAGAAACTATGCCTTGCTAAAAAACACATACTTTGCCTATCTTGTTGACAATAATCTGTTTAAAACAGCATTTGGCTCCAAGTATATACACAGGAGAATGACTAAGTATATCACAGCAATCAAAAATTATTTTTAAATCCCAAGACATTTTTAAGAGAGAAGATTAGAGGTACAAAATAAAATAGTCCAATCACTATTTTTAAAAAAGATAATGGAAATTTATAGAACGATGCCACACAGATAATGGGTTAAAACAGACCTAAATGATGTAACTGATAAGCATATGTTAAGTCACAAAAGCCCACATAATTCAGAAATCCATCAAGTCCATAATTTTTAAAGCAAAATGAGATTGAATATGAGAAAGTACCCTTAGTGGTAGTGGCACAAAAATATCCTGTTTTGTCAGTTTTCAAAAACAATTCACTTGAATTGGGCTATGAGAAAAATAGAATCCATGTTTCTTCTAATCCTTATATATATTATTAAACTACTGACAAAGAGCAAGCAGGCAGAAATGAAAGAGGCTGAAAGAAAGGGAGAAGCAAATAGGAAGAAACTTATTTCTTCCCTTGCATAGTACCTTAATCTGGGGACACTGTATCTTTAGCAGTGAGAAAAATAAAATGAAGATTATAATTTTGTAAAAATTAGGTCTTCTTTGTAAATATGTAATATCTAAATTTTAAAAAAGGGCTTCTGAGAATCACTTTGGAAAAACAAAGGGAAGATCCAGAACATATTAATAAAAGGTAGGTTTTTTCTAAAGTCTCTAACAGAAAAATAAGAGGTAAATAATATTTACACATTACTTTGAAGATTAAAAATGTTTTGTGGCTGTCAGGAAGTGTTATTAATTTGAGTATAAAATCAAAGAATGGAAAAACAGAGATGTGTTGACTCATACATGTTGGCAAGGGGGGCAGAACCATTCTCCATCAGGGATGATCATCAGAGGAGGACGAAGACAGGCAGTGTGGTATCCACTGTCACAAGAGTCACACAGAAGAATCTGAAATAAACCACAGATTAATATCAACCTAACTATAACTGCAATTCAGTAACTTTTAGGCTAAAATATATTTCAACATTTCTTAGAACTATGCTAAAAACAATCTTTATCTGAATAAACATAATAAAAAAGACCTTACAATTAGGGGTCTGAAATGCCATGTAAAAAATTTAAAACACACACACACACACACACACACACAACCTACGAAAATGTCAAGCCACAACATTTAATCAAAAATAACAAGTTCTTTCTCAACTAGAGTTACAATCCTTTTATAGTATCCCATGAAGACTATAACAACATATTCTTTGTAATAGTTTCATACTCAAGTATCATAACTATCATATAGGATTTTTAAAATAATATCCACTTTAAATAGCATTTTAATTACCTATCTACAAGAAACATTAACGGTTTCTTTTAGGATGAAGATTAAGATATGGAAGGGATTAAGGTAAAAAGGCTAACAATAGTTTTAAGTTGATATTTATTGTTACTTGAGCATAAGATGGTGAATTCTCTACAACCTAAAATGGTACATACTCATGAATATTTTACTTTAAAAAACTTAATTTTTAAATAATTTTAGACTTACAGAAGAATTACATAGTGCAGAATTTCTAAAACTGTTTACCTGGCTTCCACTAATGTTAACATCTTACATATCCAGGGTGCATTGACCAAAACTTAAGAAATTAACATTAGTACACTAACATCTTTTATTTAGATTTTATCAGTTTCCCCCCAAATTCCTTCCTTTGATTCTAGGATCCAGTCTAGTATATTCCTTTGCATTTATTCATATCTTCTTACTCTCTTCTTACCTGTACTAATTTCTTGCTCTTTTTTGTTTTCCAGGGCTTTTGATAGTTCTGAAGAATAATGTTCAGATTATTTGGAGACATTAGGTTTGTCTGATATTTTCTCTAGATTAGACTGTGGTTATGGGTTTTAAAGAAGAATACCAAAGAAGTATTACACTTCATATGTGGGTGTATGTCATATCAAGATGGCCTATTATTGGTGATATTAACATGGATTATTTGGTTATGGTAGTTTCTACTGGTTTTTATTACTATAAAATTACTAAATTTCACTTTTCATACTCTATTCTCATTGTACAATAAGTTCAGCCACACTCAAGGGGAGGCGAATTAAGTTCCACTTTCTGAGGAAGGGAGAGTATCAAAGGATTTGTATGTATGTTAAAATCACCACAGTAATTAATACATTAATAAATGTGTGGGAGCAAGGTATGTTGAAACTATGCAAATATTCTGTTTCCTTAAAAGTTTCACCCACTAGTTTTAGCGGTCATCATGGATCTTGCTTGTAATAATCACTAAGGTGTTCTAATGGTGATTCTTTATTTCCCTCATTCCTTTTGTATCTGTTATTTGAAATATTTCTGTAAAGAAAAATATCCCTCTCCCCATATTTGTTAATTCAATTGTTTATTTCAGGATGAACTAATAAACATTTATTATTTGGGTTATAACCTAAAACTACTGTTATTTAACTTGATGTTCAAATTGTCATAGTTGTGAACACACTGGAAGCTCTTTCAGATTGGTTCCTGTGTCCTCAGGACTTCTCCACATCCTTTCTTTTAAAACAAAATAAAACAAAACCAAAAACGCCATTTCCTTATTTTCTGGCACTATAGGATATTCTAAACAAGTAAGTTTTCCCTATTCCTATTATTTACAGGCCATTTATTTGTTGAACCCTAGTGTAATATGTAAAATAATTTCTAAATTGCTAACCCATAACACCAGGGGATTGCGGTGGGTGGGACTGGGATGGGGTGTGCAGTCATTTAGAATTAGAAAACTACATTCCCACTTTTTCCGTAGTACCACTTGGTACCAACACCCAAAAATCAGAACTAAGTTATATTGGTATTACAGGTATATATATAGTTGGTTGGTTAATTACACAGGCATAAGTGGACTAATACAGGCATCTCATTCCATTTATTTCATTGTTTCTATGGTAAAACATAATATAAATTTCGAATAACAAAATACAAGTGAACCTTTAGAATTCAATTTCTTTTTAAAACAAATATTCTATTCTGCAATAAAGGTAAAATAAAATACCCTGAACATAAACAGTATCACATAAGAGTTCCAAGTTTTAGGTAATGATCCATTGTTTTGACTAAAGCACCTAGAAAATCCTGGATTCTATATCTGTTTATGAAATAATCACATTTCTCCTATAAGCTCAAAGATGACAAGGACCACGTCTTTGTAAATTAGTATCCTATCCCTACCATTTAACACATAACAGTTGCTAAATATTTTGATTTGACAATTATCCTTAAGCATGTGCCTTGAGAAATCCACCATATTTGGGATCCTCAGTTTCCAATGTCATTCTCTTTGTACTAGTAACTAGCAATGGGGATGTCAGAACAGTTATCAAAATAACCAAGTAAAAAATAATCCTCTCTATGTTCCAATGATACAATTTTCTCATCTCCTCTGTCATGTCTGCTCACTTCAATTTCTTATTTCTTATACAAATTTATCATTGACATATACTGCTGCCTCAGTTAAAATAAACTCTTAGTTTAAAAAGACATTAGAAAATGGTAGTTGAAAAGAAGACAAAAATTCATTTTTCCTTGATTTAGAGGGCAAAAAGACTACTTCAAATCTTACCTTAGCCTGTCTCCACTCAAAATTCTTGACCTAACTTTCATAGCCTGGTGATCTTAAAAATGCTTAGAGTGGGCCTCCCCAGTGGCACAGTGGTTGAGTGCTGGGTTGCAAAGCTGCCCGCAGCCTCTGCAGTGCCGGTGTGCTTCCTGGCTGCCGGGCGGGGGTCCCACATGGCGCGCAGACCTCTCCTGCTGCCCGCTGCTCCCCTCAGCAGTGTACTTCGTCAGTCTGCCTGCTGTGCTCCCCACTCTGGCTCTGGTGAATTCTCTCACCCTCCCGTGTTTCTGACTGTACCCAGTGCTTATATACATAAATAAATAAATCTTAAAAAAAAAATGCTTAGAGTGCAAACTGGTCCAACCACTATGGAAAGCTGTGTGGAGATTCCTCAACCCACTAAAGATAGAGCTTCCACATGATCCAGCAACTCCACTCCTAGGTATTTACCCAAAGGACACAGAAACATTAATTCCAAAGAGCACCTGCACCCCTATGTTTATAGCAGCACTATTTACAATAGCTAAGCTTTGGAAACAACCCAAATGCCCAACAATAGATGACTAGATCACAAGAAGATGTGGTACATATACACCATGGAATATTACTCAGCATTCAAAAAAGATAAACACATGCAATTTGCAGCAACATGGATGGCGCTGGAAGGGATCATGCTCAGCAAAATAAGTCAGAAAGAAAAAGAAAAATACTGGATGGTCTCACTCATAGCAGGAATCTAGAAAACTTAAATAAGGGACCAGGAAAATGAATAACTATAAGAAAGTGAAAATCAAAATTAACAAACAACTATGAACCAGAGACACACTATTGGGGAGGGGAGCGCAGGGAAAGGAGGGGATGGGGTCAAAATAAGGGGGTTGTAATTGTATGGGGAATATAAAAATAAAATTAAAAAAAAAAAAAGAAAAATCTGAATTAAAGGAAACTGAGAGAACCTTAAAAAAAAAATGCTTAGAGGGCCTCCCCGGTGGTGCAGCGGTTAAGCACTGGGCTGCGAAGCTGCCCGCAGCCTCTGCAGCACCAGTTCGATCCCTGGCCACCGGTGAGGGTCCCACATGGCGCGACAGACCTCTCCTGCCGCGCCCGCTGCTCCCCTCAGCAGTGTATTTCGTTGGTCTGCCTGTTCTGTTCCCCGCTCTGGCACTGGTGAATTCTCTCATCCTCCTGCGCTTCTGACTGTACCCAGTGCTTGTATAAATAAATAAATAAATAAATAAATAAATAAATAAATAAATAAATAAATAAATAAATAAATCTTTAAAAAAAAAAAAAGCTTAGCGTGGTCTTCTCAGCATAATTTTAACATCTATTTTTCTCTAAGCTAAAGTCATCCTCTGTTTTTAAGTTACATCTTTTGTACCCTTATAACTCCTGGGATATGATAAACTGCACTGATGAATTTTGTTTCCAGATGTGATTTTAACATAAAGAATAAGTAAACCAGAAACATAACCTAGTACGTAACAGATGTCAAGAACTATGCTAATCAGAACTTCATATAACTTAATAAAAATAACCCTCAGAAGAAGTATGTGATACTGTTCTCCTTTTATAAAGAGGTTATCAAGATACAAAGAAGAAAGCACCTCATAAGTGGTAGAAGTACGATCTACATCCAAGTCTGTCTGGCCCTGTGACTTTCCCATCACACCTCATTACTATCTAGGAAAAGTTTTGAAAAACTACCTTAGGTGACTTCTACAAACTTTAGAGGATCTCAGAAAGTTTCTGCTCCACACAATTCTACCCATTATGGAAACATATTTCTTTCTAAATAGTTGGAACATATTTCTTTCTTAAAAGTTGGAGCTTGCCATTAAAGTCAAACCTCTTCATCAGAACAGAATAATTGCACAGAATTGGGCATAACAAGAATGTTCTTTGGAGTCTCCCTGGTGGCCTAGGGTGTAAGTCTCAGCACTATCACCACTAAGGCCTGAGTTTGATCCCCAGCCAGGGAACTAACCCACATATGGTGCAGCAGACCTCTCCTGTCTCACCTGCTGCTCCCCTTAGCAGTGTATTTCAGTAATTCTGCCTGTTCTGCTCCCTACTCTGTCTCTGGTGGATCCTCTCACCACCTCTGGCCTACACCCCAGCTCTCTGCAAAATTAAAAACAAAGATGTTCTTTAATAGCATGTTCTAAGGAAGGTTCTTTAGAAAGTTCTTATGAATGGTGTGTGTGTGTGTGTGTGTGTGTGTGTGTGTGTGTGTGTGTGGTCACTTTCAAATAATTACTTCCTAGGAAAGAAAGTTCCATATAAATCTATTGCTATTCCTTCTGACTATATGGTCTAAGAACATATCTTCTTAAATTTTTTTTTTTTACAACTGTCTAATTTTTAAAGTTTAAAGTCATAGTAGATGACTACTTAACTTGTATATTTTTAACAAAAGGCAACAGGATCTTCAGGCTATATTTACTTACAGCTAGCATTTTAGAAATACCATTATAATTAACAAAATGAAGAAAAGTTTAAAGAAAAAGAACAGAACTATTTGAATAAACTCACTGACTTGTGAGAAAGACTGAGAGTATATTCTTATGCAGCAGAGAATATCAATATATAAACTAGGTAGAATGAAAGCAAGAATTGGGTATTTGAGAAAGAGAAATTAAGGTTATTTTACACACATGGTCTCTTCAGCATTAAAAAACAAGAAAAAGCCTTATCATGATCAAACCAGATTTAGGCTGCTCCTGGCAACCACAGCATTCTGCTATATAAACAATGTTCATGTAGACCGGTACATACTAGTTCAGGATGGTTTGGAAGGCCACATTTTTTGCATGGTTCATCATCATCTGCTGCAATGGCTTCTTCACTTTCCTTTTCTTCCTCCTCTTCTGAAGCTGCAGATGATTTTTCACTGTCGGATCCTTCACTTTCATCATTGCTGGAATATTTCCACCTTCCACGTGTTCGAGAACCAGTCCATCGAACTTTGCCTTTGGGTTTTACCTTGGGAAAATAAAAAAATATATACAATAAGGTTTTAAAAAATTCTGATTACGTCCACTGTAGAGTATTTGGTGAACATACAAAAAAGAAAAGGAAAATTATAGTTGCTTTATCAACAGATATACCATACCTACTATTGAATTTTGGCATATATTTCAATTATATTTTTCTTACTTTTATGGGGGAGCTAGGGATTGTGATGAACATTCGGCTTTATATTTTCTCTACTGACAAAGTATTACCCTAACATCACTGTAAATGATGGTAAAATATGTTATTACACAGTTGTATTTAATTCCCTGTACCAGACAGACATTTAGGCAGTTGTTTCCCATTTTTTCACTTTTGTAAACAATATATACAAGTAAGTATACATTTTTATACATAACTTTATAGTTAGGATAAATTCCTCGAAGAGGATTCTGGGTCAAAGGCCATGTACATCTTAAAGGCTCTATAGCAGAGCATTGACTAGATTCTCACATAGGATTATACAAAATTTCAAATTCTCATATCAGAGATGAATTTAAAAATTTTTATGGATCAGAACTACAGATAAAAATCCCAACAAATGTAAAAAATATTCTTGCTTCAATTACTACAGTGTAAGTTCCCATTAAAGACAAAATAATCTAACAATAGAAGAGGAAATGTTCTTTAAAGAGTTGAAAATTCAGTATTTCAGGGAACAAAGGATCACTTACAATTAAGAATAATCTGATCACCTAAATAAAGAAAAACGCAAAAACAGTACTTTTAATTATAACAAACTTTCGTAAACTAGTCAGACTTGTGTAAGATTTTGCCTAAGAGGATCACAGAAAAAAGCATTCTGATTTTTAAGACTAATGATTAAACTGGAGGAAAACAGGCACTCTCATACACTGGTATGTGAGTGCACATTCATGGGACTTTTATTTGGAGGGCAATGTGGAAATAGCTACCAAAACTTAAAACACACATGCCCCTTGACCCAACAATTCCAATTCTAGGAGTCTATTCTAAGGAAATACTCACTCATGTCCAAAAGGATCTTCAATGCAGCACTGCCTGTAATAGTGAAAAATTGGAAACAACCTAAATGTCAATCAATAAGGGAGTAGTTAAATAAACTGAGGCACATCCACAATATGGAATACTATGTGACGACTAATAACCAAAAAAGATGGAATTTACTGTCATGGAAAGATTTTAGAGACACATTCTTAAGTGAAAAACTCATGGAAAAATTAACACATTTGATTCCCTTTTTTTTTAAATGAATGGGTAAATAATTATGAAAATACATGTTTACAGAAAAAGAATTTGAAAGAGGTGTGTCCCAAAGTATTAACAGATTTTATAGGTATTTTTCATTTTTTAATCCCACTAGTCTGATTACTTTAATAGTTTACATAGAGAACATATTCCTATACTTGCCTGTGATAAAGTCAAAAATATGATGAGATTATATAGCCTGAAATTTCATACCCAGGTATAATCACTGAAAAAAGGTATTCAGGTATAGGAAGATAATCTTTTTTCTTTTTTTAAGAACCTCTGAATGACTATGTTTCAGACAAACGCAAAAAGCTATAACCGACGGTATTTCTGATAAAAATTACAACGCAGAGCAGGTGAAATTTTACCTTGCTTACTTTAGAGTTTGTATCCTTCTCTGACTTTTTCAAATTCTCTTTTTTGTCTGTTTTTTGCAAAGCTGCTGACTCTTCTTCCACTTCATCTTCTCCTTCTACTCTCTTTTTATCAGCTTTCTGATCTCTGATCTCAGCTACTTTTGCTGTGGGTCTGGAAATTCTCGGAGACCTCCTTAAAGTACGGCCTACATTTACTTTCTCTTCTTCCTTTTCTGTTTTCTCTTGTTTATTAGTTTCTGTTTCTAGAATTTTGGGAGGAGAATCTGGCTTCTTCTTCCGACTAGATATCCTAATTGTCAGTTTGATGCCCTCTTTCTGCCTTTCAGAGGTTATCTCTGTGTTTTCCGAGGCACTGGTTTCTCCCTCAGGAACCAACTTGTATTTAAGTTTACTTTTTTGCATAGGACCCTTTGCCTCAGAAGGATCTGTGCCAGAGATCTGGGCATTGTCCAGATTATCCATTTCTACCTTTGTGGGTTCAGAATCTTCTTTTAACATTTCTGGGTCTCCTTTTTCCAGACCATCAATGGAACTTGTGCTCTGACTCTCAACCACTTCTTTTTCAGAGGCTAGTTTCTCACAATGGCCAGTCATGTTAGAAGGTGAAGAAGGTTCAACCGCCTCAGGAGAGCCTGGCTTTTCTGATTCTTGAGTACTTTTTGGAAGCTCCTCTGGTATTGGACTCAATCTTTGTGTGTCTTGATCAAGGAATGTCTTTCTGGACTTCTCTAGCTTTTCAAGACATTCTATGACTGGTGGGCGTTTATCCTTTTTACTTTTGGGAGATTTCTCTTCAATGTTCAAAGCACAGGATTCAGTGGTAGATAAAGCAGCTTTTAAAGACATATCCTCAGCAGCCTCAGAAATCTCATGAGAAGTGTCCATTTCGGGAGGACCAGGTTCCTCTATTTGTCCTTTTTGACACTGCATCTCTAATACTGATATTGAATTATCTGCATTTTTCCCTTTAGGGATCACTTGTTTCTCCAGGTCACCTATTTTTATACTCGTTATGACAGAATTTAAGGATTCTGTTCCATTTCCCTCCATAATGACATTTTTGTCCTTAGAAGGGCTGCAACTATCTTCTTTTGTATCATAAAACTTTGTCTCAATTTGTTCTGTCTTAAAAGTTGGAGTTATTTTTTCATCACTAACTTCTCCATTTACCAGTTGTTTCCCTTCATGACCCAAAGACGTGATTGTACAAATCCTTCTACAAGTCTCTTCCTCTTGCTTTATTTCATCTTTCAAAAACTCTTTTGTTGGAGTAACTGATTTACACAAGGGTCCTTTGACTGGGCTGTCAAAATCATCACTCAGTTTAATTTCTCGTTTTTTTAGTGGTATCTTGGCCTGTTGGTCATTTTTAAGTTTCTCAGTTTCTTCAGTAGACTTTTCAGTAATTTCTTGAGATTTAACATTGCCACCAAACTCGAGTCTCTCTGGTTCCAGTTTCTCCAAGCTACCTTTCATATCTTTAGGATCTGCTCTATGTTCCTTCACTTCAACTCTAGTGGGTTTGACATTTTCCTTGAAGGAATCACTTTCTTCTTTGATAATCTTTCTGTCTTCGTTTTCTGCCAAAGGCTTTTCTAGCTTCACTATAACTGGAAGTTTCACAAGTTCCTTTTCATCATCTTTTTCTATTTTCACAGTAGTCTCTTCTGGTGCATTGGGTATAAAACGATTTTCTGAATTTACTGGCTGTTCTTCACTTTTCATCTTTTCATTTTCTTTCTGTCCCTCTAAAAATCAGAAAAAGTTTATATGAATAAAAGCATTCAAGAATACAAAATACAAAAGGCATACATATTTCCATTTGAAGTTTATTAAAAGAAGTGTCTTTTCTCCCTGGACACTTGATGAAAAGTAGAATCTGACAGTGAAGAAAATTACAAATCTCTGAAGTACAACTTCTAGATATCAAAAGACTTTTTGAGTTAAGGTTATGCTTTATACTTTCAGCTTCAATATTCTCAACAGGATGCCAATATTTATACTGCTCAAATAATTTATTCAAGCTCAAGAGATGATTCAAAATATGAAACTAAAAATACTACACGAAATATTCCTAAAAGACCATATTTGTTTTATAAACTGACAACTGTTATTTGCAAGCGATTGAGCACTTCATTTCACTGTGGTAACATGAGCATGATAGTAAGAAACGCTTGGGTTATGTTTAGTGTGTGTATGCAGCTAACAAAATTAAAGAGATGACAATGATTTTCTAATGCGTATGTCTTTCCTTTCCCACTGAGAAAGCAGGTTTAGAAAAATCCCCAATCACTTGACTATTTAGTGTATCAGGAAATCTAATTACAATAACATCTAGGCAAACAATTAAAATATAGATTATTGTCTTTAAAAATAAATTCAACATAATACTAAGAGTTTGCTGACTCTTCTATAGGTTTTGGTTCAGAAAGCATCTCAGGATCTCATTGTGGCCGATTCAAGGTAAAATGACATCATTTTTAACTAGGGGTGGTAAATGCAAAAATTCTCTTCAGTTCTTTGAACTGATTTTGATATGGGTAACAACATAACAAAGTAAAATCAGAAATAACATTGGTGCACTAATAATTAATTCAGCTAGTAATGCGACTCTGAGTATGTCACAAACTGTCATTATTGCTTCATCTACAAGAAAAGAAGCTAGGCTAAGAGATTTCAAGTATTATTCATAGTTGGCTTTTATTTTTCCTATCTAAAAATGCTAAATTCATGGCAATTTTGTGTTTGGCTCAGTTTTTTTTTTAAAAGAAAAACATGACAACAATTATTACTTGAGCTTCCTGAGATGATATGTATGTATTCCCACAACTATATAGAGGATAGATAGAAGCATCATGATAGAAAACAAACCTTCAAGCACAATCATACATAATTGGTTAAAAGTAACTTGGCTATATAATCAATTCCCCATGTTTTGTTAAAAGTAAAAAGTGAAAGAGGATTAAAATGACTGAGACATGAAATTTGAAGTGGCAATACTCAATGAAAAATCCACTTCAAAAATCAAAATGTAGTAAATTTCTTTACAAATCTGGAGTCAAGAAATTACTATAGATTTTTAAGGCTCATTGATTCAGTTACCCAATAAATATTTATCTATCACCTATTATATGCTTTCCCAACCATTCCAAGCAGGATCACGATATAATAAAATATTGACTCTATTTAAATTAACAGTTGCTAGCTGCCTATCCATTGTCTATATTTCCATTCTTTCTTACTAATGGAACTCTGATTTTGTTCAGGAAAGCACTTGCCCCCAATAGTCCTTACAACCAGAAGTCAGGGGATCCAATTCTGCCCAATGAGATGCACGAGGAAGTCTACTGGGTGAAGATTTGCCAGATTCAGCTGACTTATGCCTCTTGCCTTTTCCCCTTCTTTCTCTCTGGAGTCTGCACCCACATTCTAGGAATGGCAGACAGGTAAGATAATTGATGGGTTCATGGAGCTGTAATCCTACCTGCTATATTTTCCCTTTATTTTTGCTTCCCATCTATGTCTCCTTTGCTGTACTCACCAAAATTTATCTACCTACTTAATATACTCTGGGTTTGTCATCTCTAGGATGATAGAGGGAGTAACTAATCTTTGATAAGGCTTACTTTCTTCATAATCTTCCCAAGATTTGAGAAATTTAAAAATATAGTGGTTCAGATAGTTCAAATCTTACACACCTATGTTAAGAGTATATATTACCATAAGCATATTAAAAAGCAATTTGGAAGTATCTGCTCTAAAGCTTTAAGAAATATATTATGTATCTCAATAATTCTTTTTTTTTTAACAATTTTTTTTATAGAGGCATGTTTTATTTATTTATTTGTTTGTTTGTTTTGTTTATACATGCACTGGGTACAGTCAGAAGCGCGGGAGGGTGAGAGAATTCACCAGAGCCAGAGCGGGGAGCAGAGCAGGCAGAAGCACCGAAGCACACTGCTGAGGGGAGCAGCGGGCGGCAGGAGAGGTCTGCGCGCCATGTGGGACCCTCCTCCGGTGGCCGGGGAGCAGCTGGGGATCGAACCGGCGCCGCAGAGGCCGCCGGCAGCTTCGCAACCCGGCGCTCAACCGCTGCACCACCAGGGAGGCCCTCAATAATTCTTCTTGTAGAAAGTACATTTCCAAACAACTACACAAAAACATGTACATGAATATTTATTTTAGGCTTGCTGTAAAAGCAAGCAATGAGAAATAACCTAAATATCCCTCAAATAGGGGAATGGGTAAATAAGCACTCCAAAGCAAATAAAATGAAAAAACTTTTACATGGATCAACATAGGCCAATCTCAAAAATAGAATGACAAATGAAAAAAGCAAGTTGCCAAAGGACAGGTACAGTGTGATGAAATTTGTAGTAAAGTTATAAAATGCACAAAATAATACATAATTGATATGTGACGACATATACCTAGAGTAAAATGAAAGACAAGTATAAGCATGGCTAATAGGATTGTGGCTGACCCTGCAAAGGAGGGAGGAGGAACAGGATGGCAAACAAGGGAAAGTGAAACATTAACTGTTTCTGTAACATTTTTTTTAAATAAAATATAAACTTTAGCAAACTCTTAAGAATTGCTAAATCAAAATGTTCAATATTCAAGTGTTTTATATTATTTTCTGTTTATTTGAACTATTTCCTTAACTGTTAAGAAGACTTTGAGTCAGACAAACCTTAATAATTTCATGTCACCTCCACATTAAACTGATTCTTAAACTTTATACTACCTAAAAATGGACTAAAAATACCAACTTCAAGGAACTAGTGTGAGTTTTTTTTTTTCCAACTGAAGCTTGTGAAGTACTTTACATAGTACTTGAATATTATTATTATTATACCCTTCTTTTATTCCAGAAAATACAGTGTTCTCAAAGCTGCCATCATTTATTTTCACTGTTAACTCTTCCTAGAAATTATATTCTTCTCAATTCCTTACTTTTCCAGTTAAAATACCCATAACCATCTCCTAAAACTGTTAATGATTATAGCAGGGTAAGCACTCAATGTTGGTGATTATTATTATTATTGGCAAAATCTTACATCATTCAAACTAATCAAACTTATTTTATATTACAGTTTTATATGAATCTTTTTCCACAAAAATTAACTATTCCTTTTCATGTGTTTGCATACTGATTTTTATGGGTGTGCATAATAACACCACCCGATTTACAAGTATTTATATATAAATACTTGTATTTATCTATCTGTCTGTCCTAGAATCCTAAAGATTCTTTGAGCAAGAATCATGGATTACCAGCAGTAAGACACACAAACATTTCCTGATTAAACTGAATAAACTCTGTTAGGTTTAAACACTGATGAATTAACAGGAAGGTTTTTTATGGAGACTGTAAAACAATATTTAATTTAAAATTGTTTGATGTTTATCTGACCACCAATTTACATAACAAGATTTGAGCAAGGACATAACACATTTAACAAATGCTTAGGTACACTGCATTGAAGGATTAATAAATACGCTTCAAGAGACAACTTAAAATATATATAAAAAAAAATCCTAAATGAAAATGGGCCATGATAAAATGATTCAGAGATGAAATGCTCAAATTCCACTAGTAATCAAAGAAATTAAAATTCAAAGCAATGAGATTTTTAATCAAACCAATCAACAAAGTTTCTGTGTAGTGATAATGTCTAAAGCTTCTAAAAGTGTAGTAAAAAAGAATGTTTGTATACTGGTAGTGTTTTAGTGTACACTAGAACAACCACTCAAGTGCTTGGAGCCTTTGCTCCTCCGGAGTTTTTAAAGAATTAAGTACATAGGAAAACCCCCATGTTAGGATGTTAAGTATAAAAAAAGTAGACTATAAAATTGCATTTATCAAATAATCAATTCTAATAAATAGCAAGCAACCATGTCTAAATAACAACTGTAAAGCAGATTAATAGTGGTATAACTTCTTAGTTACAAGATAAATCTTTAACTTTTTGCTTTATACTTCCCCAAGTTTTCAACAGTGAACATGTACTATCTTTATAACCGAACAAATTGTAAGGAATCATAATAGAGGGTGACCAAACATCCTGGCTTCCAAGAACTTAGGGGTTTTCTAGTACATGGCACTTGCAGTGGTAAAACAGACAATCCTGGCAAACTGAAGACAGCTGGTTACACTATTAGCATTCACACTGACCTATCATTAATATTAAATATGTACACACCTATTTTTCAACGGCACTGCTAAACTTCTATGGAACTATCTCCTCTCAGTTTATCAACCTGATGTCTTAATGTACTGTAGTTATGTTTTGCAAAGGTTTAGGGAACAAATGATAACAGAGCAATACAAAGTTAATCTTGCCCACAATAATATTCATTAGTTCTGTTAAGGAAGTCTGCATTTTTGACAATGAAATTTAATTCACAATAAAGAAGCACAATGTACCTACCATGGGCAGGGCTCTATATCAGGTACTAGGGATGCAAAATGGAAGAAAATTGGTATTACAATAAAGTCATGATAATGAGCTAACCTTGAGACAATGAAACTTGCCGCCTCAGCAATTTTCTCTAACAGCTACTTTAATCTTCACTAGACTCCAACCACTCTCTGAATATCCACATATTCAGGTAAGTCTGGCTTCGATTTTCACAGAGAAAACAGAAGTCATGAGGCTGAATCTCATTACTACACATATAAACCTACTCTTATTAAAAGAGATGCCTATTTTAAGCTAAGGTGAAACCTTCCCTGTCTGTTTTGGTCTCATCTCCTCCAGTCTACTCCGGAAGGGCCTTAATGTCATCACCTCACTTGGTTCAATGGTATCTCATTGGCTGCAGTATGAACAACAGCCGAAAGAGGACCAAAGCAGAAACAAAAACAGTTAGGAGTATTGTAATTAATAATAAAAGCTATTTGAGGCCATCCCACTTTATTCAGATAAAAAAAACAAAATTTTCAATAAACAATAATAAAGCTCCTCTCCCCACACCTCCCATTATCTTTACTTTTTTGACTAAGATTAAGTAAATGTTTTGAAATTATTAATTTTAAAATTAGCCTGATATTTTCAGCAGGATAAAGCCACACCAAACAAATGGTTACCTTAAGTTAATAGTTGGAAAACAGGAAATAGAACCTTGCCAGTTATCTTAAAAGTCCTAACTGTACATTTTCCCAATAATTCTCCCCCTAACAAAAATAACCATTGACCTGGTCTTTATATTAATCACTTTATTATGTTGCTTTATAATTTAGTTTTACCTGCTTATTATTTTCTTTTTCAGGTCTCCTTAGTTTAATGTTATCCCTTCCATCATTTTTTCTTGCAATTTACTTGTTTGATATCACTGTATCATTTGTCCTATAATTTGTAGATTTGTTTTCTGTATTCCCTTGTTCTTTGGCCCTGTACTGTCTGTAAATTGTCACTCTGATAAAGACTTCCTCAGATTCAGATTCAAGTTTCGTAGCAAAGTTACTTCTTAGATAGCTGTGTGTTCTATCAAGAGGCATTAATGTCCGATTTTATCTCGCTTAGTGATGTTCACATAGGTTGGTGCTCAAAAAATAAAACCTTCCATTAAGGAGATTACAAAATGATGAGAGTCCCATTCTACACTTTTTCTAGTGATCTGTAGGAATAATTTTATAAAAACAAGCTTTACAATTTATTTTGCTATATAATAGTACAGATCATTAAAAAGATCACATAGAAAAGGTAGGTTAATGCTTCATTTTTAACTTTTTTTTAACATTCTTTTTTTTTTAATAGAGGCATATTTTATTTATTTTTTATTTTTTATTTGTTTGTTTTGTTTATACATGCACTGGGTACAGTCAGAAGTGCGGGAGGGTGAGAGAATTCACCAGAGCCAGAGCGGGGAGCAGAACAGGCAGAAGGACCGAAGTACACTGCTGAGGGGAGCAGCGGGCGGCAGGAGAGGTCTGCGCGCCATGTGGGACCCTCCTCCAGTGGCCGGGGAGCAGCTGGGGATAGAACCGGCGCCGCGGAGGCCGCGGGCAGCTTCGCAACCCAGAGCTCAACCGCTGCGCCACCGGGGAGGCCCCTAATGCTTCATTTTTAAAGTTTCCAAAATAATTTAGTCCCCACTGGCATTCTCCAAAGGTAACCAACTTCATCATTATAAAAGGGACTTAAAGACATATTTGATGTCTTAATTTACTGTAGTTATCATCCTTATGGATGCTTAAACTGTCTTATCTTTGGCAGCAGAAACCTCTTTTAAGTTGGCTCTTGAGTATTTTTGACATGTCTTAGATAGCTTCTATTCTATCTGGAATGACAAAATGATTTTTGCCTCAATGTACTCCAGAATTTGAACCAGCCATTTCCCCAAGAAGCCTGTGTTTAGTTTTGTGGAAAACATTTTAAGATCACAATTTGAACACTAAGGATGCTCACTGTTATGGGTTGGCCATTGTGTCTTAAGTCCTTTCAGTGGACAGTTAGAAACAGAGACACACATAATTTTTAACAACAGAAGTAACTCATTAATTCAAACTAACAGTTCTGTCTTTTCTATCTTATTTGCTCTTCCCACACAGAGAATCTTGGTTGTCAAGGACACCAAAGACGATACAATTAAAATACTTTTTTTCTCATGTTATACAAGAAACATTTTCAGAATAACAATACTGACATCATCACCAGTGTGATTTTTAAGTTTTTGTATGTACTTGGCCCATTCTTTTTCCATTTGATTTGTCTTATTATAGCTTCATCCTCAAAGCACAGAGCCACTAAAGACTGTTAAATTCTTTCCATCCTTCTTTCAGATTAAGTTACATGTAAATACATAATTAATGCTAACCCAATATTCATATACCTTTTAATTTGAAAAAATATGAGCTGTACAGACATGTTACAAAAATTATTCAAGGCCTTTAAGTACAGCTTCAGCCTGTTAAGTACAACCTCAACCAAAGTTAACAACTTTGGGAAATTATCAAAAGCGGGAAATTAACATTGGAAAAATACTATTGAACAGATTTTTTTAAAATTTTACCCGTTTTCTCACAATGTCTTATTTTGTTCTTCTATTTCCTTTGTCTTTCCTATCAGTGACCCTTCAATATCTCTTCTGAGCTTGAGGATTATTTTGCAGAATACTTCTTAATTTGGGTTTGATGTTTTCTCAAGATTGAAGGAATATATATTAGATGAAAATTCCATAAGATGCTGTGCACTATAAAAGAAGGTACTTAGTATCAGTACCATGATGATTTGGTTAAAGTGGTACCAACTAGTGATTCTGTTAGAAAGTTACCATTTAATATCCTGTAATAGGTAGATATCTTTGGGGAGATAGTTTAAAATTATCCTGATATTCTCTACACATTTTCACCTACTAATCTTAGTATCTATCAGGGATCCTGTCTGCAACAATTATTTCCGTGTATTCTCTAATGGTGATTTCTCTCATTCCTTCTCTGCTAATTCACTGATAATCACCTGCAGAACAGAGCAGTCTCCTCACCTTCATTTATTTACTCAATTATGTATTTATATCAGTAGAAATTAATGGAATTTATTTTATTCTGTGGTTTAAAATCTATTAATCACAATACATTTGTGCTGCTAAAACAGTTTCTGCTTTTGCCATTGGAAATTCCTTCTGCTAGCATCTCTATCCCATTGATATGCCAAATTTCTTTATGAGCATGTCTTTGACATTTCAAGATGTTCCAGGCTCGTTTTGTATTTTCCGCAGCCACCCTTGGAATCATTCTTATTTCTAGGAAGCACTAGAGTTCCCCTTATTGGAGAATATTTTGATATCAAAATCTAGAGGCAAAAATCTAAGAGTAACAATATTCTTAGGTAGAAAATATACATATTTCTCTATATTTTTGTATTACCCATCACTGACGTTTTGTTAGTTGCTTTATTATATGACACTCACTCATTAGAAAACTATAAAAAAGACTCATGGGAATATATACCTTATATACTGATAAAATATACTTGTAGTCTTTATCTGACAGGCAGTTTGACTAGATATAAAATCCCTGGCTCAATTTTTTTCTCCCTTACATACATTATATCATTTTCTTCTGGTATACAGTGTTGTCAAACAGAATGATGGCAGCCTGCTTTTCTTTCATTTATATGTCACTGGACGTTGTGTATGGTTACTGCACTTTCTTCAAAGTGCAGTAATTTTACTAGAATATGTTCCTGATACTGGTTATTTTGGGTCAATTTTCAAAGGTATCTGTTTTTTCAGTGTGTGGCCTCACATCTATTTTTATTTTACGATAGTGTTTTTTGTTTGTTTTCTTGCTTTGGTTTTCATTTTTTGTGAACTATCTGTTGAATCTTTTTTGTCTATCTTCAATATATGTCATCTGCTCCTAAATTGTGATCTCTTTTCTTTACTTCTATGATTTATAAATAAATAAATTTCCATTTGCTGTATTTTTAAGTATAGCGATTCTTATGTTTGTTGACTCAAATATTTCTTCAGATTTTTAATTCTTTCTTGAGTTCTACCACCTATTAACAGTTTTCATATATTTGTGGGACTGTTTTGCTTTCATTTCATTTCAGATATGCTTTCATTCTCTGTAGTGATGTTATTCTGCTTACTCTCTTTTGTTCTTACAGGTCTGTGAGATTTGAACTTGATTCTTTCTAGTTGCTTATTATTATGTTATATAGTTTTTCCAATTTCATAGCCCTACAGCTCCCCATCTGTTATTTTTGAGAGATGTTAAAAATTAAAGTGATTTGCTTTATAATATCACCTAACTCTACTTATCCCCCTACTTTTACTTGAACTTTTTGGTCTCTGTCCTATTTATAACTTGCATTCCACTCAAATTTTGGGCAAAGTTTGGACAAAACTAGGTGTGGAGGTTTGTTCTGAAAGGGAGCTTTTGCTGGAGAGGTTTGAGAATTCATAAGGCCCAGAGAACTTCAGCTCCTTTACTTAATGGTTTGAGATACTGTCTATAGTTTTAAATTTTTGCCACCAATATGTTCCTTTTGGGGGGGGGGGGTTGTTTGTAGAAATTCAAAACTAGGCAACTGCAATTTTCTAAAAATCATGAAAGATAACTTAAAAATTTCTCCTTCTTATTCAAATCACAACAAAATCAGAAAGACTTTAACAGTTTCTTTAATCATATTTTTTTTTTTTTTTTTGCTTTACCACTGCTTCTTTCCCTCCCTCCCATCTAAATCAGCACAGATCTTTCACATAGGATGATTTATGTTCCAGTGTTCAAGGTATAAAAACAAAAGAACTGCAAACTTTAGTGTATTTTCTGGCCTTTATCTTTGCTATTTGAAAGGAACAAAAGTGATGATAAAAACAGTACATTTTCTTTGATTCCCACAAAGGAAACTAAGTATCATGACAAGGTTACAATAATACCTGTAACTGATATCGCTATACTTGTTTGGAATAAAACAATACAACATGGTAACAAAAATAATTCTTTTGTGTTCATACAGAGATGTTTTGTAGCCAGGCCACAAATTTCTATATTAAACCCCCACATTATAAAATATTTTGGCAGCCATATCAATTGGCACTCATCTTCTATAGAACGGTTACAAATTAATGACTATAGGGCCAGGCAGATAATATAAATGAATAAAGTGGGCCAAGGGTAAGGAAAACAAAATGTCAGAACTACAATTAAATTCTCTCTTTACTAAATGCAACAGACATGTGGAGAAAATCAAAAATTATGTTTTAAATTGAAAAAAACAAAACCCACTTTTTACATTTCATTTCATAATTCACTATTGCTTGGAATAGTTATTCTTCTGACTTAGAATCAGAAACTACAGGTCTCCCTGGTGGCGCAGTGGGTTGAGTGCAGTGCTGTGAAGCTGTCTGCAGCCTCTGCAGCACACATGTGATTCCCGGCTGGCCAGAGAGATACCCACATGGTGCAGCAGACCTCTCCTTGCTCGCCCACTGCTCCTCTCAGCAGCGTTTTCAGTCCATCTGCCTGTTCTGCTCCCCACTCTGTCTCTGGTGAATCCTCTCACCGTTCCATGACTGTGCTTGTATACCCCAGTTCTTGTATAAAATAAATTAAAAAATCTTTAAAAAAAAATCAGAAACTACATAATTTGGGGGGGGGGTTGGGCATGCTACACAGAATATACAGTCTTAAATCATTTAAAATACTTCTATGTACACTTGATGTTGATGAATGCAGGTATATTCAAACACTGACAGAATTTTGAAAAATAGTTTGCATATAGGGCATCTATTCTCAGGGTATTGACACAACTCTTGTAATTGATGCCATCATTATTTAGTTTTCAGTACTATATTATCAAACTTTGGCTTAGTAATTTATCCTGTAGGTCTTCGGTCCACTTTATCAAAATTAATTTAAAAAGCCATTTAAACAGGGCCTCCCCGGTGGCACAGTGGTTGAGCGCTGGGTTGCGAAGCTGCCTGCGGGCTCTGCGGCACCGTTTCAATCCCCGGCTGCTCCCCGGCCACCGGAGGAGGGTCCCACATGGCGAGCAGACCTCTCCTGCTACCCGCTGCTCCCCTCAGCAGTGTACTTCAGTCCTTCTGCCTGCTCTGCTCCCCACTCTGGCTCTGGTGAATTCTCTCACCCTCCTGCGCTTCTGACTATACCCAGTGCATGTATAAACAAAACAAACAAAATAAATAAATAAAACATGCCTCTAAAAAAAAAAAAAGCCATTTAAACAATATTAATTTTAATTTTAACTAATGTTTAGTTTTAGTAAACTATTTTTTTCTCTGAAGTTGAAGTCAGAGTACCTATTCAGAATTGAGGCTATCAAAGCCACTTCTGGATACAAAACTACAAAGTAAAAAACTGAGTCAAATTATTCCTTACCTAACACATTTCCAGTAAGACCAATTTTATGAAAAAATGAGTAAATCAACTTATAAAATGGCTATATCCAAAGTGTTTCAATTGTATTGCAACCTGATAAACTGAATCTTTGGGAAAATATTAACTGATAAGGTAAAGATAGTTCCCTGAATGACATTAAAATGTTATTTTTACTCAAAAGAGGTTTCCTAGCACCATGCCATAACTAAGCCAGCCACAAGGCTAAGAAAAGTTTTATCCTTCTCCTGAGAATTTGACAGGTTGTTTTTTGTTTTTTTTTTTAAAGGAGGCCCATTCTTCAGATTTCTTAAGATTTATATTCATTTTATGTATAGAAGAACTGGGGTGTAGGCCAGAGGTGCAGGGGTAAGAAAAGGATTCACCAGAGACAGAGTGGAGGCAGAATGGGCATATCTATTGAAATATACTGCTAAGGGGTTCAGATGAGACAGGAGAGGTCTGCTGTACCACAATGAGTTAGCTCCCTGGCTGGGGATCGAACTCTGCCAGTAGTGATAACAGCGCTAATACTTAACCCTTACGCCATCAGGGAGACTCCTGACTGGTTAGGTTTTAATCCCATGGGTAAACTAAGAAGAGTAAAATGTCAACTAGGTAGGTGACTAGGTAACAGTGCTTATGATGTTAATGACCACTAAGTCATAAACTGCAACTGGACTGAAAAAATTTTAAAATGCATGATGGAGATGCATACTTAGGATGAATACAGTGATTCTTTGTTTTTGGGCAAGAAAACTCTGGAGCATATGCCTACAGAATTTATTATAAGAGATAATGGCTTCTATGGAACACGAGGCTTTCAAGACAAGGTGATCCCTGCACCCAGTCAGTGTGAATCCCATATACTTGGCTCCTGAAGTTGTCACGTGGAAGAAAATAGCTCCTGCATGGATACATGATCTGCTAAATCGATGCAACAATGAATATTGCTATTAGCAAGCTGTGATTTCTATCCTACTCAAATCATCATATCGATGCCTTATGTGGTCAGTAGTAACCTTGTGAATCTGCTTGGTCAAACCTAAGAAGGTTCCTGATGGACACTCCAGATGATGAAATCTCATAGTACAGAAACATAGTGTTATTCAGTAGTTCATTCATTAGAGAAACACTGATTTGCCTATGGTTCAAGTACTTCAGGGAAATAAGAGCATGATAATGACACAGAAGAATAGCCTAAGGCATATGGAGATAATAAAAGGCTTCCAGATAACTGGAAACCATGATCACATAGAAAACAGTAGACAAGAACACTAGGAAAATAAGTTGAGACCAAACTGTGAGATTCTAAATCCCAGTACAAGAAATTTAGACTTTTTCAGAAGGCAATTCTAATGATCTTTGAAAGAAAAACCAATTTCACTATTCAATAAGTGAATTTTTTAGGTCATATGATGCTGCTTTAGATTTTCTGGGCAGTTTTTCCCACTTTTATGTAATGCATTTCTTCTTGGCACCCATACAAAAAAATAATTTTACTAAGGTTAGATATGACAATCAAATTAATTATTAAAAACAAATCTATTTTAACTTCAAGAATGAGACTGGTTGTTTTTTTCTTTCTTATTTTTCCTCTTGATGTCTGAGTTCCAAACACCCAACCATACAATTGTTAATATTTGTCACATTTTGCTTGACTACTCTTAAGTACATTTTCTAGGTTATATCCAAGGTTATTTCCAGCTCTACCTCTCCACACTTTACTCCCCACCCAAAACATTTGTTTATGTGTAAGTGCAATGAGTACAATGAACCAGAATTATGTTTCTTTGGTCTTGCCATGATGGAGAAGTCAGGGCTTTGGGAGCTGAATAAAACTATCTACTCCCACAAATTATGTGCAAACACAACATCAATGTATACAGACTCTGGAGAAATACTGTCTGCATTTGGTTTGTGTTTATACTGCAAACAGGCTGTATGACCCCAAGAAAATTACTGAAAATTCCCCTCCTTTCATTAATCTGATCTGAAAAAAATAAAAAGTAAACATAATGTAATATATAATAGGGAGTGTGTGAAGATTAGATGACCTAATAAATATAAAGCTCCAAAAAAAGTCCTTGGAATCTAGTAACTGGAATATATGTTATACACACACACACACAATATATTAGTGAAGAACCACCACTGTTTTACATCTTTGTTATATTTTGACAATATAGAATTTCTCCCCTCAGGGGTGGCCACACCTACCAAAGCACCCACTACCAAAGCACCCACAATCCGCTACTACCGTCCCAGGTGCTCCCCATTCCCCTACCCAGATGTTAGTTATTTGTAAGTCCCTATCATATAAGCTTCACAAAAGCAGGAATTTGTGTATGCTTTGTTTCCTGAACCCCATGCCTAAAATCGTGTTCGGCTCATAGTCAGACACAGTTCTGTATTTGCCGAATTAACGAATGAGAAATATTCTGCTGTTACATAAAGAGAAACAGAAAAGGAAAAAACCAAAGGTGAAATATCTTGCCACTCCTCTTCTAATCTTTAGAGCCATGTCCTCCGCCACATACTTTCTCTTGATTGTGATGAGTGTTACAACATCAGCATTCTGTGATGAATATTTTAAAAAACACTTGTATCAAAGTCTCTGCTGTATTAGTTTCCAAGGTCAAGAGAAGACTGCCTCTATACCATTTCTATTCAAAGTGTGGGTCTTTGACCAGCAGTAGCAGCAGTATCAAGGTCCTTGTGAAAATGGTGGATCAACACCATGCAAGAACTAGTCAATCAGTTTCTGTATTTAGAAAAGGTCACCAAATGAAGATCATGAATATTAAAGTTTGAGAATTATAGATTTAGATAGTTAAGGAACACAGGCTTTACAAGGTTCAGGGTTCAAATCTAGGCTCTGACACTTTATATACAACTTGGAGCAAGTTTATAAATATCCCAATTTGCTCATCTGTAAAACTGAAATAATAACAGCAGTTACCTTAAAAAGTTGCTATGAAGGTTAAATGAAAACACATATGCTGCATTTGGTATATTGCAAAGAAAACAGGATGTGCCCAACAAATAAATGCTAGCTGTTATTAATGTTGAAATTCCTCCTCTTCAACTATAAGGCCTCACAATGAAATTTTAAAATTAAATACTAGGAAGAGGATTAATTTACCAAGGAAATTGTTTGGGTCATAGTCTTCTAAATTTAAACTACACAATGAGTCTCCCTTCAAAGTCAGTGTCAAATTTAAGTTTTCCTAATAGTTACCTCTTAAATTTCTATTACTGTGCCCTTTTTCAAATTTGTATTCACTCTGGCCTTGATCTTAATTGTGTATGAGACTAATAACAGATATGAAGTCATGAGCACATTAATAAATATTGAGTCTAAGCATAGAACTAATCATTTGGAATGCAACTTTAAAACTCTGGAAATTAAATAGAAAGTTTAGACTACTTTAAAATTATTAAGCTTTACCTGCAATTTTTTCCAAATACTTGACAAGAATTTTTCAAATAAAAATTTGGTTTACAAAATTCTAACACAGGGGCCTCCTTGGTGATGCAAGGGGTTAAGCGTTGGCACTATGAAGCAATCCGCATCATGAGTTCAATCCCTAGCCAGGGAGGTGACCCATATGGCTCAGTAGACCTCTCCTGTCCTCTCACTGCTCCCCTAAGCAGTATATTTCAGTCAATCCATCTGTCCTGCTCCCCACTCTGTCTCTGGTGAATTCTCACACCCCCCGCACCTCTGGCCTGTACCCCCGTTCTTGTATGTATAAATCAATCTTTAAAAAAAAATTCTAACACAAAAATTTGAAATCCTAACAACACTGGTCAAAAAGTACAAAAATCAGCATTTTTGTGAAAAGCAATGCTTAATATGTAGGGACACTGTATCCTACATTAAGAAGCATAATATAATAGTTTTAAGCAATGACTGCACTACACAATGACCTTATGAATGGTTCTTTCAAAGCAGCAAATAAGGTGAGAACGTATCACTATTTGCTTCTGATTGAATAACAGAAGAAAACTAAAAGCAAAGGAAGAAAATTTAAGGAAAGTAAATTCTTTCCCTGTCATGTTTATCAACAAAAAATATTAATAGTAAAGATACGACATAGCTCTGTTATTCTAAAGTGGTAAAGATTTGATCTGTTTAGCCAAGGCAAAATAGAAAATTCAGTCAGGAAATCAGGTTTAATAATTATACTTATCATAGACTTCAGAGTCTGTTAAATGCAACCAAAAAACAAAGCCCCTATTCAAAATTGGGGAAAGATGTTGAATATTTTTTCAGAGAAGATATACAAATGGCTATTAAGTACACAAAAAAGAGGTCAACACAACTAGTCATAAAACCATAATGAGACAGCACTTTACAGCCATTAGGATAGCTCTTAAAAGAGAAGACAAAAATAACAAGTCATGGGTGGTATGCAAAGAGATTGGAACCTTAATGAATTACTGGTGAGATTGTAAAATGGTGTAGTAGCTGTGGAAAAGAATATGGCAGAGTCCTCAAAATTAAAAAAAAACCTACCATCTGAGCCAGCAGTTCTACTTCAGGGCATATGCCAAAAAGAAGTGAAAGCAATGACTCAACCAAATATTTGTACACCCGTAGCAAGATTCAAGAAACATAATTCACAATAGCTAAAAGGTACTAGATATGCAAGTGTCCAATGAAAGATGAACGGATAAGAAAAAAATTGTAGCATATACCTTCACCAAAATATTATTCAGTTTTAAAAAGGAAGGAAATTCTGACACATGCTATAAAACAGATTAATATTAAAGAAATTATATTCATTGAAATAAGCTAGTCCCAACAAATATGGTATGGTTTCTCTAATAAAAAATTCCTCAAATAGCCAAATTCATAGAGACAGAAAGTAGAATGATGGATGTCAGGGAATGGAGAGGGGAAAATGGGGAAATGGTATTACCTGGCACAGTGTTCCCATTGTGGAATATGACGCTGGAGATTGCTAGGGAGATGGCTGCACAACAATGTGAATTTACTTAATGCTACAAAACTACACACTTAAAAATGGTTAGTTACAAATTTTATGTTACGTATTATTTTACCACAATTTTTTAAAAAAGGGTTCATTAAGTATCTTTGCATTCTTAAATTAGGAAAAGATTAGATATTGGAGATCTGAAAATTTTTAATTTTGAAATTTCAAATTTTCCATATAAGAGCAAAGTACTCAATTGTTTTTTTTTTTCCCTATTTTTTAAAAAGATTTATTTATTTATGATTACAAGAACTGGAGTATAGGCCAGAGGTGTGAGGATTCACCAGAGACAGAGGGGGGAACAGAACAGGCAGACTGACCGAAGTACACTGCGGAGGGGAGCAGCAGGTGAGTCAGGAGAGGACTGCTGCGCCATGTGGGTAGCTCCCAGGCCGGGGATCGAATTTGCACCACAGAGGCTGCAGACAGCTTCAGAGAGCTGCGCTCAAGCTCTCTTCAGAGAGCTTGCGCCACCAGGGAGGCCCCCTTCCCATTTTTTTTAATTAAAGAGAAATCAACATCCTTTTACAGGAAGGCATGCAATTTTTCAAATTAAGATAGAATTCAGATTTATGTACTAGGGAAGAAGAATGGAAGAAGAGAAGAAATTACAAAACAAAGCAAAACAAAACACACAAAAAAAACCTTGTTTAGGTGTTTCTTCCTCCTTTTTAGTTTCTTCATCCTCTAAGCTGGGGCTTTCCCGGGAAGAGTTGTCTTGTTGGCTAGAGCTTTTCAATAGTACAGGATCAATTTGTGCTTTCAGGAGTGCAAGAGTCTCAGCCAACTCGTTTCTATTTCTAAACAAAGGAAAAAAAGACAGTATGAAAAGTTTTCTTTTCTGAAGAGTTTTCGGAATAACACCTATTAGGAATCAAAATTTAGAAAAAAGAAAAATACATTAAGAACATCCACTCCTATGTTTATTGTAGCACTATTTACAATAGGTAAGCTATGGAAACTACCCACATGCCCCAAAATAGATGACTGGATCAAGAAGATGTGGGGTGTGTGTGTATATATATGTGTGTGTGTTAGTGTGTGTGTGAGTATATTGGTGTGTGTGTATATACACACACACAATGGATTACTCAGCAATCAAAGAAGATAAACTCATGCCATTTGCAACAACATGGATGGAGCTGGAAGGGATTATGCTCAGTGAAATAAGGCAAAAGGAAACAGAAAAATATCAGATGGTTTCACTTACAGGAGGAATATAGAGGAACCAAATAAAGTATCAGGAAAAAAATAATAATAAACAAACAAAATTAGCAGGCAACTATAAATCAGAGATATTCTGCAAGGGAGGGGGAGGCAGAGGGATCAAAACAGGGGAGGGAAGAGCACAAGGGACTGTGGTGATGGTTCACGGGTGAATTGGTGGTGGGAATTTTACAGGGACTACACTTGAGAGAAGAAAGCATACAAGCACACATTGTACAAAAATGAACAATGATGTAAAAATTATATCTATAAATATTTATAAAAAAGAACATTCAAAACACTGGTAACTAAGTATTGGGAATGAATACAGATTAAAATATACTCCTCTCCTCTCCAAAGACGACTCTATGACTACTATGTCTATTGAGTAGAGCAGCAGCAGTTTATTTGTGGTTGAATCTAATAATAAATAAAATCAGATAAAAATCTACTCTTTATATTATTATACAGTCTCTAAGGAATACAAAATCAGTGCAAAACTTGCTTAAAGAAACATTTCTTCAAATTCTGGATGCATTTAAAAATAAGAATTCTTTTCCACCTTCAGAGCACATTTTGAAATTGTTAGTAAGTTATGATCCATGTCTTTCTGAATATTATGGCAAGAAGTCAGCTTGAAGATAAAGTTCAAAATATAAGGATTTAGATTACTAATTTTGTTTTGTCAATTATAATTAAAAACGACAGGAAGGAAATTCAATTTGAATCAAAAATACAAGGAAACCTCAAACAAGTAAGATTCTAATCTATAAATTCTCTATTTTTACTACCCAAACCAGAGGTGTATCAAGGTCAATTTAAATGCACTGACAAATAAGAAAACTCGTTTGAGCATCTGTCCTAGTCAGATAAGCAATGTGTAAAAGTGAAGATAAAAAGGAAACCCTGGACTCAGAGTTGATAGACTTAATTCTAGAGCGGCCAGTACTTAGTTAATAGCACCACGATTATCCCATCTGTATGTCAAAGCATTGTTTATGCACTGTGAGTCAACATAGTCAGCATCAAGAGGAAATCACTTGTTTTCTCATCTGCTATGCCTCTATCCTCTGATCCCCATTTGTTTTCATCCCAGTTAATTCTCTAATGCTTATGAACAGGAAACTTACTGCCATATGAAGTATAGTCTAAAAAATTGTTTAATAAATGAATGGAATACCTGTTCCTAAATTAGGTAGTCATTTGCCCCTGGACAAATCATGATCTTCACTAGGCCTCAGATTCCTTACATATAAGACTAGATTCTCAGGTATTATACATTGGCCTCCTAAGGAAAGTAATAAAATTGCATTGATCTTCCAGAATTTAAAATGGCAACCATTTATTGTACATGTCAATGAACACGTTATAGATAACATAAGAGCACACATAATCAAATAAACAGGTTAGAATTATTTAATATTTAATAATTTAACAGTAGAAGCTCATGACAGATGTTCTTTCAAGGTCCTCACTGGTACTTTATAAAAAAGAAAATGAAAACCTAGAAATGTTAAACACATTTATTTTTGGCAACTTCCTGTCTCCTACCTTCATTACCCCAAACTTCTTCTAATCTAAGGTTCTAGACACTTAATGTTATTACTTCTCATATTGAATCGAGAATTCCATACATAATTAGTGCCTCAATCTATTTGTTATTTTTGAAATAATGCTGGGAACAGAAGAATATATTGAACCTTTTTACAATATACATTTTTAAAATCTTCCAGAGATTCAATATTGCTAGAAAAAGTCCATGCCAATTGTTTCCACTACTCTAAGCAATAGAGGAATTTAGTAGAAACATTTATTAAAATATCTCGCTAAAAGGCTTTTAACCTGATTACTGTGTTACAATACAAACATAATGTCATTATTATACAAATATAGAAAATAACTGCTCTTTCGATTTTTCCTTCTTTGATTTAGCAGTAACATTTAGTATGATGAGAAAGCTGAAAGGCACATGAGAAAATGTCCATCATATCAAAACCACAAATGATATATAACCTCACACCAGTAAGAATGGGCCCATATTAAGAAAACAAAAACTAAAACCACCACTGTATGGAGAAAAAGGAACTCCATTATACTGTTGGTGGGAATGCAGACTGGTGCAGGTGCTCTGAAAAGTTGTGTGGAGGTTCCTCAAAAGACTAAAAATGGATCTGTCATATGACCCAGCAATTCCACTCCTAGGTTTCTACTCAAAGAATACAAAACACTAATCTGAAAGGAAACCTTTATTCCTATGTTTATTCCAACACTATTTACAATTGCCAAGATATGGAAACAAACTTTTTAGGTGGATCAAAGAAGATGTGGTGTATATATACACAATGGAATACTACGAAGTGATCAAAAAAAGATAAATTCATGCCATTTGCAGCAACATGGACAGAGCTGAAAGAGATCATGCTAAGCAAAATAGGTCAGAAGGAGAAAGATAAATACCTGATGTTGTCACTTATTGCAGAATATAGAGAAACCAAACAAAAGGCCAGATAAAGACAAACATTAAAACTAATCTTTGAAAACTGACCACAGATCTGAGGCTTCAGAGGGGAGAAGCAAGGGGGCAGGTGTGAGTGGGGAGCACAACAGACAACTGTGGAGGACTATAGGTGCTTTGGTGGTGGGACAGCTCTGATGACCACACCTAAGAGGAGAAATCCTATATTATCAAAATATTAGAATGTAAAACAACAGTACTTCATTAATAAAAAAAAATAGATTTACTATGCTAAATAATTTTTAATGTTAAAATTGAACAACTCAGAAGGAATTTTAAAATATATTCAAACATTCAAATTATAGCCAAATTTCTTGTAATAGTATCTACAAGAACTTTTAGAGTAGGCTATGGAGTCTCACAATGATCCAGTTGTGTTTGCCCTTTGTCCCTCTACTGCTTTTTCTTCAAAACATTTCCTTCAGGTTAGTAAATCAGATATATTCCTCCCAAAATACTATGTACCTTTAGGATGTCAGGTGTTTGCACATCTGCTCTCTCAGTTTGAAATGTGTCCCCCATGGCCAACTCCAATTACTCTTTCAAAGCATAGAAGGGATAAAGGTGTAATACCCATTTGTGGGAATATCAGCCACAAAAAAGTGTGAAATACTAATTTATACTACATAGAAGAACCATGAAGACATGACATTTGAAGTAAGTCATACACAAAGACCACCTATGCAATTCTGTTTAAATGACATGGTGGGGGTGGGTGCCTCCCCTGGCGGCGCAGTGGTGGAGTGCTGGGCTGCGAGGCTGCCAGCAGCCTCTGCAGTGCTGGTTCATTCCCCGACCTCCGGTGAGTCCCACAAAAAAAAGAAAAAAGAAAAAAAAAAAAAGAAAGAAAAGAAAAAGACATGGCAGGGAATAGGCAAATTATAACAACAGAAAGTAGACCAGTGACTGTCATGGGCTGGGGAAAAGGAGAATGGGAAAAACTGCTATTGTATGGAGTATGGGGTACAGGATTTCCTTCTAGGGTGAGGAAAATGTCAAGGAGTTACAATGGTGATGGTTGTACAATTTTGTGGGAAAGCCACTAAACTTAAAATATGCCTGATAGCATGGAATGAAAACATAAAAGGGATAAGGAATGATCAATACTGGGTACAATTTGCAGAGACTGGATTGGCTTTTGTGACTGAGTGGATGTGAGCTGAGAAAAAGAAAAGTCAAGGATCAACCTCCAAAGCTTGGGATCTGAGCAAATGAAATGACTGCTGTTAACTGAGACAGGACATATATGTTGAGGCGGAAAGGTCAGCAGCTCAGTTTAGTGCATGTTGACCGATACTGACACAAGGAGATTTTGAACTCTTGTATTTTCCCATCTGTAACAGAAGTTAATCAAGACTTTGGTTAAATGTAATATACAATACAAACCATTATATTGTGGAATATGATTTTTCCTAAAGGTTATTTAGAGTTTAAGTGATAAGGACTATACATTTCAGAAGCAATTCATCTAATAGTCCGAGTAAATGAAAAAAAAAAAAAAAGTGAAATAGCAAAAACAAACAAAAAAGCAAAGTCAAGCATAGGCACCATCTTCTACCAAGTATGGGTTAAATACCTGGTTCCTTCAACGCATGCTAGGATGATAAACCATCAAATTATATGACATGACACTATTTATTATTTCCCTGTATCTTTCTCTTCCACAGTATGTATAGCTCTTTCAGGAATGGATTTCTTTGCATTTCTAAAGCACAAACAGTATGAATATAGTCAGTCTTTAGTAAGCATTTGTAATATGTGATTCTAGGGTTGACCAATAATATTCATCTTTTTCATTTAATTCCAAATAAGTACTTGGAAAAAAGACACCTGAGTGTGAAGGCATTTTTTTTTTTTTTTTTTTTTGATGGGACCCTCGCCAGTGGCATGGGATCGAACTGGCGCTGCAGAGGCTGTGGGCAGCCTCGCAACCCAGTACTCAACCGCTGCGCCACCAGGGGAGGCCCGTGAAAGCATTTTTTATAAAGACCATGAAACTTAGGAAAGGCATTAATTAGCTGTTATCAACAGCAGCAGTATTAAATATAGAAGATACCTTAGTAATTACTATATTCCAGACTCTACACCACGAGTTTTACATGAACCAGCTCATATGATTTCAATATAACCCAATTAAATAGGTATTATTGCTCCCATTATTTAGATGAGGAAATTGAGGACATGCAGAGAGATATGAGGTATAATAATTTGCCTTAATGTCACAGTTAATATGTATTGAAGAACTGAATTACAAACAGTCTGAATTCAGAAACCACCATCTTTATTACAGTGCTATAGTAGCAGCATGTCTTCACAGAGTTTCTAATGATGGGCACATGAAATTGTATACACTATTTAGACTCTAGCTTTTTAAAAATGATTGTCCAAAAACAAATACAAAAAAAAGAAAAGGAAAATTATAGTCAAACTGTTACCAAGTCTTAAAATATTTTATTGTTATAATTCATATAACTTGAACAGATTTTAAGTGGTCTAATCATTAATTTTGACAAATGCATACACCCATCCATATACTCCACATCTCTCTAAAGATCTTCTTCTTTAAAGATCCATATATATCAGCAGAGAAAATTCCCCTCTGTCCAGTCCTACTAAATCCTTATTCTCCAACAAAAGCAAGGAGGAACCAAAGTTTTTATTTCTGTTACCACAGATCAGTTTCATTAATTCCAAAAATCATAATAAATGGAATCTAATATAGCATTGTGGTTTCTTTGACACATTTTTGAGACAAATCACCAAATAGTATACATCATAGCTCATTTCTTTTTATTGCTTAGTAATAATCTATATATATATATGAATTATTATGAGTAAAGACGCTATGACCATTCTTCAGCAAGGTTTTTGTAAACAGAGTTTTCATTTCTCTAAGACAAATGTCTAGACTTGAAACTGTTGAGTCATAGGCTAACAGTTTTTATTTAACCCTTTGCACTCCGAACCACTCTGGACATTGGCTACCAGGTACTCGACGCTACTTTGCAGCGGAAACGTGCAATACAGACCCTCATATTATTTAGTATAATTTTGGAACCAAGTAACGTATTATAATGATATTGGACTTATATGAATTGGGTGACATCGAGCAATGTATATTTGCAAAAAAACCAGTATTTTATTGTTTATAATTTTGTACAGTATAAGAAGTTTTGTAACACTCCCCAATATGCATTGCAGGCTGATTAGTGCATGTTTGACATGTCTGTATAGAGGTCTATCTGGAGCTCATCGTCACTACTACTTGTGTCATGAGACTCATTCGTGGTTGGATGCTTTGCCATTGTTCTAATAAAAAATATGAATAAATGCATGGGTTGAAAATTTCTAATTGTTATTACTAACTGACAAGATGAAATTTACCAAAATAGCTTTCACCAAACAATTTATTCACTAAGAGAAGAATCACTTTTCCGATTTTCTCCTCGTTAGATCTATGTGCACTGCTCGAAGCTTCAAACCAAAATGAGCTCAGCTTTGAAAATCTTTTCCTCCAGATGTAGACTTGTTTATTTGTAATTATATATCTCACTATACAGTGCGCGCTATGTTCGAAAACCAACCTTTCTTCTACAAACTCCCCTTATCGCTCTTTTCAAGTGGCGTCGCGAAGTGCTCGGACCGTCGTGAGCACACATCTCACGTTCTTGTCCAACACAAAACCCGCTGACATTTCTTGTATATAGCTTAGTAATTTTACGATATTTTGATTTAATTTCTTGTGCCATTTCAAGATAAAACTTCAGGGAAACATGCATGTCTCAAAAAGTTGCGTTGAAATAACTCAATTCCCCGTAATCACTAATAAATTGCAATGTCCCCTGAGAGGGGACATCCGAGTGATATGCTAGAATTCCGATGTCCCCTGAGAGGGGACAGCGGAGTGCAAAGGGTTAACATTTGGAGAAACTATCAACCTGTTTTCCAAAATGGTTGTACCATTTTACATTTCCATGAACAAAGTGTAAGAGTTCCAGTTGGCTCATCATTCTTGCTAACATTTGTACTGTAAGTCACTTCCATTTTAGTCATTCCAGTGGAGGTAAATTGGAACATCACTATTAATTTCAACTGGACTTTCTCCCCTCCCCTCTGTGTCAGATAAATAGTGTAAGCCCCAACATAAAAATAACACCAACATGATTTCATGCATCTAGAGGGGAAGTACTTCTAGGTTAAGTGCAAAATTATGAGGACTGCATTTGGAAGACCTTCATTTTAAGCAGCTTTCTAGTGAAATAATGCATTTAGAAGTCTGGACCTTCTTTCTTCAGTTTGCTGTCAAATACATTTACTGAGTAGAAGTTGTATTGAACATTGAGATCAAATTTGTTCCAGGATTCTGGGTTCTTCTTTGTCACAAATGACATGTGGACTGAACCAAGCCAGGCCCATGACATATAGCAATGTTCCAATACCTCTGGCTCCAATAAATACAAAGAGAGGGATCAAGCTAGGATGCTTCTTGGCCTAACTGAAGATCTGGAGGAGCATAGCTGTAGGAGAGGAGAGGCTAAAGGAGAAGAAAACAAATCTGCAAGACCCAGGACTAAGTTGTCTCTGCATCAAGGCTGTGCAGACATCTCTAACTGGGAGTTCTATGATGAATAATGATATTGCACACTGCATCAAAATTTAATCTTCCTTAGCAGACCTGATATAAAAGCATTTTCAGAAGACCCTCTCTGAAGTTCTGAAGAATCACCTAAGGGAATCTAAGATTTGCTAAAATTCTCTCATTCTTAATAACCAAATAATGCCACACTGTAGTGCTTATTTTTTGCTTATCTTTTTCATTCCTGACAAATACTTTTTTCCCATGGCAATTCTGTTTTGAAAATTAATTGGAACAAGTGAGACATTAAAGAGCTTAAACAGTTTTAGTTTTGAAACCTATTAGAATGGTTAAGTCATACAGGTTAAATGTTCAAGTATTGGCAATTTCATATGGTTTAATAATATTTAACTACTGTTATTCTTTTGTAAGTAATTTGCTAAATAAATCTTGTTTAAACTTAAAAATTCTTTATATAAATACTTTCTATTTTTGTCAATCTCACATGCACTTACATTGTTAATTTTACAAAAACAGAAATGGAAATTGTTATGTTAACAGAAGCTTTAAGACTGGTGATATTATGGAAACAATAAAATTATTTAATTTTCATTCTATTATATCATTAACCCACTTTAATAGAGTCAATTATTTTTATTTTTATTTTTTAGATTTATTTATTTATTTATACAAGCACTGGGTACAGTCAGAAGTGCGGGAGGGTGAGAGAATTCACCAGAGCCAGAGCGGGGAGCAGAGCAGGCAGAAGGACCGAAGTACACTGCTGAGGGGAGCAGCGGGCGGCAGGAGAGGTCTGCGCGCCATGTGGGACCCTCGCCTGGTGGCCGGGGATCGAACCGGCGCTGCGGAGGCTGCGGGCAGCTTCGCAGCCCAGCGCTCAACCGCTGCACCACTGGGGAGGCCCGAGTCAATTATTTTTAGAGCAGTTTTAGCTTCGCACCAAAATTGAGAGGAAGGTAAACAAATTGCCCATATAATCCCTGCTCTCACACATGTAGTGGTTCCCCCACTATCAACATCTTCAACTACAGGTGAATATTTTTTACAAAGGATGAACCTACCCTGACATATTATTATCACCCAGAGTCCATGGTTTACATTAGGGCTCACTTTTGGTGTTGTAAATTCTATGGGTGATTGTACATTCTGTGGGTGTTGTACATTCTATGGCTGACTGACATGAATGTCACTATAGTATCACACAGAGTAGTTTTACTGCCCTAAAAATCCTCTCTGCTTCATTGATTCATCCTTCCCCGCTAACCCAAACAACCACTGACCTTTTTACTGTCTCCATAGTTTACTGTTCTCCAGAAATGTCATACAGTTTAAACCATATAGCTCATTTCATATTGGCTTCTTTCACTTGTTAAGTCTCCTCCATTTATTCTGATGCCTTGGTAGCTCATTTCTTTCAGCACTGAATAATATTCCATTGTCTGGATGAACCACAGGTTATTCCTACTGAAGACCATCTCAGATGCTTCTAAGTTGTGGAAAGTATGAATAAAACTGTTGTAAACATTCATATGCAGTTTTATGTGCGGACCTAAGTTTTCAACTCCTTTGGTAAATACAAAAAAACACAACTGCTGGAGCTTATGGTTAATTTCATTAGAAACCACTAAAATATCTTCCAGGGCCTCCCTGGTGGTGCAAGGGATTAATACGCATGAGTTCGATCCCCAGCCAGCCAGGAAGCAACCCACATGGCGCAGCAGAACTCTTCCTGACTTGCCTGCTGCTCTCCTCAGCAGTGTATAGCAGTCAATCTGCCTGTTCTGCTGCCCACTCAGTCTCTGGTGAATCTTCTCACCCCCCACACCTCTGGCCTGTACCCCAGTTCTTACATGCATAAATAAATCTTAAAAAACAAAATAAAGTATCTTCCAAATTGGCTGTACCATTTTTCATTCCCACCCGCAATGAATTTGTTGCTCCACATACACGAGAGCATTTCATATTATCAGTGTTCTGGGTTTTGGTCATTCTTTTTTTTTTTTTTAAAGATTTGTTTATTTATGCATACAAGAACTGGGGTACAGGCCAGAAGTGTCAGGGGTGAGAGGATTCACCAGAGATAGAGTGGGGACTAGTGTATTTCAGGCAGATCGACTTAAATACAATGCTGAAGGGAGCAGCGGGTGAGACAGGAGAGGTCTGCTGCGCCATGTGGGTAGCTCCCTGGCTAGGGATCGAATTCATGCTGCAGTGGCTGTGGACAGCTTCATAGGTTGCGTCTTAACCCCTTGAGCCACCAGGGAGGCCTGTTTTGGTCATTCTTACATGTGTGTAGTGGTATTTGTTTTTAATTTTACATTTCCTTGATGGCTTGATATGGGACATCGTTTCATGTGCTTATCTGCCATCTGTACATCTTTTTTTTGGTGAGATGTCTGTTATGGCTTTGGCCCCATTTTTCATCAGGTGTTTTCTTATTGTTGAGTTGTTAAGAGTTCTTTCTCTATTTTGGGTAACAGTCCTTTATCAGCTATGTCTTTTATAAATATTTTCTAATAGACTGATATGTCTTTTCATTATATTGCTAATGTGATTCACAGAGCAGAATTTTTAATTTTAATGAAGTTTAGTTGATCATTCTTTATTTCAAGCCTATAGTGCTGCATTTAAAAAGTTATCACCAAACCTGAGGTCACCCAGATTTTTTTCTGTTATCGTCCTAGAGTTTTATAGTTTTCCATTTTACGTGTAGGATTGTGAGCCATTTTAAGTTAATTTCCTGGAGATTCTAAACTGCGTCTAGTTAGTACAGCAATAGACTCGTGTAGACTTTTTTCTTCAATGTACTGCCTTTATACCTTTTTCAAAGATCAGCTGATTATATTTATGAGGGTCTACTTCTGGACTCCCGACTCTGTTCTACTGATTCATTTGTCTATTCACTAATTGTCCTTGACACACTGTCTAAATTATTGTACCTTTATACAAAGTCTTAAAGTCAGTCTTTCTTCTTCAATACTGTGCTGGCTTTTTTTTTTTTTTTTTTTGCCACTACACATAAATTTTAAAACCAGTTAGTATCAACAAAATAAGTAGCTGAGATTTTTTTCATCTCCAGATCTCTCCCGTTATTATCATAATTAACCTTTACTTGGAAAACAAGCAGCAAAAAGTGGTTCAGACAGCACCATTACATTATTACCGAAAGGTGGGGGGACCTTTACACTTTCAGGTTAAACCAGGCACTGAAAGAGACAAACTCGAGTTTCCAGGAAGGCTGACTGTCAACAAGAAGCACTAAAAGCAGGAAGAATGTGTAAACACGGTGGCTTTGTTCTTGCTACTTAAAAGTGGTATGATGATGTGAATCTTCTTAGTTAAGTCATTTACACCTACAGTGACCTGGATAAATTTCTATACAGAGGTCCACAGAGATGGTCTCAGTAGACTGTGATGCCTCTAGGGCATACTCCAATGCTTGATAGTTGCTTCCAACACCAAGTGATGTGACTTTTCTCTGATCATCCCCTATGTCCGAGCACAAGTGCAGCTCTCACTTCCTTCTGTGATGATGGACATGGGCTGCCCCTCCTTCCTCTGGAACGGATGAGTAATATTTCTCACATTGACTTGAAGTATATTCCATGAATCTAGCCACTGTTCTGAAAGAAGTACTGAGGGCTGGGTGTCTTTCTTTACCCTCTCCTGAGAAAAGGCAGCAGGGACCAGTTATGTGTTATCTTTCTTCACAGGGTCTCCCCTAGGTAAGGGTCCTCACACTGCCTTTGGGAAGCTCCAGCAAATTCAAGTCCAGGGAGCTCCTCTTGCCCTGCTTCAGTACTTCGTGACCCAGCCTACCTGAGCACTGCAGGGAACATCAGCCCAGCTCAGCACCTCTGCTGCCAAACAGTTCTCCATCTCTCTCAGGCAGCTTCTTAAGGCACATGCCCTAGTTGGGACTTTTTTTGTAACTGCATTGAATATATAGATTATTTTGGGAAGACCTGATATGTTGACAATATTGTGTTCCGACTGTGTTTTTAAATCAGATTCCACATGTTCACTGATGGTATTATTTTTTTTAATCAATCTTGTATCCTATAAACCAGCATGCTATAATCACATATTGTTTCCAGGAATTTTAGGGTTGATTCTTTTAGATTTTCTATATATGTGTCATATCATTTGCAAACAAAGACAGTTTTATTTCTTCCTTTCCATTTTGTATATATTTTATTTCCTTTCCTTGTCTTAATGCATTAACTAGAAACTTCTACAATGAGGATGAAAAGAAATGATAAGAGGAGACATCCTTGTCTTGTTCCTGATCTTAGTGGAAAAGCTTTATTTCTCCCCCATTAAGTAAACTTTTTTTTAAAGATTTTATCCATTTATGCACGTAAGAGCTGGGGTGTAAGCTAGAGATGCAGGAGGTGTGGGGGAGAGGATTCACCAGAGACCGAAGGGAGCAGAACAGTCAGACTGAGTGAAATACACTGCTGAGGGGAGTAGGGGATGAGACAGGAGAGATCTGCTGAGCCATGTGGGTCAGCTCCCTGGCCAGGGATTAAATTCATGCTGCAGGGGCTGCAGATAGCTTCATAGTATTGAGACTTATCCCTTTGTGCCACCAGGGAGGCCCAGTAAACTTTGTTTTGTTATACTTATTCATTCTCAAGTTGAGGATATTGTTCTCTATTCCCAGTTTATTGGTTTTTTTAAAATCATGTGTTGGTGCTTGTATTTTTGTCAACTGGTTTTCTATATTTACTCCCATGAATTTTGATTTTTCCCTATAGTCAGCTGATGTGACAAATTAGACTAATTTAAATACTGAAGAGCCTTGTATACCTATAATAAATTCCACATGGTAGTAGCGTATTATGCTTTTTATATGTTGTTGGGTTTCATTTGCTAATATTTAAGGATTTTTACATTTCAAGTCATGAGAAATACTGGCCTATAGTTTTCTTTCTTGCAATGTCTTTATCTTGTTTTGGTGTTAATGCTGTCCTCAGAGAATGAATTAGGAAGTATTCCCTTTCCTCTGATCTTCTGAAAGAGATCAAAGGGAAATGGTATTGGGCCTCCCTGGTGGTGCAAGGGGTTAAGACTCAACCTATGGGGGGCCTCCCCGGTGGCGCAGTGGTTGAGCGCTGGGTTGCGAAGCTGCCCGCGGCCTCTGCGGCGCCGGTTCGATACCCGGCTGCTCCCCGGCCACCGGAGAAGGGTCCCACATGGCGCGCAGACCTCTCCTGCCGCCCGCTGCTCCCCTCAGCAGTGTACTTCGGTCCTTCTGCCTGCTCTGCTCCCCGCTCTGGCTCTGGTGAATTCTCTCACCCTCCCGCGCTTCTGACTGTACCCAGTGCATGTATAAACAAACAAAACAAAATAAATAAATAAATAAAAACATGCCTCTATAAAAAAAAAAAAAAAAAAGTCAAAAAAAAAAAAAAAAAGACTCAACCTATGAAGATATCTGCAGCCACTGCAGCAAGAGTTCGATCGCCGGCCAGGGAGCTACCCACATGGCGTAGCAGACCTCTCCTGACTTGCCTGCTGCTCTCCTCAGCAGTGTATTTCAGTCAATCTGCCTGTTCTGTTCCCAACTCTGTCCCTGGGGAATCCTCTCACCCCCTGCACCTCTAGCCTGTACCCCAGTTCTTGTATGCATAAATAAATCTTTTTTTTTTTAAAAAGGAATTATCTCTTCCTTAAATGTTTGATAGAAAGTACTACAGCATATAAAGCCCTGGTGCTGATTTAGCTGGATATTAATTATTGACCCAATTTATTTAATAGATTGAGGTCTGTTCATATTGTCTATTTTCTTTGGTACGAATTTTGCCAGATTGTGTCTTAAAAAGAACTGGTCCGTTTCAGCTAAGTAATCAAATTTATGCAGTTGCTCATAGTTTCTTTCTTTCTTTTTTTAAAGATTTATTTATTTATTTATACAAGCACTGGGTACAGTCAGAAGCACGGGAGGGCGAGAGAATTCACCAGAGCCAGAGCAGGGAACAGAATAGGCAGACTGAGGAAACACACTGCAGAGGGGAGTAGCGGGCGGCAGGAGAGGTCTGTGCGCCATGAGGGACGCTCGCCCAGTGGCCAGGGATCGAACTGGTGCTGCAGAGGCTGCGGGCAGCTTCCCAACCCAGCACTCAACTGCTGTGCCACCGGGGAGGCCCCATAGTTTCTTTTTTAAAAGATTTATTTATTTACTTACTTATTTAATTCCTTTCTGTATTTTTGAGCATTTGCAGGTGTAACCCTGTACCCTAGCTCTTGCTTATTATTTATTTATTTAATTGCAAGAGCTAGGGTATAGGCCAGAGACGCGGGATGGTGAGAGGATCCACTAGAGACAGAGTGGGGAACAGAACAGGCAGACAGAATGAAATACACTGCTGAGGGGAGCAGCAGGGGAGACAGGAGAGGTCTGTTGCGCCATGTGGGTTTCTCCCTGGCCGGCCAGGAATCCAACCCACGCTGCAGAGGCTGCAGACAGCTTCACAGTGTGGTACTCAACCCGCTGCATCACCGGGGAGGCACAACTTTCTTACCCTTTTAATGTCATGGGATTGGGAGTGATAGCCCCTCTTTTTCATTTCTAATATTGGTAATTTGTGTCATTTCTCTTTGGCCTAGTTAGAGACTACATTTTGCTGGTCATTTCAAAGAACTACCCTATGCTTTCTATGCATTCAATGCTATAAATTTCTCCCTAAACACTCTTTCACTACAAATTTTCAGTGCAAATTTTGATAGATGTATTTTCATGTCCACTTAATTGAAAATATTTTAAAATTTCTTTTTGCACTTTTTTTTTTTTAGAAGTGTACTGTTTAATACCCAAGTACTTGGAGAATTTTCCAGCTATCTCTGTTAATTATTTCTAGTTTAGTTCTATTATAGTCTAAAAGCAGGTTTTATATGATTTGTAGGCATTAAATTTTCAGAAGATCAAATTCATAAAGTGATCTTTTGGTGAGTTCCTGATTTTTAAAAAACTATTCCATTTGATTTTAAGTTGCAAAGTTAAATTATATTTCCAAATTTATCAATTATTAAGATGGCTGGCAGCCTTAAAAACAATTCTATAAACTAGATAATTTTTGTTATGTAACCTTAAGGATTAGGCAGAAACATGTTTCAAACACCAGTTGATCTCCAACAAAACAAGAGTTACTTTAAAGAAATCTTTTTAAATTAGAGAGGTTCGCTTTTCATTTTACTAGCAAAAAATAATATTCACTAGTAAAGAAAAATATTTAAATACAAGTTTCAAATTAAAAAAGTCAACAATCTATTTGGCTAACTTGCTCTTACCACCTGAGTTTCTAAAGGGATTTTCTAAACCTGTGAGTTTAGAAAATGCTTTTGACAGCCTTAAGACAATCATTTCTCTGCAGCATAGACATACATATATAAATAACATACATATTCTTGCTTCTATAAACTCAAGTTTTATTTCCTCAAAATTTGTATCCAAGGCCTCCCTCATGGCACAGGGGTTAAATACAGCGCTATCAAGCTATCGCCAACCACTGCAACATGAGTTCAATCCCCAGCTGGCCAGGAAGCAACCCATATGGAACAGCAGACCTCTCCTGCCTCACCCGCTGTTCCCCTCTGCAGTGCATTTCAGTAGATCTGCCTGTTCTGCTCCCCACTCTCTCTGGTCAATCCTCTCATCCCCACACCTCTGGCTTATACATACCCAGTTCTTGTATACATAAATAAACAAATTAAAAAAAAATTATATCCACTGATCCTGGCTCAGCTCTTAAGAGAATATCTCCTACGCATGCTTTAGCTGTGTAAAGATAGTTATAGCTCCCTAAATTTGCTCTAGACTGGACATTTTAATTCTTTGTCATCTTCATGGTTCTTCCAAAAAAAGTACTTACTCTACTACATCAATATTTTTAGAGTCTTGCATCAAAGTTTAATAAATACTATACTCTAGGACTTACATTATACACTATGGTCAAGTGGGATGATGCCCCACATCCCACTCACTATACATTATTAAATAAGATCTCATTTTTTTGAGAGAGTCAAGACTAAAAATGTTTTCCACATAGTTTCACAAAAATGCAATGCCTGTATGGACAAGACAGCTCACTAAATTTGTCAAGGGCCTCCCTGGTGGCCTAGGGGTTAAGTCTCAGCACCATTACCGCACTGGCCTAGGTGTCGCAGACCTTTCCTGTCTCACCTGCCGTTGCCCTTAGCAGTATATTTCAGCAAATCTGCCTATTCTGCTCCCCACTGTCTCTGGTGAATCCTCTTACCCTTTCCCCCACATCTCTGGCCTACACCCTTGCTCTTCTACACAAAAATAAACAAAATAAAAAAAAACTTAAAAAAAAAAAGAGTAGTGTCACTGTCAATGAATTAAAGCTAACTGAAATATTATATCTTAAGACTTCTCATTTATAAGAATCATGGAGAGGAGCCTCGCTGGTGGCACAAGGCGTTAAGCACCGCACTGTGAAGCAATCCGCAGCCTCTGCAGCATGAGTTCGATCCCCGGCTGGCCAGGGAGCTACCCACATGGCGCAGCAGACGTCTCCTGTCTCGCCTGCTGCTCCCCTCAGCAGTGTATTTCAGTCAGTCTGCCTGCTTTGTTCCCCAGTCCATCTCTGGTGAATCCTCTCACCCCCCTCCGCATCTCTGGCCTGTACCCCAGCTCTTGTATGCATAAATAAATAAATCTTAAAAAAAAAAATCATGAAGAGAATAATTGAGACTCTGAGGAAAACTATGGTACTTCCAAGAAAGCACACACATTCAATACAAGAGCTACTACTGACTATATAAGGGATTTTAATAGAAGCTTGAAGCTCATTTAGAGATCCGAGTTGTACTATTCCCCACCATATCCCCAATTATTCAGCAGTATCCATTACACAAAAGGTACACAATATAAATTTATTAATTTGATAAACAAAGTGTGATAATCAGATTTTCAAAATTTGGCTTTAATCCCTGAAATTAAGAGTCAATATTACCAAGAGTTTCAGAATATCTCAAATATTACCGCATATTTAGGAATAGTTGCCTGGCATATTTGCAGATAGTAATACTACTATCTGCAGTAATATTACTATCTGCAAATATGCCAGGCAACTATTCCTAAATAGGCTTTGTTCACAAAGCCTAAAAATAGGGCCTCCCCGGTGGCGCAGCGGTTGAGTGCTGGGTTGCGAAGCTGCAGCCTCTGCAGCGCCAGTTCGATCCCCGGCTGCTCCCCAGCCACTGGAGGAGGGTCCCACATGGCGCGCAGACCTCTCCTGCCACCCGCTGCTCCCCTCAGCAGTGTACTTCGGTCCTTCTGCCTGCTCTGCTCTCCGCTCTGGCTCTGGTGAATTCTCTCACCCTCCCGCACTTCTGACTGTACCCAGTGCTTGTATAAATATAAATAAATAAACAAATAAATAAAAAATATTAAAAAAAAAAAGCCTAAAAATAATCTGGCACCAGTTCTCCAAAGAAATCTGTAGTTAACGTGAGAAAACTGTTCACATATTCTATATAAACATTTGTTTCTGAACAACTGCTACTTTTATGTTGATCCTAAACACCAAGTTTATACTGGAAAGGTTTTGTTTTTAAGGCAGTAGTACAGGAAAAAAACCTTTAAGAATGGTCAAGCATGAGAAGAGGTAAAAGCATTACCAATTGAAATTTTACCTTTCCTCTTTCTGCTGATAAATACTTCCTTACGAAACTAAATTTCAACCTTTGTGTTCAAAATTGTTACCAAAGTCAGAAGTGAAAAAAAAAGGGGCTAGAGGTTTGGATGATGGGGGTTGCATGCTCTCATGAGAGGCAGGAAAGGACACGGGGTTTGAAACATGGCAGATGACATGGCCCAGCAACAAATTACCAGCACTGTAGAAGAACCCCTGATCTCATTAGGCACAGCTTAGATGAGCGAATTAGACAGAGAGCTTTCAGGCAGATAACATGCTTATAGCAACATTAAATTTGATCTTGGGAGACATGGAAAAAACTGTGCCTACTATAGAAATTGATTAGAAAATGTATGAAGAACTCTGTAAGTCAACAAAACCGAATATTCCAATGTTCTTTGTCTGGGAAGGTGGCATTATACTACTTCCCCCTGAGAGTTGGTTGAAAAAAGTTATTTATCCTGTGTGGAAAATAGGAGGCTTTGTACAATCACCTCTTTAAATGTTTCTCTTCAAAAGAGAAACCAGTGTATAGTTTGATATTAAGAAATGACAATGGCTTTTCTCACTCCTGAAAATAGTTGATTTGCAGATAACTCACAAATTCTTAAGCTAAATGGCATTTTTATTTTTCTCCAACCCTTCCAATAAATTTGGGCCCCAAGAGACATAGAACTCTTCTTGAGGGGCAAATTTGGTCCAATTGTTTCTTTCAAACATTTAAATTTGTTTTCCTATTTAAAAAAAAAAAATCTGGAGAAAGGAATGAATTTTTTTTTTTAACATTTATTTATTTATACAAGAAACGGGGTACAGGCCAGATGTCCGGGAGGGTGAGAGGATTCACCAGAGACAGAGCGGGGAGCAGAACAGGCAGAGTGACAAAATACACCGGAGGGGAGCAGTGGCTGAGACAGGAGAGGTGTGCTCACCATGTGGGTATCTCCACGGCTGGCGGGGATCAAACTGGCACAGCAGAGGCTGCGGACAGCTTCACAGCACTGCGTTCAACTGCCTGTGCCACCAGGGAGGCCCAGGAGTGAACTTTTAACAGAGCATGTACTATGATCCTAGTGTCATTTCTCTTCTATTCCTCACAACTTCACTGGGAAAGTTTTATTATCCTTTAATTTTAAAGTGCAGGAAAGAGAGAAAGCAAGTTAATCTGCCTAAAAATACTAAGCAGATGAATTGATTCAAAAGCATTAACTCTAATATCTATGTTTTTTTCTCTCTCCTAATATATCATGGATAAGTACAATCTACTTAAAACAGAGTACAATAGTTCTATGCCTATATGACTTATCAATAAATCATAATTACTTTATCATACTTTCTTCATCTACAGGATGGTAGAGTATATTAAGCAACTATGAAAGGTTGATATAGGAAATAGAAATGGTGGTAAAATATGAACAGAATTTCATTTGGTGTAAGTATTTATAGGGTGAAATGGTGAGACATTTTTACCTCAGGACTACTTTGTTTATTTCCATTTAGTACATTAACTATGAGAAAGAGGTAGTTATAAAACAATTTCCCTTGAATTCATTCATGTTTATTCTTAGGAAACAAAAGTTGAGCATCCCTAACCCGAACAAGAATTCTAAATTTCTATTATTTCTTCAAAATATTAGTACATAATCACTAGCAAAAATCTGTTGAAATTCAAAATGAGCAAAAACAGATAAGCATAATGCTAAAGGAGTTTTTCATAAGTCAGAGGTCATATAACCAGTAGTACTCTATTATAAATATATGAGTTGCTGATCCCTTGATATTTTCAAAATTAATTTATGCTATAAGTACTAATGGGATACATTCTAAATAGAAAATCAAAGCAAAAACAGAAACTTAAAAGATAGAATCTGAACAAAGGTCTCTGCGTCACTCAGATTTTTAAAAACTGTATTTCAAGATTTTACATTAGTTTCTGTTCAAATACATTTGCTGACAAAAATGAGAAATCAAGATTTTTTTAAATCTTAAAAAAAAAGGACTGGCAAAACAAAACACATGTTCCTCTGATTTCTTTAGTACTCCAATAGATGCATGCACAGCAAAGACTATGAACCAAACAGTGCTTTTGTTAAATTTTTATCTAAATATGTGTTTTTGTATGCATTATTTATCACACACAGGTTTCCTGGATATATGTGACAATGATAAATATATTTACTTAACAATTAATTGAGCACCTACTATTAGTAATGTGCTAGTACTGCTCTAGGTCCTGGAAACTCCCTGGCTCCATGAAAAAATGCTACTCCAGCCTCAGAGATTATATTCTGTTAGAGAAGAGATCAAAGTGAGAAACACATGAATAAATGTAAATGAGATTTCAATAACAGATACCTGACAATGCATTTCCATGAAGAGCCATCTTGATCATCTTGTTCTTCTATGTACATTCTAACATTGTGATCTTGATCCAACTGGTACCAGTACATGAGGCCATCTTTGTCTCGGCCAATTGGCTGGAGACGCATGGTATCAGCATCCTCTTCATTGATAATATTCTTGAACTTGAGATTGTCATCAAACTGACACTCACAGAGGTACTGAAAAATAGTGATAACATGGTTTAAAATTCGCTATGCAGAAATTTTTTACTCTATTACAATAAACATGGTATATTCAATCAGAACTGATTTACAAATAGGAGCAAACAGAACACATGTATTTTATCTACCTTTTGCTATCCTTTCCCTACTTTTTATACATTGTTTAAAATAATGAATTTTTTTTAAAAAACTAACATTTTATTTCAGTATTACTATTAAAATTATAATAAAAATTATAAAAAATTAGCAGGTTTAACACAATCAAGGACACAAAAATGAAGTATATGTCAAAAGCACTGATATTTTTGCACTAAAGTCTCCCAAATTACCTCATGGTATAATAATGGGGCCCCCCCATTTTAAAAGGTCAGATTTATAAGGAAAAGGATAAAGAGAAAGGGACTTGCATAGTCACAGGCAGGGAGGAGAACTGCCTTTACCGAATACAGAAATTATACTAATCACAGTATAATATTTTCAATAATCCCTCTTAAGTTTTTAAAAACATGATTGAAATGGCTATTTGTTTTGGAAAGGCTGAGACATATGCAAGGAAGGTAGTCTCATTGCCACTGAAGAACTCTCTTAATAAAAAAGATACATTGAACATCTTTGTATATGATTAGCATATAAAGTCAGATTTCTTCCCTGAGATTCTCTGTTTTATCAGAGAATATCTGAAGTTCCTATCACAGTATTTTAGCCTTTGCCTGTGTTAGCTACTCCAATAATATCTTTACCACAACAAGAATTTTGTCCTTTGTTATGCTGGGTACCATGCTATAATAATTAGGACCAATACTCTTAAGTAGGCAGGAAAAGAAAGGGAACTCATATATGAAAATAAATCTACTTTGAGAAGACCCATTTTAATCAAGTACGTTTGGTTATGTGAGAGTTTTATTAAGTACATATGGCATACCACTATTCATCTGGGGAACTAGTGATCAGATTAGTAATTTAGTAGAAGATTAACCATAGCTTATTGTATTTTTAGCAGTGATTATAAAGGCTAAAAATAATAAATAAAATTAATTTGGGGGCAACTGCTTCCAATTCTACTGTCCTGACAAGCAGAGATGACTAAACCTAGATAACCTTGTGTGGTAAAAAATAAAAGAAGTAATTTAAAAAGCAGACTTTTTGTCACCAAAAGAGAGTCTATTCTCCTTTTCCACTAAGAATAAAGATGTTCACTTTCCAGATATTTTCCAATTCAACCAAGAGTCAACAGTGAATTTTAAAATTAAAATAATTATTACCTTTAAGAGTGCTAGTTTGCATTCAATGCTCATTTCAAGATAGCCCTTCTTCTCCATCTCCCATGCCCAAGTGCTATTAAACTCTTGGCATATCTGTCAAAAAATGTTAATATTTTAATACATAAGAGCAATTTTTATTTACAATGTGGTCGTTTCATTGTACAATTATGGTAACTCTTCTTGTTAGTATATATTTATAAAGAAATGTATACCAAACCCAATTCAGTCCAATTCCACCTTAAAAGGCAAACTATTTATACACACCAGAAATGTTTACTATTGCCTGATGGCTGGATTTAAAGTAGGAAGTGATCTCTGCAGCTCTCTCCTCATTTCCCTAGAATTTTATGTCAACTTTTGTAGCACATTTACCAAATACAAATAATTATCTGATTCTTCAATCTCTCCAAATACTACGGAGTTCCTCAAGGGCAGGGACAACAGTTTATTCATCTCTACGCCTGGAAGAGAGGGGAGGTTCAAAAACAAACCAAAAAACCCACTCCAAATTGTATGTATTTTAAAATTCATCAACTCAATATTCTTCAATTTGTGGGAAAGACTCCATTGTTGGCATGGGAAACCTTCTAGAATGAAGCACTTAGCTTAAATTTTGACTTTTCTCTTTCCATATAGTCTTTCAGGCAAATCAACGTCACTGTAATAGCCTGAGGAAACAAAGATTTGTATAACAGCTCCACTAAATAATAGAACTAATAAGGAAAAATGCCATGTGCCAGCTACTTTTCCAGCAATAAAAGGGGGAGAGTAGTAACACTGATCTCACAGGTATAAGAGGGTTGAAAAAATTGTAAACTGCCTTGCCCTTCATGTATTTTTGTCCCAATCCAAGGAGCAAAGTGTAGTATCTAACAACCGACTAACAGCTCAGTTCAAAAAAAATTAGAGGGCCTCCCTGGTGGCGCAGGTGGATGAGCGCAGCGCTGTGAAGCTGTCTGCAGCCTCTGCAGTGTGGGTTCGATCCCCACTGGCCATGGAGATACCCACAAGGCGCAGCAGACCTCTCCTGTCTCACCAGCTGCGCCCCTCAGCAATGTATTTTAGTCAGTCTGCCTGTTCCCTGATCTGTCTCTGGTGAATCCTCTCACCCTCCCACACATCTGGCCTGTACCCCAGTTCTTGTGTGTATAAAACAATGAATCTTAAAAAAAAATTAGAGGGGCAGCCAAAGGGTAAGAAACAACACAAAGCACAAGATTATCCAGGGGCTTGGGCAGTTAACTAGATAGGCAGAGAAGAAAAACACAAGCAGGCAAGTGGGACTGCTTATATAATCACCTTAACCAAGGAATAAGACCATGCTCATCCTCCTAGGAGAGAGGGCTACCATTTCTCTAGCCTACATCCATGTCATCTTTAAAAAAAAAAAAAAAAAGAAAAAAATTTTGTTTAACAAATTCATAGGAGAACACAGTCAGGATGAAAAAAGAATAAGGCAAGGAATATAGACAGAACTATAAAATGTGAGATCTTCAAAGGTACAAAGGAAGAATGAGCTCTCCATTCTCTATCACACTTCCTCAGAATCTGTCTACAACAGTTGAAGTAAGGGATCCCGATTGGTTTAGTAATTTATGTTAACTCCCATGCTCCAATTTGATTCTGATCAAGCAGCCTTGAAACTATAGTTTGGTTTACATGCAATTTCTTTTTAGACAATGTTCTAATATCCAAAACATGCACATTTTGATATAACATTTGTATTTATCACAATGCTAATAAATTAGTATTCCATAATACTAGTTTTATGTTTGAGTCTCTCTAAATCTGGTTAATGAGAGGACATGACCTATTGTGTCCCCCTGCATCACTGTGCCTAAGGAACAGCCCTTCATATACACACAAAAATAGAGTTCTGTGCTCGTAAGGCTGAATGTCACTGAGCCTAGGAAACTTCTTGGATACCTGTGTCTTTTCCTCCTAACTGTCACACACAGAAAATCAAGTTGAGTATGGATAATGTTGGGGGAATGGGGAGAGGGAAGAAGACATTTGAAGGGTCACAAGCTTAATTATAGGAAAGGTGGTTTCACCTGCCTACACAGCTAATACATGAAATTTATCTCAATGAGATCTTTGACATATTTATCTTATTCTCATAAACACAATCAAGGTAACAATAATCCTTCTCTTTTTGGCAATTTAGAACATAAGTCTTTAAAAGACGGAATAGAGGTAGTGAGAAAGAAGTGTAAAAATTTTCAGCAAGAATGTCCAAACCCCTGCACTGAGAGGTTAGATCAAATTCTAGCATGGCTTATAGCGGCTTAAAGACATGGTACTTAAAAGTTCCTATCTAAGGTAAACCTGGAAATAACCCAAATGCCCACAAATAGATGACTAGATCAAGAAAATGTGGCATATACACACAATGGAATATAATTCAGCAATCAAAAAAGATAAACTCATGCCATTCACAGCAAGTGGATGGAACTGGAAGGAAGTATGCTCAGTGAAATAAGCCAGAAGGAAAAAGAAAAATATCGGATGGTTTCACTTATAGCAGGAATATAGGGGAACCTATATTATAGGAACCTGTAAAAAAAAAAAAATAACAACAGTACAAAACACAACAAAGCAAAAACGGACAATTATAAATCAGAGACATCCTGCAGGGGAAGAGGAGGGAAAGGGATCAGGGGGAGGGAGGGAGGAGCACAAGGAACTGAGGTGATGGTGCACGGGTGCACTGGTGAAGGAAACTCTATGGGGACTACACCTGAGGGGGTGGGGGGGAAGCAAATATTGTTTAAAAATGAACAGTGATGTGAAAAAAAAATTAATAAAAAAATAATCCCTTAAAAAAAAAAAGTTCTATCTAAAAACTCAAGGCTGGCAAAAGAATTTACTGTTTTCCGCCCAATATCTGATGTAGACCCCTGACCTTCCTTTCTGATCTGTTTCAAAAACAAAAAAACCTGCAATTGTCTTTCTTCTGTCCCTTTGAGACATGTATTTATCTCCTAAAAGATAGGACTGTCTTTCTCAAGGACCTGAAAGCCATTCCTTTGATATGTAATCATCAGGAAGGATAGGGTCTCACACATTCTGGGAAGGGAGAAAGGCTAACTTCCATAATTAGCAGTCATTGATAGCCTAAAATAGTCCCACTCCCATGCCTGCTTTTTGTAATTTTTCATTTCCCTAATTCTGTCTGACCCCCTTTCTTCCCTCCCTCTCCCCACTTCCTCATTCTCCTTCTGAAATACCAGTCACCGCTGGGGAAACTGGAATTGAGATCAGCTTTTTACCCTACCATGAATAGTTAGTTACCATAACACCTATAATTTGTGTCTAGAATGATCTCCAAGAAGGAGTCCTTGAAGATCATACAGATGGAAAACTGAATTACTGTACAGTTGAAAAACAAGAACTATAAAAGATTTATTTATTCAGTGACTCCACAAAAATTTACTGGGTGCATACTCTATGGCAGGAAACAGCCAGGGAGTTGGGATTCCATAGTGAGGAAGACAGGCAACCTGCCTTCAGCAGTTTCATTTTAGGAGATCATTTAAAAAAACCCAAAAAACAGGTGACAATTAGAAAATATCAATTAGAGACAAAAGATCTATTGAAAATAAAAGAGTAATGTGATAAAGTTTGCTTGCTACTCTGGATTGGGTGCTCAGAAAGGCCTCAATTAAAATGTTGACACAGGGTTTCCCCTGGCAGCCCAGGCGGTTAAGCACCATGCTGTGAAGCTGTCCATAGCCTCAGCAGCACCATTCAATCCCAGCCTGCCCGGGAGAATCCCACATGGCACAGCAGACCTCTCCTGTTGCGCCTGCTGCTCCCCTCAGCAGTGTATTTCATCAGTCTACCTGTTCTGTCCCCCGCTCTGTCTCTGGTGAATCCTCTCACCCTCCCACACATCTGGCCCATACCCCAGTTCTTGCATAAATAAATAAATCTTTAAAAAAAAGAAATAAGTTTTTTAAAAAATAAATAAAAATTTGACACAAAGGTGAACTGTGGGTCCCAGCAAAGTGCAGGCCTGCCAGCTGGGCTGCTAGAAGCCAGCAACCATGTGATCCCCTTCTGGAATTGAGTAGAAGAGTGGAAGGGCTCTGCCATCAAGGTAAACTGTGGGTCCCAAGAAAGTGCGGGCCTGCCAGATGTGCTGTTGGAAGCCAGCAACCCCACAATCCCCTTCTGGAACTGAGTAAAGACTGAGGGAAGGCTCAGCAAACAAAGGTTAAGATGGGCATGTAGGGGAAGAGACCAGCAGCATACAGAGACTGGTGATCTTCAGTGCTCATCAATCCATCCACACCATCACTATCCTTGTGGAATCTGCTGTAACAGTGCCGGACTCAGTCTGGCCACCAGTTTCCAACATCCCAAAAGGAGGACCCCAAAGAAAGGCCCGCCAGTACCAGGGGTACAGTGGCCTAATGCACAGAACAAATTAGAAATCAAACAACAGGGAGGGAGAAGGAAAAACACAAATAATCAAGTAAGCCCTTTGGGGAAGGACATACCACAAAAAGAAAATTAGCCCCCAGAATTCAACAACAATGACATGGAAGAACTTTTCTGCCTGCCAGACAGAGAATTTAGAATCGCCATTATTAAAAAACATAAAGAAGATGAGAAGGAAAAGAGTGATTATGAGAAAAATAATTAATGAACTGAAGAACGAAAATGAGTCTTTAAAGAAGGAAATAAGGAAATGCAAGATATTAAAAGATTAATGGAGGAGCTAAAGAGCTCTGGAAAAAGCAACAAGGGCAGAATTGAAGAAATGGAAGACTGAATCAATACTCTGGAAGATAGCTATAAAAAGAATCAAAAGTGAAAAGAAAGAGAAATACAAAGGAAAAAGAATGAAGAAACACTTCAAGAACTATCTGACACTGTGAGGAAAGGAAATGTGAGACAGAGACAAAGGGACAAAGAGACAGAGAGACAAAATTAGTTAAGGGGGATACAAATTATTCAGTATTATTAGTAAGTGACCAATATACCTATAAACTACTATAAAAATACAGATGGGAGAAATCCAAATTAAGCCAAGAGATGAAAAGAAATCACAGCTTTTATTCAAGGGGTAAGATTTATGCTAGGACCTTAAGGATTAATGTGGTTTTACAAGACAAGGTGGTAAAGAGCATTTCAGGAAGGAAAAAACCAAGCCATGGAGATGTGCATGATGATGATATGTTGTGTTAATGTGGAGGTTAATACAGGAGAGTTCTTTATGCTGAACTGCAGATACTGAGTGCTTGGAGTAGGGAGTGCACAGATAGAAGGCTGTGAGGGAAGACAATGAACAAGGCTGTGAAGGCAGGTCATGGTTCATAAATACAGGGATGTTCAATAAGCATTTGGTGGGACTGATGACAATAGCTCTGCTGCACTGTGCAAGACGTACAAGGAGGATAGATTTTGAGATCAAGGAGCAGTTAAAACCTGTTCTGCAATAATTTAAGGGAAAAGTGATTAAAACCTGTGGTATATTGGACAGAGGATACTCAAGGATAGGCAGATTCAAACTGTCAATGAAAATATCTCACAAAAGCAATAATAAGCTTTATGTTCAATATAATTTTACTTTCATATACATTATTCCATTTGAGATGGGTATCTTGTAAAACTATAAGGTTTTTGAAAACAAAATCAGTCTGTTTCATCTTTTTGTTATCGGACACTCAAAAATATCAATGTTCTCTAGTCTGGTATAACTATTAAGACACTTTTATAGTGGGATATTTGGGAACACTGTAAGAAACGTATGAAGAATTATATGGAATTGATGTCTCTTTATTTCCTTAAAAAAATATAGGCAAGAATTATCAAGCAACAGGATTATGAAAGTCAAAAGAAAGCCAAAATCCAACTACTGGCCAGAGTATTCATTTATTATAATTAGTCCATTCTACAAACATTTTATCAGGAGTTTATTGTGTGCCAAACACTGCTTAGTCCTGTGATATACACTACAACTCCTGCCAAAGGATGAGTGGGGTAGGCGACTGAAATCTTAGTTAACCTATGAACTGGGTACATTTCTGTGTGGTAAAAAATTTGAGTAGCCAACCTTGAATGAATGAAGTCTTTGTCAAGGAAAAAGTTCCCTGAAAGCATCTGACATGTCTCACAAGAAAAATACAATCTCTATCATAGCTATATTATAGTCATAGGAAAGATTATACATAGAATGTAAAAAGTATGATTGAGATGTACTTCTAAGTAATCTGCTTTATATCAGAAAAAGAACTCAAGGTTTTACTATCAAATAGGCTGTGATTCAAATTGTGGCTTTCCCTATCAACAGAAAATCAATTCCTCTATGAATTTCAGGATCTTCATCTATAAAATGGAGGTTTTGTTAGTAAAGAAAATGAGACAAGGAAGATGCCTATCAGATACTCATTATGCCATAGTTTCCTTATATAAATGCAAACCTGAAAATGGCTTTAGAATTTGATCACAAGAACCAATCAGAACACAAATAGAAACAGAAGAATTAAAACTGCTATGGTCAGTGTTCTTCAAATTAATGTATATAAATACTGTTTCATGATATCTTTCTTTTAGATATGTAAAATATGTTTAAGATTTAAATGATTGATGACTGACCCGTAATTTTCTAATTTTATTATCTGGATAGTCACCCTTTATTAGACTGATGTAGCTTTCCTTGCTACTGTATCCAATATGACAGTAAATATTTTGAAGCTAAGATCTGCCAAGTCTAGATAAAATCCCAACTCACATATAGAAAAAATTCATTGTGAGATATGAATTTAAAACATATGTTATCTCCACAATTAAACTTACAATTTATATAACATGAAATTTCCTATGTTAAGCATTATGTACGTAATTCAGTGGTATTAATTACATTTACAATGTTGTGTAGCCTTTACCACTTTTTATTTCAAAAACTTTTTTTCACCCGAACAGAAACATGTTAGCCATTAAACAATAACTTCCCATTCTCTTTCCATCCTGTAGTATCTAGAAAATAAATTAGTAATCTCTAGTTAATCTATCTCTATGAATTTACTGATTCTACATAGTTATGTAAGTGAAATCATTCAATATTTATTCTTTGGTGTCTAGTTTCTTTCACTTACATAACATTTTCAAGGTTCATACGTGCTATACCAAATTTAAGAATTTCACTCCTTTTGAGAGATAATAGTGTTCCACAGTATGAATATACATTTTACTTATCAATTCACCTATTGATGGACACTTACAGTTGCAACCTTTTGGCAATTATGAATTATAGTGTAGTAAAGAGTTAACACATTTCAGTTCATTTGAGTGTATAAAATTAGGATTAGAACTCCTGGGTCATAAGGTAATTCCAAATTTAGTTTACTGAGGAACTGCAACTGTTTTCCCACAGCAGCTGTAACCATTTTGCATTTCTATCAGGAACACAGGTGTAGGAGGGATTCAATATCTACACAACCTCACCAGCACTTACTATTTTCCTTTTTTTAAAAAAATAGCATGCTATTAAGTATAAAATGATATCTCATTGTGGTCTTAATTTGCATTTCCTGAATGACTAATGATGTTGAGAATCTTTTCATGTGCTAGCTTATTAATCTTTTTATATCTCTGGGGAAATGTTTATCCAAATCTGTTCATTTTGAAATAGGTTGTATTTTTGTGTTGTTGATTTTTTTTTCAAAGATTTATTTATTTATGTATACAAGAACTGGGGTACAAGGCCAGAGGTGTGGGGGTGGTGGTGAAAGGATTCACAGGGACAGAGTGGGGAACAGAACAGGCAGACTGACTGAAATACACTGCCAAGGGGAGCAGCAGGTGAGTGAGGAGAGGTCTGCTGCGCCATGTGGATAGCTCCCTGGTCGGGGATCAAACTCGTGCTGCAGTGGCTGCGGATAGTTTCATAAGTTGCATCTTAACCCCTTGTACCACCTGGGAGGCCCCTTTTTGTTGTTAATTTTTAAGAGTTCCTTATATATTCTAGATATTAAATTTTTATCAGATATGATTTGCAAATATTTTCCCCCATTCTGTAGGTTATCTTTTCCCTTTCTTCGTAATGTCCTTTGATGCAGTTTTTAATTTTTATAAAGTCCAATTAATATTTTTCTCATGCATGCTCTTGGGGTCATATCTGAGAATCTTTCTGCCAAATCCATGGTCCTGAAGATTTATTCCTATGCTTTATTTTAAGAGGTTTATGGTTTTAGCTCTTTGAGGTTATTCATCAGTCTTGTTCATTTTTGCATATAGGATGAGGCAGGGTGTCTGTTGCAATTTGCAAGTTGTTAAATTTCAACAAATGTGTCATTCTATAGGCAAGAGTAAAACAAATTTTTATTTTTTTTTAATTTTTTTTTTAATAGAGGCATGCTTTATTTATTTGTTTGCTGGTTTGTTTTAAAACAAATTTTTAAAAGACCACAATGCCACTGTAAATACTCAATAAATTTCATATATTTCATTATTCTCATTTTTAGCTCAGATACTGATCAAGACATATATATTATTAACATATTTTTCAATGTGTTCCTAAAGCTTTTTATACATATTAAATTTTAGGAGATTTTATTTTTATTCCACAGGTTTAGCTCCTTAGCTAAAGCAATGACAAATAAATTGTTTAATAAAATAAATTGCTATTTTCATGTTACTGCTTTCAAAACATACTGGTATTAGATTTGTAAGTATGTTTAAAAATAAATATGATACATATAAAGAAGAGCTTCTATTAATATGTAATAGAGAGGTCATGACCAATATTAAGTGTGCACACTGGGGAAAAAGTCTCTGGAGGGGAGAAACAGGTTCCTAAAATCAATTCAAAGGCACTTGTGCCACAGGAGGTTTCCCAGTGATAATTAAGGCACTAATGCTGTTTCTCTATGGAAAATCGTTCAGGTTTAGTATTATCGTGAAACACTGACTGGAACACCTGAAGTCATTTAGGAGTTCAGCAGAAACAGCAGCCCAGTATTTCTATATCTATAGGTATAAATAATTTGATCCATATTGTTGTCATTTCCAAAGGAATACCACCCACAGAAAAGTGAAAAAAGTACTTAAAATTACTCTGTTGGGTATATGAAAAAATGTTCAACATAACTTGTAATCAGGGAAAGGAAGATCAAAACCACAATGAGGTACTACTTTACACCAAAGAGAATGGCAAATATTGGGGGAAAAAAAAAAAAACACTAGCAACAACAAATGTTGGTGAGTATGTAAGAAAAAGAAACTTTTCTACACTTCTGGTGGGAATGCAAACAGGTCCGACCACTATGGAAAGTTGTGTGGAGGTTCCTCAAACCACTAAAAATGGGGCTTCCATATGACCCAGCAATTCCACTCCTAAGAATCTACACAAGAACGCAAAAACATTAATTCAAAAGGATACTTGTACATCTACATTTATTGCAGCACTATTTACAATAGGTAAGCTATGGAAACAACCCAAATGGCCCCAAACAGAAGACTGGATCAGAAGATGTGGGGCCTCCCTGGTGCTGCAAGGGGTTAAGAAGCAACCTATGAAGCTATCCGCAGCCACTTCAGCACAAGTTCGATTCCCAGCCAGGCAGCTATCATGGCGCAGCAGACCTCTCCTGTCTTGCCCACTGTTCCCCTCAGCAGTGTATTTCAGTTGATCTCCCTGTTCTGTTCCCTGCTCTGTCTCTGGTGAATTCTCTCACCCCCCACACCTATGGCCTGTACCCCATTTTTTGTATGCATAAATAAATCTTTAAAAAAAAGATGTGTTATATATACACAATGGAATATTACTCAGCAATCAAAAAAGATAAACACATGCAGTTTGCAGCAACATGGATGTAGCTGGAAGGGATCATGCTCAGCGAAATAAGCCAGAAAGAATAAGAAAAATACCGGATGATCTCACTCATAGCAGGAGTTTAGAAAACCTAAATAAACAAGGGACCAGGAAAAAGAATTAACTATAAGAAAGAAAAAAATCAAAATCAACAAGCAACTACAAACCAGAGACAAACAATGGGGGGGGGGCGCAGGGGATGGGGAGAGGAGGGATTGGGGTCAAAAATGTTCTGGATTTAGGCAGTGGTTATGGTCACAAACCAAAATGTATACACTAAAAATTAATGAATTATATACTTTAAAATGTTAAATTTTAGGGCCTCCCCTGGTGGCGCAGCGGTTGAGCGCTGGGCGCAAGGCTGCCCGCAGCCTCTGTAGCGCTGGTTCCTTCCCCAGCCGCCAGTGAGGGTCCCACACACACACAAAAAAAGTTAAATTTTACTTTATATAGATTATACCTTAATAAAAAAAAAAACAGAACATGGCGGCGAGGAGACGCTGCGAGTAAGATCTCCCATTAAAAAAAGTTAATAGGGAGGAAAAGCGGCAGGTCCCAGTGAGAACTGGGACACGGAAGATAAACGGACGACTCCAGCAAACTGCCAAAGAAGAAAGTGGCCATAAAAGAGGACCAGAAGGGAGGGAAGCGCAGAACCCTGCTCCCCTCCCCCGCCCACAGAGGCGGCACTCTCCGACCGGCAGAGAGGAGGGAAACAACAAACCAAAACGGCCAACAAGAAAAACGGACGCAGCAAGTGGGACTGTGAGTGGAAAGGAACTATTTCAGCCACCACACCCCGTGAACGGGAGCTGAGGCGAACCCTGCAGGATCCGCCGCGGAGGTGAGCTCCAGGCGCCATTAAAGAGAGCCCCGCCCCCCAGGAGGAGACCAGCACCAGCACACAGCCCTGGCCGCCAGGTAAGCTTGCGCGAAAGCAGCGCTCAGATTGCAGCTGCCCAGGCCCCTGCGCCTGCGACCTAGGCTTGCGGGGAGACGGCGGAGGCCCTCCCTGAGTGAGCAGGAACAAGGTGCCCAGGCAGGGGAGCGGGATTCAAAAGGCGCCATTCCTGCGCCACTGATCTGGGCTACAGCCCGCGTCCTGGAACTGAGGGCTTTGGAACTGAGACCCGGGCGGAGGCCCTCCCTGAGTGAGCAGGAACAAGGCGCCCAGGCAGGGGAGCGGGATTCAAAAGGCGCCATTCCCGCGTCACTGATCTGGGCTACAGCCCGCGTCCTGGAACTGAGGGCTTTGGAACTGAGACCCGGGGCACGAAATTAGGGGCGTGGGTTCCCCACGACGGTGGGGCACAAGGCAGACACAGCACCCCAAAGCCGTTGAGGTGTACCCTACCATCCCCGCTCTGATCCCTGTCCCACGGGGTGGAAAATCAGCTCCCCAAGGGCTCTAGGAGAGATCTCTGGTGCCACCTAGCGACTTGACCCCAGCACAGGCTACTGAAGGAGCTAGTGGCCAGCTGGGGAGTTAGCCCACACCGGGCCCCTTCTGAACAAGTAGTCTGAGCCCACAGGGAGAGCGAGCACCCACAGCCGGGGCAGACCAGGCGCGCAGAAGAGTGTGCCTGAGACCAGAAGCGCAGGGAGTGTGTCCCACATCACCATTTTAGAACAGGGACATTTCTTCAGTAAAGACTACCTGCAGAAGGCTTCCTCAGGAGCCAGAGGTGAGCGGGGGAAGTTCGCCCACGCCAGACCCCCTCTGGCCTGCAGTCCAAGCCCAGAGGGGAGCAGGAACCCACCGCTGGGGCAGACCAGGCGCACAGGGGAGTGTGTCCCCACATCGGCATTTTAGAACAGGGACCTTTCTCCAATAAAGGCTGCTTGAAACTGACAGATGACTCCTGGAAGAACCAGAGGGGAACAGAGAAGCCCACCCAAGATGCCGGCAAGTCCCAACAACACAGTGTCCCAACGCATACGGCAAATTAGAAAACAGACAGTAGGGAGGAGAAGAACCACACGCAACCTAGCAACTCTCCAGAGAAAAAGCACACCACAAAAAGAAAGCCAGCCCCCAGATTGCAACGACAATAACTTGGAAGAATTTCTGAGCCTTCCAGAAAGAGAATTTAAAATTGCCGTGATTAAAAAACTGACAGAAGTCATAAAGGAAAACAATGATAAGGGAAAAATAATCAACGATCAGAAGAATGCAATTGAGTCCCTAGAGAGGGAAAACAATGGTCAGAAGAAAGAAATTGAGTCCCTAAAGAGGGAAGTAAAAGAAATGCAGGAGATCAAAGAATTAATGGAAGAACTAAAGAATTCTGGGAAAAGCAATGAAAGCAGAATAGATGAAATGGAAGAACGAATAAGTAATCTTGAAGACACAGAAATAAAAAGAACCAAAACAGAAAAGGAAAGAGAAGTACGAAGGAAAAAGAACGAAGAAAGACTTCGGGAACTATCTGACTCCATGAGGAAAGGAAATATAAGAGTTATAGGAATACCAGAAGGAGAGGAGAGAGATGTAGGAACAGAGAAAATATTCAAAGAGATAATTGAAGAGAACTTCCCAAATGTGAAGAAGGAGCTGAAAATTGATATACAAGAAGCAAGAAGAACACCAAACTTCCACGACGAAAGGAAAAATACAGCAAGACACATAATAGTAAAGCTCCCAAGAATCCAGGACAAGGAAAAAATAATGAAGCTGGCAAGAGGGAAGAAACAGATAACATTCAAAGGAAAACCAATCAGGCTGACATCAGACTTCTCTGAAGAAACACTACGGGCAAGGAGAGAGTGGAGGGACATAGTCAACAGACTCCAAGAAAACAGATGCCAACCAAGAATACTCTATCCCGCAAAGCTCTCCTTCCTCTTTGAAGAAAGAATATGGACCTTCCCAGACAAACAGAACCTCCGGAATTTCATTGCAACTAAACCCCCACTCCAAAAAATACTACAAGGAGTCCTAAAGCCAGAACCTCAGAGGGACGAATAACAATGAAAGAAGGCCAAAAAAAAAAAAAAAGTTATTAAAAGAATAAATAAATAAAATCAAAGGAAAGACAAACACAATGGCAAATACAGATGTTAACATATCAATATTAACTCTAAATGTAAATGGACTAAACTCTTCAATAAAAAGACACAGAGTTGCAGCCTGGATTAAGAAACAAAACCCAACCTTTTGCTGTCTCCAGGAAACACATTTAGCTACAAAAGATAAAAATAGGCTCAAAGTTAAAGGATGGAAAACAATCCTACAAGCAAATGGACCAAAAAAGAAAGCAGGAACAGCTATACTTATATCAGATAAAACAGATTTCAAACTCAAAAAGATAAAAAGAGACCCCAATGGTCACTACATTATGATCAAGGGGACAATACTTCAAGAAGAAATAACACTCATTAACATATACTCACCAAACGAAGGAGCACCAAAATATATCAGACAACTGTTGTCCTCTCTGAAAACAGACATCAGAGAAAACACATACGTAGTGGGAGACTTCAACACACCACTATCAACAATGGATAGATCAACAAGACAAAAAATAAGTAAAGAAACCAAAGCTCTAAATAAAGACCTAGAGCAATTGGGCTTAACAGACATCTATAGAACACTAAACCCCAAAAAAACGGAGTACACATTTTTCTCAAGCGCACACGGATCATTCTCCAGGATCGATCACATACTGGGGCACAAGACAAACATCAACAGATACACCAAGATTGAAATCATATCAACCATCTTTTCTGACCATGAAGGCATCAAACTAGAAATAAACCATAAAAAGAAGGCAAGGAACTTTCCTACCTCATGGAGATTAAAAACCACACTACTGGAAGACCATTGGACTAATGAGGAGATCAAAGAAGAAATTAAAAAATTTTTTGAATTGAACGACAAGGAGGACACCAATATCCTAAATGTATGGGATGCAGCAAAAGCAGTAATAAGAGGAAAATATATAGCAATAGAAGCTCACATCAAGAAACAAGAAAGAACGCAAAGAAACAACCTAATCTCGAAGCTCAAAGATCTAGAAAAAGAACAACAAAAAAACCCCAAAACCAGTAGAAGAAAAGAAATAATAAAAACCAAAGCAGAAATAAATGAAATTGAAACTAAAAAAACAATCCAAAAGATCAATGAAACCAAGAGCTGGTTCTTTGAAAAAATCAATAAAATAGACAAACCCCTAGCCAGGCTCACAAAGGAAAAAAGGGAGAAAGCACAAATAAACAGGATCATCAATGAAAGAGGAGAAATCACAACGGACACAGCAGAAATCAAAAGAATAATCAGTAACTACTATGAACAGTTATATGGAAACAAGTTTAACAATCTAGAGGAGATGGACAAATTCCTACAACTCTACAATCACCCAAAGCTAGATAAAGAAGAAATAGAACACCTAAATAGACCAATTACAATTAGCGAAATTAAAATGGTAATCAAAAACCTCCCCAAAAACAAAAGCCCAGGACCTGATGGATTTACAAATGAATTCTACCAAACATTCAGAGACGACTTAGTGCCTATCCTTCACAAACTCTTCCAAAAAACTGAGAAGGAAGGGACAATACCAAACACGTTCTATGAAGCCAACATTACACTAATACCAAAACCGAACAAGGACAACACAAAAAAGGAAAACTACAGGCCAATCTCCCTAATGAACACTGATGCAAAAATCCTCAATAAAATTTTAGCTATCAGAATCCAACAATGTATCCATAAGATAATTCACCACGACCAAGTTGGATTCATTCCAGGGGCACAAGGATGGTTTAACATCCGAAAATCAATCAACGTTATCCAACACATCAACAAAAAGAAATATAAAAACCATATGATAATATCAATAGATGCTGAGAAAGCTTTCGACAAAGTGCAACACCCATTCATGATAAAAGCCCTTGAAATTCTTGGGATACAAGGAACATACCTCAACATCATAAAGGCCATCTATGACAAGCCAACAGCCAGTATCATTCTCAATGGTGAAAAGCTGAAAGCAATTCCATTAAGATCTGGAACAAGACAAGGATGTCCACTCTCACCATTGCTTTTCAATATAATACTGGAAGTCCTAGCCAGGGCAATAAGACAAGAGAAAGACATCCAAGGAATCCAAATAGGAAAAGAAGAAGTCAAACTATCACTATTTGCAGACGATATGATATTATACATAGAGAACCCCAAAAACTCCACAGAAAAGCTAATTCAACTCATCAATCAGTTCAGTAAAGTGGCAGGATACAAAATCAACACGCAAAAGTCAGTAGCCTTCCTATACACAAACAATAAATCTGAAGAAGAAGAAATCAAAAAGACCATCCCTTTTGTTATTGAAACAAAAAAAATCAAATATTTGGGAATAAATCTAACAAAAGAGGTAAAGGACCTATACAAAGAAAACTATAAAACACTGTTAAAAGAAATAGAAGAAGACACAAAGAAATGGAGAGACATCCCCTGCTCATGGATTGGAAGAATAAACATTATTAAAATGGCCATCCTTCCAAAAGTAATATACAGATTCAATGCTATTCCAATCAAAATTTCAATGTCATTCTTCAAAGAAATAGAACAATTATTGATGAAATTCATATGGAATCACAAAAAACCCCGAATAGCCAAAGCTCTCCTGAAAAAAAAAGAAGGGAATGGAGGCATCAGACTCCCAGACTTCAAACTATACTACAAAGCCATAATCATCAAAACTGCATGGTATTGGAACAAGAACAGACATACAGACCAATGGAATCGAATAGAAAATCCAGAAATAAACCCACAGATTTATGGTCAACTAATCTTTGACAAAGGAGCAAAGAATATGCATTGGAGCAAAGAAAGTTTGTTCAATAAATGGTGCTGGGAAAACTGGGTCGCTACATGCAAAAGAATGAAGCTTGACCACCACCTCACACCATACACAAAAATCAACTCAAAATGGATTAAAGAACTAGACATAAGACCTGAAACCATAAAATATATAGAAGGAAATATAGGCGAAACACTACGTGATTTGCACATCAAAGACATCTTTACAGACACATCACCCAAAGCAGTGATAGTGAAGGCAAAGATAAACAGCTGGGACTATATCAAATTAAAGAGCTTTTGCACAGCAAAAGAGACAATAACAAAAACAAAGAGAAACCCCACCAACTGGGAGAACATTTTTGCACCCAACACTAATGATAAAGGACTGATCACAAAAATCTGCAAAGAGCTGATGAGACTCAACAACAACAAAGAAAATAATCCAGTCAAAAAATGGGCAGAAGAGCTTAAAAGAAACTTCTCTGAAGAGGAAATGCAAATGGCCAACAGGCATATGAAAAAATGTTCAACATCACTTGTCATCAGGGAAATGCAAATCAAAACTACCATGAGATACCATCTTACACCAGTGAGAATGGCACATATTAAAAAAACTAGCAACAACAAATGTTGGCGAGGGTGTGGAGAAAAAGGAACTCTTCTGCACTGTTGGTGGGAGTGCAAACTGGTCCAACCACTGTGGAAAGCTGTGTGGAGATTTCTGGACCTACTAAACATAGAGCTTCCATATGATCCAGCAATTCCACTCCTAGGTATTTACCCAAAGGACACAGAAACATCAATTCCAAAGAACACCTGCACCCCTATGTTTATAGCAGCACTGTTTACAATAGCTAAGCTTTGGAAACAACCCAAATGCCCAAAAATAGATGACTGGATCAAGAAGATGTGGTACATATGTACCATGGAATATTACTCAGCATTCAAAAAAGATAAACACATGCAATTTGCTGCAACATGGATGGCGCTGGAAGGGATCATGCTCAGCGAAATAAGCCAAAAAGAAAAAGAAAAATACCGGATGGTCTCACTCATAGCAGGAATCTAGAAAACTTAAATAAGGGACCAGGAAAATGAATAACTATAAGAAAGTGAAAATCAAAATCAACAAAAAACTATGAACCAGAGACACTTTTAGGGGGGCGGGGGCGGGAGGGGAGGGATTGGGGTCAGAATGGGGGGCTGCAATTGTATGGGGAATATAACAATAAAATTTATAAAAAAAAAAAAATCCCAAAGCAAGTAATTTAATACAAAACTGTCTTCAACATGTTTCTCTGGATAAGTTATGTCATATATTTTGCTTTAAAAAATAAAGATCAGTGTATTTTCTCTTTAAAAAATAACATTTTAACATAAAAAAAACATTAATATATTAATAAAGCAAGTAAAAATTAAGGAAAATGACCTAAGTTTCTCTTGAAAAGTAAAGAAAGCAGTAGAGCAATATTTAATTCTTATCAAAATATGACCAAATTTAGAAATGACAACAAAACAAATGACTCTGATGACTTCCTAACAGATGACCATCGTCCCCAGGAATAAAAGCAATGGGTCTTTTTAAAATTGCCATTTAGATCAAGACCATTTATTCCCAAATTTATGCATTTTGAAAAAATTTCTGAACCTGTTAACTTGAGATCAAGGGAAAGAGACGACCCCTAACGTTCCCTTTACTTTTGAGGGATAAAGGAGAGCAGATCCATGAGGCTGAGGCTTATCCAACTAAGCCAGGGTTAACAGTTCCTGGCAGAACCTATTTTAATTTCCCAGTCACTGGGCTTCTTTAATTTTAAGCAGGTAATTCTACTTTGAAAGTAAAAAGCCACCAACCTAAATTCTCATGTTCCTTTACACTTCTGATGACAGTGGAGAATGTTTGTTAGCAAATGCAGGATACAGCACAATAATGAATGCCCTTATTTGAGTTCAGTTGCTTTCCCTCTAGGTTATCAAGGCTTACTGATTTGACCTTCCAAACAGCCCTCACTTCCACTTTCTCCTTTCATCCCTTCTGCCAAAAGCTTGATTCGAGTCCCTTCACTGCTAAGTCAAATTATCACAATTACAGTAACTTCCTATCAAAAGATCGCTGGACCTATGCTAATTACCATTCCCTATATATTACAGTGAATTTAAGCTACTAGTAATATCCTAATAAATTTCTGCCTATTTTACAAAAGATCGAGTTGAAAGGGGCTGGGTCTTCAACTGTTTTAGAAAAACACTAACAGAAGATGACAAACACATGCCAGTGGAGACTGATTTGTGGTAGTAGTATAGTCTGCTAAGATTAGGTTTAGCTACGGAGACTGGTAAAATATGCTATGAGCCCAAGAGCCAGGCATAGTAGAATCCAGACATTTTCTCTAGATGAAAAAAGAATTTTCTATTAATAAGTAGTCCATTAATTTCAAAAAGAAAAGAAACGGCTCTCTGTAATACAAATGCACAATGATGGCACTAAGACAAAGATAAAAGTGCCATGTAAGAAGGAAAGTAAAAATTCTGTTAGAAAATTAGCTGATGTAGATAATGGTTACAACTATGAAGTAAATACATAGTTGAGCTTATTATCAGTCAAGTAAAAAAATAAAAAACCAACCTGAAATAGCAATGTATCAAAAATGAAAAAAGCATTTAAGTGCTTACAATGTACAAAAATGTGAAGGGTATGAGTGGTACTTAAAGGGTACTAGGGGCCTCGCCTCATGGCGCAGAAGGTTGAGCGCAGCGCTGTAAAGCTGTCCGCAGGCTCTGCAGCGCCGGTTCGATCCCAGCCGGCGAGGGTCCCACATAGCAATGCAGACCTCTCCTGTCTCGCCTGCTGCTCCCCTCAGCAGTGTATTTCGTCAGTCTGCCAGTACTGTTCCCCGTTCTGTCTCTGGTGAATCCTCTCACCCTCCCGCACATCTGGCCTATACCCCAGTTCTTGTATAAATAAATAAATCTTTTAAAAAAATTTAAAAAATAAAGGATACTAGGCTTGAATGCCGGCTCTGCAGTTAGTTTCTCAAAATCAGTTTTCTTGTGTATAAAATAAGAATAATATCTATTTTAAAAGTGAGTTATGTACAGAAAGTATTAAACATAGTGCTTAGTGCAAACTGAAAGTTCAGTATAAAAACTGCACTAGAGTTTCACATAAATCCATGAAGGAATATATGTATTCCTATGAGAAAGCCTCATGAAGAAAGAAATACTTGAGCTAACATATAAATAATAAACAAGTTTGCCAGGAAAACAAGTTGGTAGGAAAGTACTGCAAGCAGAAGGTAACAGTATATGCCAAAACTCTTAAGAATAAAAAAGATAGCATGTCCTGTGAATGTCACAGAATGAATCAAATACTAGAATATATAAGAGAATGTCATTAGATGTGGCTGAAGTGAAGAGACTAAACCATTAAGAGTACTGATTGCTATGATAGTACAGTTTCAATTTTATTTTTTTTAAAGATTTATTTATTTGTTTATTTTATTTATTTATTTATATATATATATATATTTTTTAAAGATTTATTTATTTATTTATACAAGCACTGGGTACAGTCAGAAGCACGGGAGGGTGAGAGAACTCACCAGAGCCAGAGCGGGGAGCAGAGAAAGCAGAAGGACTGAAGTACACTGCTGAGGGGAGCAGCGGGCAGCAGGAGAGGTCTGCACACCATGTGGGACCCTCCTCCGGTGGCCGGGGAGCAGCCGGGGATCGAACCGGCGCTGCAGAGGCTACGGGCAGCTTCGCAACTCAGCGCTCAACCGCTGTGCCACCGGGGAGGCCCACAGTTTCAATTTTAAATTGAAAGGTAGTTTCACTAATAATTCTGAAAGTGATATAACACTTTATTTATTTTTTTCTATTAAAAGTAGTATCTCTTGGGCCTCCCTGGTGTCGCAAAGGGTTAAGACGCAACCTATGAAGCTATTTGCAACCACTGCAGCACAAATTTGATTCCCAGCCAGGAAGCTACCCACATGGCACAGCAGACCTCTCCTGTCTCACCCACTGTTCCCCTTAGCAGTGTATTTCAGGGGATCTGCCTGTTCTGTTCCCCACTCTGTCTCTGGTGAATCCTCTCACCCCCCACACCTCTAGCCTGTACCCCAGTTCTTGCATGCATAAATAAATCTTAAAAAATAAATAAAATAGGGCCTCCCCGGTGGCACAACGGTTGAGCGCTGGGTTGCGAAGCTGCCTGCAGCCTCTGCAGTGCCGGTTCGATCCCCGGCCACCAGCGGAGGGTCCCACATGGCGCGCAGACCTCTCCTGCCACCCGCTGCTCCCCTCAGCAGTGTACTTCGGTCCTTCTGCCTGCTCTGCTCCCCGCTCTGGCTCTGGTGAATTCTCTCACCCTCCCGCGCTTCTGACTGTACCCAGTGCATGCATAAACAAAACAAACAAACAAACAAACAAATAAATAAATGAAAAACATGCCTCTATAAAAAAATAAATAAATAAATAAAAGCAGTACCTCTTTATTACTTCTTAAATACAATATGAACTTCTTAAACATGAACTAATGACAGAATTTTAAATATGGTTGTGTGTAGTAAAGAGTGGAGGGGAACCTCAATATTTCTAAGATTAGAAGTCTATTTTTTTAGCACTACAAACATGAATTGTTTTAATAGCTGTCTAAAATGTAGCCATTAATTGTAAGCTTGATAGTAAAATTTAGACATAATAGTCACTTTAAACCTCTATGTTTAAAAGGTCATTTTTAACAGTGGGAGGTTTAGTAGAAATGTACAAGAGTGGAAGTGAGAAAAAAAAAAGAGTGGAAGTGCAATTAGAGGGTGAAGGTCGAGGCAAGGAAATGACAAAGGCCGTAAGTTAGGCCGTGGCAAGAGGGATGCACAGAAGACAAATCTGAGGGATAAACAGGAAGAAAAATCAACAGAACTGGGCAATTATTTGGGTGAAAAGAGGAAGGCTTTAGGACAAAGTTCAAATAATGGCCTGATCTCAAATGTTGGTAATAAACACATCATAGATTCGATATACACAAGAGGTATCAGGAGGGAAAAGAACGAATTGGCTTTTTGAGGTAACAGTAGTTTATGACAAAGCATAAGTTTCAGTAATACAGCTTCATATCCCAATATCTGTATACTACAATATGCTCACCACCAAATGTCTAATTTCCATCTACCACCATGTAAGTGAACTCCTACCCATTTTACCCAACCCTTATCTCTATTACCCTCTGCAATCACCATTCTTGTTAGAATCTAAAGGTCTGCTTTTGTTTTGTTTGTTCATTTACTTTATCTATCTATTCTTCATCTTCTACATATGAGTAAAATCAAACAGTATTTGTCTTTTTCTGTCTTACTCAGATAACAATCTTCTCAAGGTCCTTCTATGTTGTCATAAACTGCAAGATTTCGTATTTCTCTTTATAGTCGAGTAGTATTCTATTGCATATGTTATACTATATCTATCTATCCATTCACCCATCAAATGGTGCTTAGATTGCTTCCATATCTTGGCTACTGTGAATACTGCTACTGTAAAAAACATAGGCATAGCATCTATCGTTTTGAATCAGTGTTACTGTGTTCTTCAGAACAGCCGGATCATATGGCATTTCTATTTTTAATTTTTTGAGAAATCACCAGTTTTCCACATGGTTGCAGTAATTTACATTATACAGTGTATAGGGGGTTCCCTTTACTCTACATCCTCAGCAAAACTTGATTCTTGTCATTTTGATAATAGTCACTGTCATTCTAATGAGTGTAATGTAATATCTCATTTTATTTGCATTTCCCTAGTGATAAGTGATGATGAAGATCTTTTCATGTTTCTGCTGGTCATCTCTGTGTTCTTTGGTGAAATGTCTATTTAGAGACTCTTCCCATTTTTATATCGGTTTTTTGGTTTTTATAATATTTTGGATATTAATCTCTTATTGGATATATGATATGTAAAATCTTCCAACTAGCAAGCCTCTTTTTTTGCCATGTTTTCTCTCATTATGCAAAAGACTTTGAGCTTCATGTAGTCCCATTTGTTTACTTCTATTTTTGTTTCTCTTGTAATTGGTGACAAACCCACAAACACAGCTCTAAGGATGATGTCAAAGAACTTAATGTCAATGTTCTCTTCTATGTGTTTTTTGGTTTCAGGTCTTAATATGCAATTCTTTAATCCATTCTGAATTAATTTTTCTGTATGGTATAAGACTGTGAATTAAGTTTCATTCTTTTTCATGTAGCTGTCCTGTTTTCCCAGCACCATTACTTGAGGAGACTTTATCCACTGCATGCTCTTAGTTCCACTGTCATAAATTTGCTGTCCATAAATGTGTGCACCTATTCCTGGGCTTTCAATTGTGCTCCACTAATCTATGCGTCTGCTTTTATCTCAATAGTGTCTTTCTCTGATTACTACAGTTAGGAGTACATATTTGAAGTCCATGTTTCTTGGGATTGCTTGGCCTATTCAAGATCTTTTGTGATTCCATACCAAATTTAGGAAATTTTTTGTTCTATTTCTATAAGGAACATCATTGGGATTCTGAACATTGTGTGCACTGAACCTGGATACTGTATTAGGTAAAATGGCAATTTTAACAATGTTAATTCTTCTGATCCATAGGCATGAAATGTGTTTCCATTTCTTTCTTTCTTTCTTTTTTTTTTTTTTAAAGATCCATCCATCCATGCACACAAGAACTGGGGCACAGGCCAGAGGTGTGGGAGGTGAGAGGACTGACTCACTAGGGACAGAGTGAGGAACAGACTAGGCAGACCGACCGAAACATACTGCCGAGGGGAGCAGCGGGCGAGCCAGGAGAGGTCCACTGTGCCATGTGGGTATCGACCTGGCTGAGGATTGAACTCGTGCTACAGTGGCTGCAAATAGCCCCATAGGTTGTATCTTAACCCTCTGCACCACCAGAGAGGCACATGTTTCGATTTCTATCTTCAATTCCATTCGACAAGTTTCAACAAGTCTTAAAGTTTTTAGTGTACAAATCCTTTGACATTCTTGGTTAAATTTATTCCTAGGTATTGTACTCTTTTTGATACATTTATAAATGGCTTTGTTTTCTTAATTTCTCTAATAGTTTGTTGCCTGCATATAAAAATGCAACAAATTTCTACAAATTTATTTTATAGCCTACAACCTTATCATATTCATTTATTTCTAGTTTCTGGTAGAATCTTTAGGGTTTGATATGTGTAACATCATGTTATCTGCAAAGCACAACAATTTTACTGCTCCTTGTCCAAACTTGGATATTTTATGTTCAATAAGGTTAATAAAAAATTAAGTTTCTTAATTATGTTTAACTTTGCTCCAAGTATTGAATATTTCTTGAGTTATGCCCCTTTGATATTTATATGTTGATGCCCCAACTCCTACTGTGCATATATTTGAAGATAGTGCCTTTCAAGAGATAATTAAAGCTAAACAGGATCATAAGACACTGCTGTCTCTGACACCAGACATCCCCACCCTGCACACACACGTAAGACCATGTGAAGGTATAGAGAGGACTACTGTAAGGAAGGAAGAGAGCTAACACCAGGAACCAAGTTTACCAGTATCTTGATCTTGGACTTACAGTTTCCAAAACTGTGAGAAAATAAAGTTCCATTGATTAAGTCATGCAGTCTGTGGTATTTTGCTATGGTAGGCCCAGCAGACTAATACCTGGATACAAAAACATTTCTAGGGAAACCCTAGCACTTCATGAAGAGCCATTTGAAAGTTGCTATGTTAAGAGAGTTCTCATAGTGTAAATAACCACAATCTAATTAATGTTTTATGTGCACTAAAAACATAATTCTCAAAGCAAACTAAGATTAAAAGCATCTGCTTACGAAATTTCATATTAGCGAAACGTACTATTTATCATTAAAATTGTTAAAAGTGAAATCACTACAAACATAATAAAAATTAAAGTGAACAAATATATCAATAATTAAGTAGACAGTGTCTCTGATGATCAATAAGACACAGATGTTTATTATATGGTGTATAAAAGCCAACCACTTAATATTGCAAAATAAAACTACCTGATTTTTAGGCAACATGTATAATAGTGCTTTAGACCCTCCTGGAGTCTCACTTTTATGCTCTCCCTGGATCTTATTTATCCCCAGAACTTTAAACTCCCCTATGCTAATGACTTATTTTCATTCTGAAGGAAAATATTGTAAGAAAGAAACCAAAAAAAGAGTATGTTTCATTTTTAGCCAGAACTGACCATCTTCCAAATCACCAAAATGACCAAGGGAAAGAAAGAATAGAGGCACCCAATACATATTCTCTAGACCTTTTAGAAAACATGGAGTTATTCTTTTGGCTACATACATGCAAATCTACAAGAAAGGTGACAAGCAGACATCAAGGGGATGGAGATTGTTCAAGAAAGAATACCCCACAAATGTCACCAAGGCAAAACTGGAAGAGTCTATAATGAGTCTGTAATCCTCATGTAGTTGGCATTGTAAACAGACAAATAAAGGGTTGATCCCTACCAAGAGAATTAGATATGGAAAGAAAAGTATTTGAATTTAGCAGTATGGACATTGTTCAAACCAGTTCAGTATAAAGGAAATTTTAGTGGGTTGGAACGGTACAGAAAAAAAAGAAAACTTTCAAAGGACTGAGCAACGAATGGGAGGATAAAAAAACGCAATAGTAAAAAAAGGAGAGGGTTGACTATAAAAGTATGAATGACAGTTTCTAGTAAGCCCTTAATGACCGTCATTTACCAGCACTCACTGTCCTTAGTGACTCCATTCCTTGTCTGCCTCATCCCTTCACCCCTGAGTTGTGAGTGATTTCATTCTAACAGTATGGCAAAAACAACAGTATGTGATTTCTAAGATTTGTTTACAAAAAGACCATGAGTTCTGTCTTAGGTGTTCATTGTTGAGCCTCCCATCTCTGGAGAAGCCAAGACAAGGATGTGAATCCTTCCCACAGTCCTATGGTTAAGTTTTGAAGTGGGCAAATCCTCCTCCAGCTGAGCCTTCACCTGAGACTACAGAACTGACCATCAGACTGTAGCCTGGGAGAGACTCTGGGCCAGTGGCACCCAGATAGGCCACACTTAGATTCCTAACACAAAAAAACTGTGAGAAATGTCTGATGCTCATTATTTTAAGTTGTTAAGTTTTGGCATAATGTGGGATGAAATAAACAGGTAACTAATACAGAGAGAAAGAAGAGAGGTCAGAAAGTAGCTGAAGGAGAATAAAGAGTAAAGGGAATGTTAATAGTTTTTTTTTTTTTAAATAAAATAGTAAGAGATTCTAGCTTATCAAAAAGGATAAGGAAAATAAACACGTTTATACATAAAGTGGAGTCTGTATGTGTGTGGACAAATGTCTTAAACAAAAAAGGAAAATAAATGTAAATATATTAGTAAATCTTGATAAAATATTTAAACAGGAAAATATTTTAATATTGAAGGAAGAATTTAGACATGTTAAATGAGGCCATAAAACAATTCAACAAAATTAATGGGATCAAACTCATAAAAATTATGTTCTGCAATCAGCCCTTCTGTGACTGCACAAACCTCCCTTTCAGGGGCAGCTTTTTATGCCCGCTTGTATCTGTGCAGGTATCCTTTATTCTTCTCTCAGTTTTTATAATAAACCTGCCCTTTTGGATACAAAAAAAAAAAAAAGCATATTCTCGGGCCTCCCCGGTGGCGCAGCGGTTGAGCGTTGGGTTGCGAAGCTGCCCGCGGCCTCTACGGCGCCAGTTCGATCCACGGCTGCTCCCCTGCCACCAGAGGAGGGTCCCACATGGCGCGCAGACCTCTCCTGTAGCCTGCTGCTCCCCTCAGCAGTGTACTTCGGTCCTTCTACCTGTTCTGCTCCCCTCTCTGGCTCTGGTGAATTCTCTCAACCTCCCGCGCTTCTGACTGTACCCAGTGCATGTATAAACAGAACAAACAAACAAAAAAACAAACAAATAAATAAATAAAACATGCCTCTAAAAAAAAAAAAAATTCTCCTACACAATAGAAATTAAAAATCAGTAAGAAGTCCTAAAGCCAAAACCAACAGAGGAATGAACAAAAAGAACAGAATAAAGCAAGGAATAAAATCACAAAGACGACAAACAACATGGCAAATATAGATGCCAACATATCAATATTAACTCTAAATGTAAATGGATTAAACTCATTGATAAAAAGAAACAAGAGTAGCAGGATGGATTAAAAAACAAAATCCAACCTTCTGCTGTCTCCAGGAAACATGTTTAAACACAAAAGATAAACACAGACTGAAAGTAAAAGGTTGGAAAAAAATCCTACAAGCATATGGACCAAAAAAGAGGGCAGGAACAGCCATACTTATTTCAGATGAAATAGACTTCAAATTAAAAAAGGTAAAAAGAGGGCCTCCCTGGTGGCGCAAGGGGTTAAGCACCACACTATGAAGCAATCCACAGCCTCTGCAGCAATCCACAGCCTCTGCAGCCTCTTCAATCCCCGGCCGGCCAGAGAGAAACCCACATGGCGAAGCAGACCTCTCCTGTCTCGCCCGCTACTCCCCTCAGCAGTGTATTTCAGTCAGTCTGCCTGTTCTGTTCCCCAGTCTGTCTCGGTGAATCCTCTCACCCCCCCGAATCTCTGGCCTGTACCTCAGCTCTTGTATGCATAAATAAATAAATCTTAAAAAAAAAAAAAAAGTAAAAAGAGACATAGACGGACACTACATTAATGATCAAGAGGACACTATATCAGGAAGATGCAACACTCATCAACATATACTCACCAAATGAAGGAGCACCAACATATTTTAGACAATTATTATCAGCTCTAAAAACAGACATGAAAGAAAATACATATATAGTGGGAGACTTCAACAGTACACTCTCACCAATGGACAGATCAATGAGACAAAAAATAAATAAAGACACTAGAGCCCTAAATAAAGACATAGAACTCATGGACTTAACAGACATCTATAGGACACTGCACCCAAAAAAAGCCGAGTACACATTTTTCTCAAGTGCACATGGATCATTCTCCAGAATCAATCACATACTGGGTTGCAAGACAAACAAACATCAATAGACACATGAAGATCAAAATCATTCCAACTATCTTCTCTGATCATAAAGGCATCAAACTAGAAATAAATCTTGAAAAGAAAACAAGGAACTCTCCCACTTCGTGGAGACTGGAAAACCACTGGACTAATGAGGAGATCAAAGAAGAAATTAAAAAATACTTTGAGTTGAACGACAAGGAGGACACCACTTTCCAGAAAGTATGGAATGCAGTAAAAGCAGTAATAAGAGGAAAATATACAGCAATACAGGTGCACATCAAGAAACCAGAAAGAACTCAAAGAAACAACCTAATCTCACATCTCAAAGAGCTAGAAAAAGAACAACAAAAACCCTAAAGCCAGTAGAAGGAAATAATAAAAAATCAAAGCAGAAATAAACGAAATGGAAATTAAAAAAATCCAAAAGATCAATGAAACCAAAAGTTGGTTCTTTGAAAAAATGAACAAAACATACAAATCTCTAGCCAGGCTCACAAAGAAAAAATGGGAGAAAACACATATAAATAAGATTATAAATGAAAGAGGAGAAATCACAACAGACTTAGTAGAAAGCTAAAGAATAATCAGAGGGCCTCCCCTGGTGGCGCAGCGGTTGAGCGCTGGGTTGCGAAGCTGCCCTGAGCCTCTGCAGCGCCACTTCCACCCCCAGCTGCAGGACGAGGGTCCCACATGGCATGACAGACCTCTCCTGCCGCTTGTTGCTCAACCCCTCAGCAGTGTGTTTTGTCGGTCTGTCTGTTCTGTTCCCCGCTCTGGCTCTGGTGAATTCTCTCACCCTCCCGCGCTTCTGACTACCCAGTGCTTGTATAAATAAATAAATAAATCTTTTTTTTAAAAAAAAGAATAATCAGAGATTACTATGAACACTTACATGCAAACAAATTCAACAACCTACAAGAGGTGGACAAATTCCCAGAACGATATAATTATCCAAAGCTGGAAAAAGAAGAAATAGAACACCTAAACAGACCAATTACAAGCAGCGAAATTGAGGCAGTAATCAAAGCACTCCCCAAAAACAAAGCCCAGGTCCAGATGGCTTCACAAATGAATTCTACCAAACATTCAGCAGTGAATTAGTGCCTATCCTACACAAACGCTTTAAAAAAATTGAAAAATAAGGAATGCTACCAAATACGTTCTACAAAGCCAACATTACACTAATACCAAAACCAAACAAAGACAGCACAAAAAAAATTACAGGCCAATCTCCCTAATGAACACTGATACGAAATCCTCAACAAAATCTTTGCCAACAGAATCCAACAATGCATCAAAGGGATAATACACCACAGTCAAGTGGGATTCATCCCAGGGGCACGGCACAAAGATGGTTCAACATACGAAAATCAATCAGTGTAATTCAATACATCAACAAAAAGAAAAATAAAAACCTTATGATCATATCAAAAGATGCTGAGAAAGCATTCGACAAAGTCCAACATCTATTTATGATGAAGGCCCTTGAAATTTGACAAACCCACTGCTAATATTATTTTCTTTTCTTTTTTTTTTTTTTTAGAGGCATGTTTTATTTATTTATTTATTATATTTGTTTGTTTGTTTTGTTTATACATGCACTGGGCACAGTCAGAAGCGCGGGAGGGTGAGAGAATTCACCAGAGCCAGAGCGGGGAGCAGAGCAGGCAGAAGGACCGAAGTACACTGCTGAGGGGAGCAGCGGGCGGCAGGAGAGGTCTGCGCACCATGTGGGATCCTCCTCCGGTGGCCGGGGAGCAGCCGGGGATCGAACCGGCGCCGCAGAGGCCGCGGGCAGCTTTGCAACCCAGCGCTCAACCGCTGCGCCACTGGGGAGGCCCTAATATTATTTTCAATGGTGAAAAGCAAAAGACCTTTCCTTTAAGATCAGGAACAAAGGGCCTCCCCTGGTGGCACAGGCGATTGAGCAAGATGCTGTGAAGCTGTCCGCAGCCTCTGCAGAGCCAGTTCAATCCCAGCCAGCCAGCAAGGGTCCCACATGGCGCAGCAGACCTCTCCTGTCTTGCCTGCTGTTCCCCTTAGCAGTGTATTTTGTCGTCTGCCTGTTCTGTTCCCTGCTCTGTCTCTGGTGAATCCTCTCACCCTCCCGTGCATCTGGCCTGTACCACGGTTCTTTAATGCATAAATCAATCAATCAATCAATCAATCAATCTTAAAAAAAAAAAAAAAGATCAGGAACAAGGCAAGGATGTCCTCTCTCACCACTGCTCTTCAATATAAATACTGGAGGTCTCAGCCAGGGCAATAAGACAAGAGAAAGACATACAAGGAATCCAAACAGAGAAAGAAGAAATAAAACTATCACTATTTGCAGATGATATGATAATATACGTAGAGAACCCTAAAAACTCCACAGAAAAACTACTCAAAATAATCAACCGGTTCAGTAAAGTAGCAGGATACAAAATCAACACACAAAAATCAGTAGCCTTTCTATACACAATCAATCTGAAGAAGAAGAAATCAAGAAAACCATCCCTTTTATAATTGAAAGAAAAATAATCAAATACTTGGGAATAAACCTAATAAAAGAGGTGAAAGACCCATACAAACAAAACTATAAAATATTGTTAAAAGAAATAGAAGAAGACACAAAGAAATGGAAAGACATCCCCTGTTCATGGATCAGAAGAATTAACATTATTAAAATGTCCAGACTACCAAAAGCAATACACAGATTCAACGCTATTCCAATAAAAATCTTAATGACATTCTTCAAAGAAATAGAACAAATACTGATGAAATTCATATGGAACCACAAAAAAACACAAATAGCCAAAACCCTACTGATGAAAACAAAGGAGAAAGGAGGTATCATACTTCCAAACTTCAAGCTATACTACCAAGCCATAATAATTAAAACAGTTTGGTATTGGAACAAAATCAGACAGGGAAATGCAAATCACACTGAGATACCACCTTACACCAGTAAGAATGGCACATATCAAAAAAACAAGCAACAACAAATGTTGGCGAGGATGTTGTGAAAAAGGAACTCTCCTACATTGCTGGTGGGAATGCAAACTAGTCCAACCACTATGTAAAGCTGTCTGGAGGTTCCTCAGTCTATTAAAAATGGAGCTACCATATGACCCAGCAATTCCACTCCTAGGGATCTACCCAAAGGACACATAACATTGATTCAAAAGAACACCTGTACCCCTATGTTTATTGCAGCATTTTTTACAATAGATAAAACCTGGAAACAATCCAAATGCCCAAAAAGAGATGACTAGATCAAGAAGATATGGCATATATACACAATGGAATATTATTTAGCAATCAAAAAAGATAAGCTCATGCCATTCACAGCAACAAGGATGGAACTAGAAGGAATTACGCTCAGTGAAATAAGCCAGAAGGAAAAGGAAAAATATCAGATAGTTTCACTTACAGCAGGAATATACGGGAACCAAATAAGACATCAGTGTAAAAAAATAGTAACAGTACAAAACACAACAAAGCAAAAACAGACAATTATAAATCAGAGACATCCTGCAGGGGAGGAGGAGGGAGAGGAATCAGAAGGAGGAAGAGAGGAGCACAGGGGACTGTGGTGATGGTGCACGGGTGCGTTGGTGAAGGAAACTATGGGGACTACACCTGAGGGGGTGGAGGGAAGCAAATATTGTTTAAAAATGAGCAATGATGTAAAAAAATAAAAAACTAATGAAAATTTTTAAAAAAGAAAATAAACAAGTATAGCTGGGATTAGTATATAAGATAGTTCTACCTCAGGTCTCATAAAATATAAAAAAAAAAAAAAAATGAAAAAACCAAAACTACTCACTTCACATACAGATTGATTTGCAAGGGCCTGTAATCTTAAAATGTTAAAACCAATATCCTGAAATTCTAGCCTCTCTTTTTTAAGCTCCAGAACCTTGATGCTTAATCATTAATATTCTGTTTAAAGTTAAAACAGCAACTTCACTGGTATTTTAAATAGCACTTTGAAGAGTTAAAAATTTGCTAATTTATCAATCACAATTTAATATATTTTAGAGACTTAATTAAACATTAGCTAATCAGGCTTTTAGAAAATTCCACAGCATCAACTTTTTGAAATGCAAAGTCAATTTTGCAGTGCTTCAAACTCATGCAAAAAAGATATTGGAATATATTCATATTGGGTTAAAATGTTTTTATCTAATAAAAAGTTAAAACACTTCAACCACAGAGAGTTTGGGGTTGCACTTCCTCTCCTTGAATCTGGGCAGAACTGTGGCTGCTTCAATCAACAAAACATTGTGAAAGTGACCTTATCAAATTCCTGAACCAGAAAATCAGTGAACCAATTAAAATGATTATTGTTTTATGCCATTTAATTTGGATTGTGCAAGACAAGTGGAACAGCACATGTGATTTTTGTAATTAAAACAAGCAACTCTTGTTCCTGATGGCTCCTCTTTTAATAGCACTGTGTAATCATATACACCCCACCCCAATAAAAGGCAGATGAAAATACACGAATATATACATCTTTTTAAGAGAAGAAAATAACATGGTTTCTCAATCACCTTATTATAGCCTAATATTCTGGTATGTTACGGAATTCAAAACACCCCTAACAGACATCATGGACACAGGTATATACATTGGCTTAGGCGTCCAAAAACTGCTTAGTTCTCACAGTTGACATGCAATTCCAGATAATTTTTCCTGAATGGTCTTGCCTTTAATATGGTTTACCCTAAAGCAACCATTTTTTTGATTACATACATAAAAGGATAGCTTTGGCTTTACTGATAATTTAGAAGATACCCATAGTGACTTAAAAGTCTCTGGACATTTTTCCTTTTAAGTGAGAAACAATTTCAGGCTCTCTGTATGTAATCTCAAAAAAAAAAAAAATGACAGCTTTCTTGGGCCTCATCGGTATCTTACTTGAGTTGATCAGGACGGTTTTAAGGATTAAATGAGAGAAGAGAAAAATCCTAAACACAGTGTGAGGCACAAAAACGACAAAACATCTCTGAAAGCTAACTCTAGGACTCAAGACTATTGCTTAGTAGTCTCAGAAAAAAAAAAACCACATAATGACAGTAGTTATATGCATTTGAGTCATTTTTTACTTTAAGTCAGCTTTGATTGTAGTATGAAACAGTATCAACTTATGCTAGTAATATTTTCAAAATAGAATTTACAAATATTTACCTTGATTAAATATTTTTCCCATCTATCTGCTGTAACAGATTTGCCAATCTTCCTCATCAACTTCAAATGGAGTTCCACTAATTCTTTTGGTACTTAAAAGGAAGAAAAAAACACCGTTAGCCAGCAAAATAAAACATTTGTAAACATTTGATATTATTTAAAAAAAAACTTTCCTGAACTCTGAATACTTTGTCAAGTGCTAACTTTAGCTATCTTTTACGCCCCTGAACTGAAAACCATTTTCTTATAGATGAACAGAAACATCTACGTGTTCTTTCAAACCACGATCCAGCAAAAGCACACCCTAATGTAATGATGTGTCCATACAGAGTTATCAACTGTGATCAATGTACCAGTGTGGTGCAGGGTATTGACAGCGGGGTGGCCGGGCATGTGTGGGGGAGAATATATGTGAAATCTATGTGCCTTGTGTTCAATTTTTCCGTGAATCTAAAGCACCAACACACAAATTCCTAGAATTAGAAAACTAAGAGTTGTGAGAGGGCTGCAAGCTGCTCCGCTGCAGACTGGAGCAGTGTCTAAACCAAAGGAGCTTGTTTCCTCAAGTTCCTCTGGCAGTGATTCCTGACAGTGAGACTGACAAAAGTCAGAGAGGAAAAAGTAGGTTACCCCAGAAAAACCTGTTAAGGAAGCATGAGACTGGTGAATCTGCAAGAGCCTCTCACTCTCCAAACAGAGCAGCAGCAGAGATGAAAACTTGTTTCAGACTGGGGAAATGCCATAGTGGACTTTAAAGGAAAGTTTTAATTGATATTAGAGAATACTGGATGGATCCAGAAAGTGAAAAGAAAACATGAAGAAAAGATAATTTTTTAAATCGCAGCAATGGAACCAGCTGAAAGAACAAATTTCTAGAACTGATGATGCCATAAGAAAACTGTAAAACCAGAGACACAGGAAACCTATACTAGAAATGAGTATTTTCACATTGGCTTTTGTTTTCTAAATGCTATTTTCCAAACTACTCTACATTTGGATTAAAGAACAATTAGTAAAATGAATCTTTTAATGTGCATTATTAAAAATGTTCTGAGTGAAACTGTCAATTTTATTAAGAATTGCTTGTGGGCCTCCCTCATGACGCAGAGGTAAAGTCTCAGCACTATGAAGCTATCCACAGCCACTGCAACACGAGTTCATTCCCAGCCAGGAAGCTTCCCACATGGTGTGGCAGACCTCTCCTGTCTCGCCTGCTGCTCCCCTCAGCAGTGTATTTCAGTCAATCTGCCTGTTTTGCTCCCCACTCTGTCTCTGGTGAATCCTCTCACCCTCACACCTCTGGCCTATACCCCAGCTCTTGTATGCATAAATAAATAAAATCAATCTTTGGGGGGGGGGGAGGAAGAATTGCTTTGTGCCCACCACTAGTGTGAAATAAAATCAGCACAATATTTAAGAAGAAAGAAAAGAAAATCAAGGAATATAAGTCCCAAATTCATGAGTATCCCAGAAACAGAGTCACTAATGGTTTTCAAACTGTTTCAGAAAACCACTCTTCCAATTTATCCCACATCTAATGTGCTAAAACTCCTCTGTAGAATCCCCATGGATCTTGGTTTGATGACCTTCAGGGACAGAAAATACTTAACTTCCAAAGTTCTAATTATTAAAAAAAAATACCACTTCATAAAGTAAAAATCTGCCATTCTGCACACCTTCCTTCCATGTTTTTGCTCTTATTCGCTAGTTTCAAAGACAGTACACTTTCAGTTCTCCTATTGGAATCTTCAAATACTTGAAGATTGCTGTATCTCCCCGCAGGTCCTCTTTTGTAACTGTGAAAAACCCAGAGTTCCTCCAAATATCCCTTGGGCATGACCTGATAATGTTTAATTATATTAATTAAACCTGAGGGAAATAAACGATGCATACACCCATCAAACTCAGCATTTCCTAAATACCAAGTACTACTTGTAACCTAAGAGAAATTAGACATGCAAACTACCTAAAAAGATTCCATAATCAAATATATTAGGATAATGCAAAATTTTAAGAAAAGGTTATTATGAACTATTTTTTTCTTAACTCAGGATTTACTGAAGTTTTTATTGATTCATTGGTCTTGTGAGCAAAGAGTAATTATTGATTTAAGCATGTTAAATAGGTTATATATTACTTGATTTCCTCACTGGAGCACTGATTTTCACATAACACCATCCAATAAAAATATAAGATGAGCCACATACTTTCAAATTTTTAGTAGTCCATTCTTAAGTAATAAAAAGGTCAACATTAATTTATACACTTTCAGTAATATATAACCCTAATGGGAGTTCAACATAAGTATTTTCAATTTCAGATATTTTATATCTTTAAGTATTCAAAATATATTGTGCATTTTATACTTACAGCACGTTATCAATTCATACTAGCCATACTTTAAGTGCTCAAGAGCCACAAATGACTAGGGCTTCTGTACTGGACGGACCATGTAGAGTCAGCATATTTAAAACTAAAATTTATAACCTCCAGTGTACTTAAAAAAAATTTTAGATATAATACATTAGTTTCAGTTGTATAACATGGTGATTTGCAAAAGGTAATTGTATATATTACAGAAAATCACAAGTATAGTTAACATTCAACTTGTTTTTATTATAAACAGAAATGACATGCTGACAACTCTTATGGACACCAGCAGCTCTTAATAGTTAATATTTTTTCAATTGATAAGAAACAGTCAAAAACTTCAACAGAACAATCAATGAACAATAGGTAAGATGATGTGAGCCGTCCTCACAGCAGTCTGCAATGTCCTGGCAGAGAAAATCTAAGGTATGAGAGGCCATGGCTTCCAGCATCTACTTCTAATCAGATGACCCTATTTTCTGTCTCTCCTCCTTGCTACTCAATTTAAGAATACTGAGGGCAGAACTGTAGGGGAGGTAGGAGAAAGAGAAAAAGGAACTCTCCTAAATTGCTGGTGGGAATGCAAACTGGTCCAACCACTACGGAAAGCTGTCTGGAGGTTCCTCAGTCTACTAAAAATGGAGCTACCATATGACCCAGCAATTCCACTCCTAGGATTCTACCCAAAGGACACAAAAACATTGATTCAAAAGAACACCTGTACACCCATGCTTATTGCAGCACTATTAACAATAGGTAAAACCTGGAAACAATCCAAATGCCCAAAAAGAATGACTGGATCAAGAAGAAGTGGCATATATATATATATATATATATATACACACACACACACACAGTGGAATATTATTTAGCAATCAAAAAAGATAAACTCATGCCATTCATGGATGGAACTAGAAGGAATTATGCTCAGTGAAATAAGCCAAAAGGAAAAAGAAAAATATCAGATGGTTTCAGTTATAGCAGGAATATAGGGGAACCCAACAAGGCATCAGTGTAAAAAAATAATAACAGTGCAAAACACAACAAAGCAAAAACCGACAATTACAAATCAGAGACATACTGCAGGAGAGGAGGAGGGAGAGGGATCTGAGGGAGGGAAGGAGAGAGGGAGGAGCACGGGGGACTGAGGTGATGGTGCATGGGTGCATTGGTGAAGGAAATTCTACGGGGACTACACCTGAGGAAGTGGGGGGAAGCAAACATTGTTTAAAAATGAACAATGATGTAAAAAAATTAAAAATAAATTAAAAAAATAAAAAGAATCAGTGATGTGATAGTAGTTAAGGATGACTAAGGAATTTCCTCCCAACACTTCCTAATAATTGCAAGCCTAGTAAAAATGTTGGAACACTAATTCATCCAATTACAATTTTTTTTGGGAAACATTTTACATAAAGTACAATCATCAGGTTCGCTAATAAATGAACATAAAGCAGCAGCCAACCAAGTCAATGAAGGGAAGAACATGTCTATCAATTTGTTCATTTTTTAAAAGCAAAATCTACAACATTCCATTTAAACACATAATTCATAATTTAGAAAGATGCCACTACACACAGACATTAATAATAAAATCAAATAAATCTGTCTGTACCACACCTCATTTTTCATATTCTTCGTAATTTCAAATGTTCACATTTCACTTAAAAGTCTGAACTTAATTTTTTCTCATCCATAAATGAAGCAGTTGCACCAGATGAGCATGAGTCTTCCAGCTCATATTCAATGTCTATGTCTAGATATTGAGGTATTTATTTGCCTTATAACAAGGGTCAAAAAACCTAAAATTTTTGAATTGAAAGCAAATATCCAATAGAATAGAATACTTAACATCTTAAAATGTGGTGTGCATTGCCCAATACCAGACAGAAGTCATGCAAGAGTTAAAACCTCTTGCATTCCAATCCAGGGCACTTTTCTCATAAATATCAAAGGGATTCAGGAATAGTGCAGAATACCTAACTTATGACTCAAGTAACCCCTTCTACCCAGGTCTGTATCTGGATTTTGATCTTGGGATGCTGCTTCCTATGTACTACATTTCTAAATGTAATCCAGTTAGCAGTTGTGGCAAGAGCAAAAGGAATAAAATACCTAGGAATAAATTTAGCCAAGGATGTGAAGGACCTGCACAATGAAAACTATAAAACACTGTTGAAAGAAACCAAAGAAGGGGCCTCCCTGGTGGTGCAAGGGGTTAAGACGCATCACACTATGAAGCTATCTGCAGCCACTGCAGCATAAGTTCAATCCCCAGCCAGGGAGGTGACCCACATGGCACAGCAAACCTCTCCTGTCTTGCCCGCTGCTCCCCTCAGCAGTGTATTTCAGCAGATCCGCCTGTTCTGTGCCCTACTCCGTCTCCGGTGAATCTTCTCACCCAACTCATCTCTGGCCTCACCCCAGCTCTTGTATACATAAATAAATAAATCTTTAAAAAAGGAAAAAATAAACAGAAGAAGACACATAAAAATGGAAAGATATTCTGTGCTCACGAATCAGAAGAATCAATATTGTCAAAATGGTTATTTTACCTAAAGCAACATACACATTCAAAGTAATCCCTATTAAAATCCCAATGGCATTCTTCACAGAAATAGAAGATAATATCCTAAAATCTGTATGGAACCACAAAAAACCTTCAACAGCTAAAATAAATGGAGATATCATGCTCCCGGACTTCAAATTATATTATAAAGCAACAGTAATCAAAACAGTATGTAGTACAATAAAAACAGGCAAATGGATCTGACTTGAGATCCCAGAAATAAAACCACACATATGTGGGCCCTTACTTAATGACAAAGGAGCCAAGAGTATAGAAAACAGAAAGGAAAATTTCTTCAATAAATACTGTTGGGGGGCCTCCCCTGGTGGTGCAGTGGTTGAGAGCTGGGTTGCGAGGCTGCCTGCAGCCTCTGCAGCGCCAGTCTGATCCCAGCCACCGGCAAGGGTCCCACAAAAAACATAACAATAAACAAACAAACAAACAAATAAATAAATAAATAAATAAATACTGCTGGGAAAATACACTGCTACAATGAAACTAGACCAGTATCTTACAGCTTATACTAAAATCAACTCAAAATGTATTCAACACTTTAACAAAGACCAAGACCATAAAATACATAGAAGAAAACCTAAGTAAGAGCTCTATGACATCAGTCTCAATGATGTGTTTGTGGACTTGTCTCCAACAGCAAAGAAGCAAAAAAGAATATAAACAAGTAGGACGGTATCAAACTAAAGAGTTTCTTTTGTGAAGTGAAAGAAACCACCAATTAAGACAAAAAGGCAGCCTACTTACTGAAAAGGAAAAGATATTTGCAAACCATCTATCAGACAAGGGGTTAATATCCAATATATATCAACAACTTGTACAACTCAACAACAAAATTATAACCAATTAAAAGTCAAATAATAAATGTTTGTGAGGATGCAGAGAAAAAGGAACCCTTATCCACTGTTGGTGGGAATTAAACTGGTACAGTCATTATGGAAAATAGTATGGCGGTGTCTCAAAAATTAAAAACAGAAGTACCATATGGTCCAATAATTATATTTCCAAGTATTTATCCAAAAAATATGAAAAGACAAGCTTGAAAAGATATACATACCCCATGTTCATGGTAGTCACAGTAGGCAAGATATGAAAAAAACCCAAGTACTCAATGAATGAAGATGTGATATATATATACAATGGAATACTACTCAGCCATTAAAAAAGATGAAATATTGCCATTCATCTGTGATAACATAGAAGAACCTTGAGGAGACTATGCTAAACAAAATAAGAAGACATGATTTCACTCATTTATGGAATATAAAGGGAAAAAAGCAAAGCTTTAGACTCTACAACAGAATGGCAGCTACCAAAGAAGAAGGGTAGGAATGGGTAGAAGGACCCATTGGTTGGTGGTAGATGCTGAAAGGAGATTTGGCTGTGGGCGTAAGAAAATTTAATCTTGTAACCTATATAGTGTTGTAACTATGATACCTTAAAAAAAAACTTTATAGTTAAATTAGCTGTGGCAAGAGAAAAATTACTACTCCTCCCAATCTATTGTTTCTTTTTTTGAACAACTTTATTGAGATATAATTCTCACATCATACCATTCAGTCGTTTAAAGCATGCAAGACAAAGGTTTCATTATATGACTACTTTTGTAGTCGTGCTAAAACACAATGACAAAAATTTGTCATTTTAACCATTTTTAAGTGTACATTGCAGCAGCATTAATTATATTCATAATATGTGCAACCATCATCACTATTTCCCAATTTATTCTTAAAGTTAAGACTTTTGAAACAGTCGCTCCATTTCCAAATTGCTTTCTGAGAAATTTATAATTAAAAAAATCAAAATCCGGGCCTCCCTAGTGGCGCAGCGGTTGAGCGCTGGGTTGCGAAGCTGCCCGCGGCCTCTGGGGCGCCGGTTCGATCCCTGGCTGCTCCCCGGCCACCGGAGGAGGGTCCCACATGGCGCGCAAACCTCCCCTGCCGCCCGCTGCTCCCCTCAGCAGTGTACTTCGGTCCTTCTGCCTGCTCTGCTCCACGCTCTGGCTCTGGTGAATTCTCTCACCCTCCCCCGCTTCTGACTATACCCAGTGCATGTATAAACAAAACAAACAAACAAACAAATAAGTAAATAAAACATGCCTCTATTCAAAAAAAAAAACCTATTAAAAAAAAGTTTAAAAAAAAATCAAAATCCACTATAATTTTCAATAGGGACATTATTATCCCCAAGGGGCAAAAACTGGTCAGTGAGGGGGCAAAAAATATCACAGTAATAGTTTATGGTTTGCCACAATTTAACCATATCTGACAAAATTGTACTCCTCAGTATTTAATTTCTCTTGTTGGAAATTAACTTAGAATTAAATTAATTTTTTCTCTTTAGGAATGTGATGACAAAAAAGACAGAAACACCAGTTTTAGAATTAAAACAGTATCACTGTTACTCAAAATGTAAAACACAACCTTAATGTTCACCCTACAAAAGAAGTTGAATACCACTGAAAACCAGCCCAAGTTGTAAAATGCCTAGCTCCCCAACAAGAACTGATCTAATCAATGATGTTAAACAAAATAATGGGAAAATTTTTCTTGCCATTTTAATATTTAAATAAAGCAGAAAATAAGTACAGTCACTATAATGTTGTTTTAAATGTATCCCAAATGCTGTAATTGAGAGAAAACAAAATTTAAGTATTAACAAAAAAAGAGAGAGAAAATAAGGGTAGGTTCTTTGACATCACAGAGTCTTAATTATCTTTATAGTCTCCCTTTGCAATTATCTATGATCTATCTCCTTTTCTTCCTTTTTTCTTAGATATAAGTTCCATATAGATAACAGCCAAACCTGCCTTTTCATCACTGTATTCCCAGCACCAATCACTGTCCTGTTCCTTATATCCAATGATTTTATGAAATGGAAGAGGAACCAGAAAATTGGGACCCCCCTGGTGGCACAAGGAGTTAAGTCTCAGCACTATCAAGCTATCAATAGCAGCCAGAGCAGCCCCAGCTGGATCCCAAGTTAGTTCACTAACCCACCTGGTGCAGCAGACCTCTCCTGTCTGACCCGCTGCTCCCTTCAGCAGTGTATTTCAGTCAATCTGCCTGTTCTGCTCCCCACTCTCTCTGGTAAATCCTCTCACCTCCCCACATCTCTGGCCTACAACTCAGCTCTTGTATGCATAAATAAATCAATCTTTAAAAAAAAGAACAAAAAAAACAAAGGAGCAAGAAAGCAAAAGACAGAAAAGGAACAAGGAAAGTAAAAAACACTGGTGAGAGTGGAAGGACATTCGGCAGGCAGCTAGAAAAAAATAGTTGATTTTGTAGGTATAAAAGAGAAATTAATTAGTATGGAGGAAAATGAGGTAACAAAATGATGGCAAAGGAGCTTTGGGTTTCAGTTCACTGTGTGAACAATCAGGTGATATCACTGATCCAAAACAACTTATTTGCTCTTTTTTTTTAATCCTCTCCCTTTTAATGGGAGGAATGGAAATGAATGCTCTTATGGACATCTGTATATAAGAGTAGATAATGAAGTGCTTATGTTTAATTAAATACCTAACCAGTGACTTCCTAACACCTACAGACATCCACAGGTTCAGGTTTCTATCCTCATGATATACATCCCATTATATTTAAAAAGTTGAATAGCACCTTGATTCAAAACCATGACTTCAGATACTATGACATCAGTTTGATGTCTTATAACAATGGAAAAAGTATCTTGACATTTTAATATTGAATTCTGCATAACTATGTACTTACATGGAAAGAACTCCATTTCCATGTGAAATTTTATCTTTATTCCTTGCTAACCAGTGTCAGTTCACACTCTGCTTCCAAACAACATTCATTTCACAAGTAACATGTCATCTTACAGTTTTCCTGAAATCTTGGCAGAAAGCATAATAAAATGGGCTCATAGTAACTAGTTATTTCAAGAAATGAAAAAATGTGTACGAAAGCACTTTATAAACCTTCAGGCAATACATACAAACCAAAATTACTGTTATTCACCACCAGATGGTGATCATGACTCATTTAAAGCAAAATGTTGATCTGATTTAGGGGGCAACCAGCTGACTATTAAAAAATAATAGGCACCATGGGGCTTCCCCTGGTGGCGTAGTGGGTGAGTGCTGGGCTACGAAGCTCCCCACAGCCTCTGCAGTGCCAGTTCGATCCCCGGCTGCCGGGCGAGGGTCCCACATGGCGTGCAGACCTCTCCTGCCGCCCGCTGCTCCCCTCAGCATTGTACTTCGGTCCATCTGCCTGCTCTGCTCCCCGCTCTGGCTCTGGTGAATTCTCTCACCATCCCCTGCTTCTGACTGTACCTAGTGTTTGTATAAATAAATAAACAAATCTTTACAAAAAAAAAAAAATTGGCACCCTGGTGCCTGAATAAAATGTTGGTGATCCAATGGAGCATCAGCAAAACACAAGCAATTAAGTCTTCTGTCTGAAGAGTTCTCAAGTAATTGATTTGCTCATGTGAGCATTTAATAACTATGGAATTTAAGGAAAATAATTCCTTAATGTCCTAGAATTTCCAGCCAACTAAACAATTTCAAAATCAATTAACCAAGATGGAATATTACTCAGCATTCAAAAAAGATAAACACATGCAGTTTGCAGCAACATGGATGTAGCTGGAAGGGATCATGCTCAGCGAAATAAGCCAGAAAGAAAAAGAAAAATACCGGATGGTCTCACTCATAGCAGGAATCTAGAAAACTTAAACAAGGGACCAGGAAAATGAATAACTATAAGAAAGTGAAAATCAAAATCAACAAACAACTATGAACCAGAGACACTCTATGGGAGGTGGGAGGCGTGGAGGGGAGGGATTGGGGTCAAAATAAGGGGGTTGCAATTGTATGGGGAATATAAAAATAAAATTTGTTATAAAAACAAATAAATAAAAGAAAAAAAATCAATTAACCAAGAAATGAAATTATATTCTGTCACCTCTATAACTGATGCTGGCAGCACCTCACCTTTATTCTCTCAATCCTTAAGATTCCAGTGCAGGCCAATCTGCCAGGGCAACTTACATGTGCAATATTCTGCTAGAGGGTTTTCCTAGACTACAAAGCAAGGAAGTTAACCCTTCCTAGTAACAAGGCTCAACCAGTAACAACAGAAGCTCCTTTACTCTTGGTGAGAAAATCTGAGATATAATTTACACAGTCTCTCAGAGCACAACAGAAGGATTCTGCCCTGGCTGCCTAGATAGAAGTAAACCTACTCGATTACACATCCTGTATTGCCTTTTTTCCCCTTCCTAGCATCACTTCCTCTTTACTCACGAGTATTTCCTGGCATCACTGTTCAAATAAACTACTTGCACTCACATTTTGTCTCAGGGTCTGTTTCTTGGGAAATCCAGCATGAGACAATCTCTTTGTTTTTGAATGAAAGCTATGGACATCCTAAGAAAAATGTAAACAAAAAGTTCTGCAAATATGTTCAAAGAATTTACAGACAACCTAAAAGGCATACAAATATCCCAGTTTAAAGAACCCTTCCTCCTAGAGGTTCAGAATAACTAAGATCTTAATGTTTTTGAAAAAAGTTCCATCAAGATTGTTCAGTTATGATGAAAAACATCCCAAATCCACCCCTTACTCCTCCATGTTGGCTAAGAAGTAACAGTATTTCAATGCTGAGTTTATGCATAAAATAAAATCTAACTGAAAATAAGACAACTGTTGGCTTAAGCTTCACATTTTAAAAAAAGACAAATGTTCCTATAAAGACTGGTTTACTAACACTGGTCTATTGAAAAGTCATAAAATATGAAATGCATATTTTCATTTACATTTGACGTCTAATGGATTTTTAAGTTGTTTCTGCCCCCACACAACAGGACAAGAAAGAGCATGGAAATTGTGAAAATTTCCTTTGGAAATCAACATGGGGCTATTTAAAGTCCCCTCCAACTCACATACTCTCCTCCCCAATCCTCTGCAGAGTTCTACACACTTAGTCTCCATTTTCTCACCTTTCCCATTTGCTCCAAATGCACCATAAGTCAGAATGACTAGACTTCAGTAGTTAAATGAGTTATTTGTCTTAACTTGGCAACATGTAACAAATGGTGACCATATAACAATGGTCACCATCCTTTTTTCTGATTTTGCCTCATTGCTTTGTCCCTTTTTGGATTTCTTTGCAGGCCCTCCATTCCTGCCCTATCTTTGAAAGTTGATTCTATCTTAGGACTTGATGTCTTTTGTCCCTTCCATTCCTTTGCTTCATCCATTCCACTGCTTCAATTTAAATATGTTATTTATTGTCTGCTGGTTATGGTTACAGTCAAGTAACAGAAAACCTTATAGGAGTGGAATCACAAATAAGAGTTTAGTTTTTCTCACATACAACTCAAGAGTGACGAGCTACTCGTTTTGTAGAGCAACAAATCCACCATACTGAATTTCTTGGAATTCCCAAACATTCTATGCAGTTTCTGGCCTCCAGGCCTTAGCATATGCTTATGAGGAGTCCTGTATCCTCATCTTACCTGGACTCATGCTCTAGATTGTTTGGTTGTTGCTCCCATAGGAAACCATTCCTTTAGACCATCTTATCATGATTAAGTGTCCTTGCTGAATATCCTAAAATGATTCTTATTCACCACCTTGTATCATAAATGTCTGTTTGAGCATCTGTATCCCACATTAAACAGGCCTGTGTCTTCAGCACCTAGGACAGTGCCTAGCACATAACATGCATCCAATAAAGACTAATTCAGCAAATTGATCTGGTCTGAACAAAGTTTTCCATGAATATGAACCTCTCCTAATCCAATTAACTGATTGATTGCAAATACGTAAACAGTAATGATTTTTCTTGTCCATACTTTAAAAAGACAACTAAAGTTGTCTGAAGTCACTATAGGAAGGATGTGAAAAAGAATAGCCATTGTGGCAATGTGCACTTAGATCACCCAATCAACTACATTTACTAACAACTTACAGTGGGCTAACATTCTACTGACATTATGAATGACCGTCCTAACATGATAAGAGAACATACTAATAAGACCAGAAAAAAATGAAATAGGAGCTATGGCTAACTAAATTGTTTTTCTGTGACTCCCTTCCCAGTCAGTCACCTCATTCCCAGTCCAAGTTAATCTGCTTTCTGTCACCAGAGATTTGTCTTTTCAGTTCAAATAAATGGAATCATATGATATGTACTTTTTTCCCACTCAGCATGTTTTTGAGATTCACCCATGTTTTTCAGTATCATCAATCTTATCAGCAGTTCAGTCCTTTTTAACATGAGTAGTAACAAATAGTACGAATGTATTTGTTTACCCAATCGTGATATTTGGCTCCAGTTCTGATTATTGTCTGTAAAGCTGCTATCCATGCACAAGTCTTTGTTGTAGACGTGCATTTAAATTCCTCTTGGGTAGATAATAGTGGAAACTGATAGACTATGGAAAGTGTAAGTTTAACTTAATAAGAAATTCCTGAATGTTTTGCCAAAGTAGTGAAATCAATTCAATCTTCCCACCATTGTGTAAGAGTTCTAGTTAGTTTACATCCTTACCAACACCTGAGGTATTGTCAGCAATTTTGAAAGAATGTGTTTTCCACTTTGTTGAGGAGAATATTCCAAAAAATGTTAACAACATCGTTTGTTGAAAACATTATTCATGTCTTGTATATTCTTGTATATTCTGGTTAATTTTCTGTCTAGTTGCTGAAATTTCCCATATATCTTTAGATTGTATATGTATTCTTCAGTTATGTCAATTTTTCTTCACATCTTTTCAAGTTCTGTTATTGGGTAAAAACAGCCAGAATTATTATATCCTCCTGATGAATTAACCCATTTAACATTATGAAATATCCTTCTATTTCTACTAATATTCTTTGTTATAAAGTCTCCATTTTCTCGTATTTGTATAGTCATTAAGGAAATTGCATAAAATTCAAATTTCAGTGTCTATACAAGTAAATTTTTTTTCAAATAAATTTTTAATGGAATACAGCCACTCTTATTCATTATATAATGCCCATGGTTATTTTCATGTTAAAATCGACAGAACTGAGCAGTTTCAACAGAAAGTGCATTGACCAAAAGGTCTAAAATATTCTTTAATACTTGGCTCTTTATACAAAAGCTAAATCCTGGGCCTCCCTGGTGGCACAAGGAGTTAAGATGCAGCACTATGAAGCTATCCGCAACCACTGAAGCATGAGTGATACCTGGCCCACCAGTGAGCAACCCACATGGCACAGACGTCTCCTGTCTCCCCTGCTACTCAGATCTGCCTGTTCTGCTCCCCAGTCTCTCTGATGAATCCTCTCACCGCCCCCAACCCTCTGGCCTGTACCCCAGTTCTTGTCGGATTAAATAAATAAATCTTTAAAAAAAAAAGCTTAATCCTAATAAAAACCAGTGATATTCAATGCAATTATTGATATAATTGGACTTAAATCAGTAATCTTACCATTTTGTTTTCTATATATTCCAACTTTTTTTTTTTTTTGTTTATACATGCACTGGGAACAGTCAGAAGCGCGGGAGGGTGAGAGAATTCACCAGAGCCAGAGTGGGGAGCAGAGCAGGCAGAAGGACCGAAGTACACTGCTGAGGGGAGCAGCGGGCAGCAGGAGAGGTCTGCGCACCATGTGGGACCCTCCTCTGATGGCTGGGGAGCAGCCGGGGATCGAACCGGCATCTCAGAGGCCACGGGCAGCTTCGCAACCCAGCGCTCAACCGCTGCGCCGCCGGGGAGGCCCTATATTCCAACATTTCTTTGTTGCTTTTTCCTTTTTCTGTCTTCCCTCGAAATAACCGAGAATACTTTAGCATTTTAATATTCACTATTCATTTAATATTCACTATTGGCTAATTAGGCATATACATAGTCCTCACTTAACATTGATGATAGGTTTTGGGAAACTGTACAATGATGTACAATGAAACCAGCTCCCTGAACATGGCAGGGAATGCTCTTTTTATCATCAATGTTACAAAGAAATGAGATTATACAAGTATCTGTTACATGTGGCTAATTTTTAGTGTTTACTCTAGGTTTTATAATATGCTCTTTTAACTCAATATAGTGTACCATCAAATGATATTCTACTTCACATAAAGTGTGGACACTTTTTACCTCACGCTTTACTCAGGTAAAGTGTGGACACTTTTAACCTCACAACCTACTTTTTCCCTGGGCCTCCCTGGTGGCGCAAGGGTTGGGACACAACCTATAAGGTGGTCCGCAGTTGCTGCAGTACGAGTTCGATTCGGCCAGCCAGGGAGCAACCCACATGGCACAGCAGACCTCTCCTGTCTTGCCTGCTGCTCCCCTCAGCAGTGTATTTCGTCAGTCTGCCTGTTCTGTTTCCCACTCTCTCTCTGGTGAATCCTCTCACTCCCCACTACTCTGGCCTGTACCCCAGCTCTTCTATGCATAAATAAATTAATTAAAAAATACTATTTCCCTGCTCTTATCCTTAATACTAAACTTTTCATGCATTTTTTTTAAAAAGATTTATATATTTATACAAGAACCAAGGGTATAGGTCAGATGTGCATGAGGGTGAAAGGATTCACCAGAGACAGAGTGGGGAACAGAACGGAAGACTGACAAAATACACTGCTGAGGGGAGCAGCGGGCAAGACGGGAGAGGTCTGCTACACCATGTGGGTTTCTCCCCAGCCGGCCGGGATCAAACCCGCGCTGCAGTAGCTGAGGACAGCTACACGGTACAGCATTCAACTGCCTGTGCCACCAGGGAGGCCCCCTTTTCATACATTTTTTAAAACATAAAATATATTATCAGTTTGATACTGCCCCACAGACAAATCACTTGATTGCTTTCGGTTCTCTTCTGCTTCATTTTAGGATAAACTCTATTTTTTTTAAAGATTTATTTATTTATGCATACAAGAGCTGGGGTGTAGGCCAGAGGTGTGTGGGGGGAGGTGAGAGGATTCACCAGAGACAGAGTAGGGTGCAGACCAGCATAATGATTGAAATACTCTGCTGAGGGGAGCAGCTTGCGAGACAGGAGAGGTCTGCTGTGCCATGTGGGTCAGCTCCCTAGCTGGGGATCGAACTCATGCTATAGTGGCTGCAGACAGCGTCATAGCGCTGAGACTTAACCCCTTGCACCACAAGGGAGGCCCCCAAGATAAGCTCTATTATTACTTATCCAAGGTCACTAGTTTTTCTGCATAGTTCAAATTGCTTTTAAATCCTTTCAGCTAAATATTTCAGGTACTTTTATGTTTTGGTCCTAAAATTTCCATTTGGTTCTTTCTTGTACATTCCATTTCTCTATTTAGATTCTGATTTTTTTTCTTTACATTTATTACTTACAATAGCTATTACTTACAATAGCTACAATAACATCTTTGGTCTGCTAGATCCATTATCTCAGTCAATTCTGAATCTGTTTGAACTGATTTTTCTCCTTGCTAGAGGATACACTGGACCCGTTTCTTGGACATGTCTGGTAATTTCTGCATAGATAATGAAAAATACTGATGTTACACTACTGTTGCTGAGTGTTCACAATCATTCTATAAAGAACTAGGCTTAGTTTTAGAAGGCATTTATTTACACATCTATCTAATCCCTCTGATGACTTTTTCTGTCTTTACTATATGACAAACCCATAGGATTCTCCACTGAATACCTTGGGGGCTCCAAAGGACTCTTCACTCTTATCTCATTAGAGTTAAACAAATTCCTGTGTACGAATCTGGAAAATGTTTTGCTAACAATTCCCTGGGTATTCATTGCCTGGCCTCATGGAGTCCCATTCTGCATTTGTGTCCTACTATTCAGCAAAAGACTCAAGGTGGCCCCTATACAGATGTCTGCAGTTCCTTTATCCACAGTTCCATTCTTTTTAGAACCTGGCCCTACAACTTATAGGTGCCTAAGTTTCTTTAAAATCCAAATTTTGCCTCCTAAACTTAGTGAGGCTTCCAGGCTATTACTACTCTACTTCCTGCTTCTGAGGTCCCAAAGGTTCTTCCATGCAGAAGTTATGGTAGTTGCAGAGCTTGTCTCCTTTAATTTTGCTCAGGGATCATATGCCTATGCTATAATGTCTAAAAGTGATAATACATATATTTTGATAAAGTTTATTAACTGTTTATGACAAAGGTGTAAAGATGTCTTATTACCATCCTCTGCAGAGATAGTATTTCTAATTACTTAGACAAAAGTAAAGACATGTATTTGTGCAGATCATGTGAATTTAAAGAAGGGTGATTTATCAGTGGATATATATTTAATATATGAACTACCTAAAGAGAAAAAGGTATGTCATATACTGACTTCTAATATTTCCCAAAAAAGGAAAAATGAACAAATATTGAATGCTTATGACAAACTCAGAGGTGGATATTATTGTTTCCATAATAAAAAGACTCAAGTTAACAATTACCCAAGTCACACAAGTATGAAGTGGCAAGGCTAAAATTCTAAACCAACCAACACTAAAGACAACGTTCTTTACTATATATCACCTGTTCCCTGTAGTTTTAACCACACATATTACTACATTTTAAGAGATTTGGTTTGGGCCTCCCCGGTGGCGCAGCGGTTGAGCGCTGGGTTGCGAAGCTGCCCGCGGCCTCTGCGGCGCCAGTTCGATCCCCGGCTGCTCCCCGGCCACCGGAGGAGGATCCCACATGGTGCGCAGACCTCTCCTGCCGCCCGCTGCTCCCCTCAGCAGTGTACTTCGGTCCTTCTGCCTGCTCTGCTCCCCGCTCTGGCTCTGGTGAGTTCTCTCGCCCTCCCGCGCTTCTGACTGTGCCCAGTGCATGTATAAACAAACAAATATAATAAATAAATAAATAAAAACATGCCTCTATTAAAAAAAAAAAAAAAAGAGATTTGGTTTACTAAACTGAACTTATCAAAATCTGTATTTTACTTAGCATGGTTATTATTAGCTATCAATTAGAATATCTGATCAATGTAAGGAAATTACCACATTAAGAAAATTTTATGTAAAAGGGCAAGAATATGTCATTTTTAGCCTATGTGACATTTTGATTAATAGATGTGCATTTATTTAAACTTAAAACTGCCATTTAAAAATATTTTTATATTTTATATAATTCTTACATCATTTTTCATTTTTGCACAATGTATGCGTTTTCATTTTGGTTATTTTTCCCGTACAATACCCATACCCCTTATTTTGGCTCTAATCCTTCCTCTCCTCTCCCTGCCCCTATTAGTGTATCTCTGGTTTATGGTTGTTTGTTGATTTTGATTTTTTCTTTATTATAATTGTCTTTTTCCTGGTCTCTTATTTAGATTTTCTAAATTCCTGCTATGAGTGAGACCATCTGATATTTTTCTTTCTCTTTCTGGCTTACTTTGCTGAGCATGATCCCTTCCAGCTCCATTCATGTTGCTACAAATTGCATGAGTTTATCTTTTTTTGATTGCTGAGTAATATTCCATTGTGTATATAGACCATATCTTCTTGATCCAATCATCCATATATATTTTAAATGGCTGGTAGACTTTGTTGTATTGTTTACTGAAGCCAGTGAATCCCTAATTGACACATATTTCCTATTTCATGTAGACATCATGTTCACCATCTAATGTCGGAGACCACTATAATGAAGCTCATAAGACCTAGGGAAAGGTTTACAATACAATATATACTCAATACACATTTGGAAAATAAAACATCCCCATAATTTTAATTCTCTGAAAATATAATGATTAGGATATATTACAGCAAGATGGCAAGCTGGTCTTCCTGCCTAAATCCCATAAAATGACAGTTAAAAAAAAGTAATAGGCTTATGTTTCCAATAAATATGGAATTACAAGGGGCTGCATTTACCTTACTGCATGAAACAAACAGAACAAAATATATGAAAAAGTAGCACTAGAGATAGTACACAAGAGACAACAGAGAGAATGAGAGTGAACAGTAATATAACAAGATGAGAAAAAAAAGGAAAGAAACTCTCAAATGCCCTGATGAACAACCTGGGTAAAGAAGAAGAGAGGGAGAATTCAGTCAGTACATGGCAATTTCCCTATGTCAAAAAGAAGCTGGAAGGCAAGTAAGAGCATGAAGTAGAGCACACTAAGTAGAATGAGACAGTTATTAAGAGCACTCTGGTACACACTAGAAAAACTACAAATGAGGGGGCCTCCCTGGTGGTTCAGGGGTTAAAAACAGCACTATCAAGCTATGGCCAGCCACTGCATCACGAGTTTGATCCCCTGCCGGCCAGGGACATGATCCACATGGCGCAGGAGACCTTTCCTGTCTTGCCTGCTGCTCCCCTCAGCAGTGTATTTCAGTAGATCTGCCTGTTCTGCTCCCCACTCTGTCTCTGGTGAATCATCTCACCACCACCACCACCCGCCCCCCCAAGCCCCACACCTCTGGCTTACACTCCAGTTCTTATATGCATAAATAAATAAATCTTTGGGGGGAAAAGCTACAAATGAATATCCTTTACGGATATCTTCAGTAAAATACAAACAAACTGAACCCAGTAGCATACTCAAAAAATTACATACAATGATCAAGTGGGATTTAGCCAAGTCATGCAAAGCTTCAGGGTGGGGCTAGTCATTCCAGTTAAGACCCACTGCAATAGGAGAGTTAGGGCTTTGAGTCAGGAGGCATCAATTGGAGAGGGGAGAAGGGCTGGAGATTGAGTGCAATCATGTTTCCGAAACACTAATAAAAATTCAGTTATGGGGCCTCCCCTGGTGGCACAGTCAGTTGAGTGCCCCACTGTGAAGCTGTCTGCAGCCTCTGCAGCGCCGGTTGGATCCTAGCCGGCCAGTGAGGGGCCCAATTGGTGCAGCAGACCTCTCCTGTCTCGCCCACTGCTCCCCTCAGCAGTGTATTTTGTCAGTCTGCCTGTTCTGTTCCCCACTCTGTCTCTGGTGAATCCTCTCACCCTCCAGCGCATCTGGACTGTACCCCGGTTCTTGTATTTAAAAAAAAAATTCAGTTATGTTGAGGGTACTGTGGAGTTTCCTAATTGGTCAACCCATTAAAGGGCTGGGAGGGTGATGCACCCTGATTTCCAAATGAAAAGAGAAGGCATATAAGTTCTAAGGTCAGATCCTTCCCTTGTCTCTTCATCTGGCTAGTCCTAAATTGTATCTTTTATAGTAATACCCATAAATGTAAATAAGTGGTATGGGTCATTCTAGCAAATTATCAAACCTGAAACAGGTGGAAGAAACTTAAGACTAACATTTGAAAGGATGAAGGTCTACCTGGTGACCATGCCTTTAAATCTGTAGAACTTGATGCTAACTCCAGTTGGTTGGAGACAGAACTGATTTATACTAAAGTATACTACTTGGTGTGAGAATAAAATCCAACAAAGAATTTTTGTGATATTTGACATGTTGGGCCTCCCCTGGTGGTGCAAGCGGTTGAGCACAGCGCTGCGAAGCTCTCCGTAGCCTCTGTAGCGCGGACCGGCGAGGGTCCCACATGGCGTAGCAGACCTCTCCTGTCTCGCCCACTGCTCCCCTCGGCAGTGTATTTCGTCGGTCTGCCTGTTCTGTTCCCACCTCTGTCTCTGGTGAATCCTCTCACCCTCCCACGCCTCTGGCCTGTACCCTGTTTCTTGTATAAATAAATAAATCTTGAAAATAAAAAAGAAAGAAATTTGACAAGTTTATTATAAGATTCAGATGGTACTATAAAGGGCCGGAAATAACCAAAAGTACTTTGAAAAACAAGAAGGTAGGAGAACTTGCCTCACCAGGCAAAAAGACTTACTTTAAGGTAGAGTTAGTAAAACCCTATGGTTGAGGTTACCACATGGTGTGTAATGGCATGTTTAATAGTTGGAGAAACAGTCCTTTCTAAAATTGTATTCAACTCAAATATCTGTTAGATAATCTTTCAAGAGTAATCAAGAATTACTCATTATCAACCACACATATGACATACATTTACTTAATTAAGCATTTCTATTTTTCATCAATGTGATGAACTCAATCCACACTAGGATTTGACATTAACTGTTTCTCTATTTAGTCTGGCGTTTCATTTCAACTTAAAGAAAGTTTTACCTATAAAAACATACACGTTGTGCTCAAAGGTAAAGACAGTTTAATAAAGCTAATTTTAATTATCTTAACATAATTAAAGCTCTCTAAAAATAGCTCTTAAAAGCACAACACATATACATTTAATTTTTTTTTTTAAGATTTATTTATTTATACAAGCACTGGGTGCAGTCAGAAATGCGGGAGGGTGAGAGAATTCACCAGAGCCAGAGCGGGGAGCAGAGCAGGCTGAAGAACCGAAGTACACTGCTGAGGGGAGCAGCGGGCGGCAGGAGAGGTCTGCGCTCCATGTGGGACCCTCCTCCAGTGGCCGGGGAGCAGCCGGGGATCGAACCGGCGCTGCAGAGGCTGCGGGCAGCCTCGCAACCCAGCGCTCAACCGCTGCGCCACTGGGGAGGCCCTTAATATTGGTATAGCATATATATGTAACTTTTTTTTGATGTCAAACAAATAATTTTAATTAAAAAAAAAAAAAGTATTCTGATTCCAGGGAGAGGAAGAATCAGGCTCAACCAGAAAGGTGTGCTTTTAAGGAGAGTGGAAAGATGAACAACTTTTCTAAGAATTGATGTAATTGTATAACCTCTGAAGTGGAAGAGAATTCTCCCCATAATTCACATTCCACACTGATGGGCAAAGAGTTATGTGAACTTTGTTTTTTCTGCTTGAATAGTATCTGTCAATCTTATTCCTTTAAACTGTCTTTAGGACATACTATGAATTTTTTCTGATCAAGGAACCTCAACAATCTTTCATAACAGTTAAGCTTCTCATTTTTTTTTTTATATATAAGCAGACCCTTTATTTATGGATACTTTTTTTTTTAAAGGTTAACAAAAGGTTTATTTACAAGGGAAGGGGAATGAGAAAATGTACAACTCAGGGAGAAAAGAGGGAGATAAATTCTTTTTTTTTTTTTAAGATTTTATTTATTTATTTATACATACAAGCACTGGGTACAGTCAGAAGCGCGGGAGGGTGAGAGAATTCACCAGAGCCAGAGCGGGGAGCAGAGCAGGCAGAAGGACCGAAGTACACTGCTGAGGGGAGCAGCGGGCGGCAGGAGAGGTCTGCGCGCCATGTGGGTCCCTCTTCCAGTGGCCGGGGAGCAGCCGGGGATCGAACTGGCGCTGCAGAGGATGCGGGCAGCTTCGCAACCCAGTGCTCAACCGCTGCACCACCAGGGAGGCCCCGAGGGAGATAAATTCTTAAAATGTGTCCTACCCATTCCGCCAACCTGGAATCCCAAATGACCCACCGAGACCAATCCTGCCTGGCCAAGAGCACAAGGCAAGTGTGCCTGACCCCACTAACATGGCTAGTTTTTATATACAAAGAGAGAAATGGCTGCCCTTAAGTCCTCACAACTTCCCTTTGGGGATCATAGGATTTGTAGTTTCCAGTGTCTTGATGGAGTGGGGATGGAATCCACAAAGCCTGTATGGCATTAGCTCAGAACTATACATGTAACTTAACTAAACCAAAGAGATGTTACAATATAACTAGCTATTAACATGGCTAGTTCTTCAAATAGTGCACACATAAAAGTTATCAGAATCCTGGTTTTTTAAAATAGGGCATCACACCTTTTCCTTAAAAGATAAGACTATTAACCAACTACTTCTATACCAGAAATTAAGAAATCATATCAAACTCTTCTTACAACTAAAAAAAACAAAAACAAAAACTTTAGTTTTAAATGAGAATTTCAGGTCACCTCTAGAAAATCACAGAAACTGGGCTGGGAATTTCAAAAAATTTAAAGGTAAAATAAAAGGAAAAGAATAATCCCTGAGATGTCTTGGGAAAGATAAAAGTAAAACAGGATTTCAAAATTATATTGAGGAGCCCTATAAAAAGTAATCCATTTAGGGCCTCCCCGGTAGCGCAGCGGTTAAGCGCTGGGTTGCGATGCTGCCCGCAGCCTCTGCGGCGCCGGTACGATCCCCAGCTGCTCCCCGGCCACCGGAGGAGGGTCCCACATGGTGCACAGACCTCTCCTGCCGCCCGCTGCTCCCCTCAGCAGTGTACTTCAGTCCTTCTGCCTGCACTGCTCCCCGCTCTGGCTCTGGTGAATTCTCTCACCCTCCCACGCCTCTGACTGTACCCAGTGCATGTATAAACAAAAAAACAAATAAATAAAAACATGCCTCTATATAAAAAAATAAAAAAAAGTAGGTTTATAAAAAAAGTAATCCATTTAGAAGACAAAGGTTAATACATATGCTTGGGTATGCTGTTAATAAAACATGGTGTGTTGGGCCTCCCCGGTGGCGCAGCGGTTGAGCGCTGGGTTGCGAAGCTGCGCACGGCCTCTGCGGCGCCGGTTCGATCCCCGGCTGCTCCCCGGCCACCTGAGGAGGGTCCCACATGGCGCGCAGACCTCTCCTGCCGCCCGCTGCTCCCCTCAGCAGTGTACTTCAGTCCTTCTGCCTGCTCTGCTCCCCGCTCTGGCTCTGGTGAATTCTCTCACCCTCCCGCGCTTCTGCCTGTACCCAGTGCATGTATAAACAAAAAAAAACAAACAAAACAAAACCAGCAAAAACAAATAAAGCATGCCTCTATAAAAAAATAAATAAATAAATAAATAAATAAAACATGGTGTAACCATATAATACAATAAAGGAGTTAAGAAATTACACAAAGATTTTTCATAAAATCCAAGATGGAGAGGACCTAGGAGGGAACACAGGGGTTGGGGAGGGAAAGATGAAGGAAACAAGGAGCAGGATGGGGATTCATTAGTTACAGATTTATAAGCAATACTCAAATGGAAAAGGAGAATTATACCCTTGCTAATTAACTAGCAAAGGATGAAAAGAAGACCAAACCAAAAAATAAATAAATAATACCCATTATTACTAACTCAAAAATTATTACATTAGGGCCTCCCCGGTGGTGCAGCAGTTGAGCGCTGGGTTGCGAAGCTGCCCGCAGCCTTTGCAGCGCCTGTTCGATCCCCAGCTGCTCCCCGGCCACCGGAGGAGGGTCCTGCATGGCGCGCAGACCTCTCCAGCTGCCCGCTGTCCCCTCAGCAGTGTACTTCAGTCCTTCTGCCTGCTCTGCTCCCAGCTCTGGCTCGGTGAATTCTCTCACCCTCCCGCGCTTCTGACTGTACCCAGTGCTTGTATAAATAAATAAATAAACGAGTCTTAAAAAAAAAAAATTACATTAATTCATTCAACTAACATTTGAGCATATACTTTATGGAACTTATAGTCAGTTACTAACATGTTATCTTTATTTAATGTGATCATTTAACTTTTTAGAAAAGTTCTTCTAAGATATTTATAATTCATGTCTCAATCTAATTTTCTCACATTATCTGAAGTTCCTCAACCAAATCCTTATCAGAAACTCAATGCCTAAAGTTAGGTTGCAAAAAATATATAAATAATAAAGTTAGGTTCCTGTGCATACCATATCATTTCAAACTTCTATGAATTTCCTGATTCGGTTCCCTATCTGGAATACTTTTCCATCTCCTATGCAACCAAATGTCCATAATGACCACAGTTTTGCTACGATATCTCAAGTGCAAAATTAAATACTTGTTTTATATTCCCGAAGAATCCATTCCTCTAGTACAGCAGTTGTACTTCTATAACTGTTTATATAGCTAGGTTCAGGCAAACATGATACAAATAAATGCTGTCTACAAGAGACTTACTCTGAAATTAGATACAAGGAGATTAAAAAGGCTTGGAAAAAGATGATACACAGCAATAACCAAAAGATAGTTGAAGAAGTGATGTTAATATCAGACAAAACAGACTTTAAGACAAAATTTGAAGAAATGTACCAGTACGAAAAACGTGAAAACTGACATTCCAAGTTACACGTTAAGTACTGATACCAAGGAAGCAAACGTGAAAGATTCCGATTACAATGGAGTGTGGTAAGACCCAGACATCAGTGTTTTTCAAAGGGATTACCGGTGATTCTAATGTGCAGTCAGAAATCATTATTTAAATCACATGATTATAGTAATGGTTGAAAACCACTGTGCCAAAAGAAAAAAGATCATTTCTTTTAACGAGGGTAATGTAAGCCACAGCAGTATGGGAATGTGCCCTGGAGGTTTCTGATGACACAGTACACAAAAATTTATGGTTACAGGAGATGAAATTTTTTCAAAAGGATCCAAGCAGAGAATTATTTCCAAGTCTGAGGTATACTAGGGTGGTACTAAACAATGATGGACAGATAAAAGATTCATGTTCAGTGCATTCAACTGTACTTATTATGACACTGAGTTTCCGTAATTACAGTATATCTTAGTATACCATTAAAATGTTATACCCTTTAAAATAACACACATAATAATAAAAGTGGAACTCTTAGAAGTGCGAAAACATAAATGTGCTAAAATCTGATTCAGAAGTCTACTCAGATTAGTGCTCAGTGTTCAAAGATTGTCGTACTGAGAGGATGCCATTACAATCCTAAGAAGATCAGACCTGAGGGGACAGCCTAGTGCTGAGTTAGTGCTCTAAAGTCAGACTGACCCAGTTTTAAATTATCACAGCATTACAGACTGTATCAAATTTCCTTCCAACTCTAATGCTGTGTGACTTCAGGCAAGTTACCTCTCTATGACTTAGGTTTCTTCATAAAGTGAAACAGTATCAATAATGTAGAGGGCTGTGAGGACTGAGTAAATGAATCTATTTAGTATAATACTATACTACATATCTTGGCTTAACAGTGAGCACTAGCTATAACATTATGACTGAAGTCATTTAACCTATAAAATTATGGTAAATCATGCATATGTCAAAAGCTCCTCATTTCCTTATCTATTTAATTTGCTTCTGTAGAAGATGGGACCGGGTAAGATAATTAAGATAAAAAAAGTGAGGTCCAAGATATAGAAATTAGGAAATGATAAGGATGAGACACAGTTACAGTGAATCAAACTAGATCAGCAGAGAGAAGATAGGCTGTAAGTGAAAAGGCCATGAAGGCAGAGAAAACAAGGACAAGCCAGCTGACCAGTCAAATTTTACCAAAAAATATCTAAAATGAGAAATGTTATGGAGTGTATGAGTTCAGTTAAAGGCCAATTGCAGCTTACTGTAAATGGCCCCTTTCTACTTTCTAATAAAGTAGAATTTGGCAAGACTTAATGAGGGTACAAATTAAACTTCACAGTATTTCTAATTAGCCAGTTTACCAATGTATTGCAATCTTGCTATATGCCAAAACTAAAAACAAAAGCAAGTTATCATTACTCATTCTATTTAATTTTTTTCCTGAAACACTTTTAACATATAAACATTGAGGAAATGGTGAATGCATTTATTTGCAGAGCCAACTGTGAGGATGGTCAAAACAAAAGGCACCAGACAAGTTATCTAAATAAATTCCCAAAGTATTACAAGTGCCAAAGTTTTATAACCAACACTCTGCACTTTCCTTGTAAAACACATTAATACTGATGCTCAAGACACATTAATACCACCCATGAGTAGCTCTGGTATGTTCTCCCCAACCCTGTCTCCTGAGTAACCTAAATAAATCTTTTAAATTCTATCTTCAATCAATGTATCCTTTTCCATCCGAGCACAGCAGCTTGACCATTCCCCATTCTCCTCACCAAGACCTGGAGAAGACTGCATCTCCAAATTAGATCTTAAATCAGCTCATACAGATGACACTTTGAAGCCAGCATAATAGCAATATCATAAAAACTCTTACTGTCAATTACTATGTTACTTGGCCCCCATCCCAGCGCTCCCTTATAGCAATTAGGCCACAGCTATCCCTGAGTGAAAGAAATTAGTTCAATGCAATGTCATCACTCTGTTAATAGAAAAACCTTTAGACATACCTAAGAAAAGCTAAGAAAGAGGAGTAATAGTAAAAGTTGTAAAATAAATATTAAAACAACCCTGCTGCTCTACCATTCATAGATACTATAGGCATTTAATTTGCATTATTCTGGCTCTAAAAGTGTTCTCAAATACAGAGATAATCATTTAGTAGATATTTTTCTTCATATACTACAGTAGAAATCAGCAAATTTCTCTAAAGGGTGTGATAATGAATATTCAGGTTTTGTTGGTTATACAATCTCTGTCACAATTGTCCAATTCTGCAGATTTAATGTGAAAGCAGGCACAAACAATCTGCACAAAAGTATAAAGTAATAAAACTAATAAAGTAAAAAAATAAAGTAATAAAGTAAAAATAAAAACGAATAAAGTAATAAAGTAAAAAAATAAAGTAATAAAACTTTATTTACAAAAACAGACAATGGGAGCCGCCTTGGTGGTGCAAGGGGTTAAGTCACAGCTCTATGAAGCAATGTGCAGCTACTTGCAGCATGAGTTTGATCCCCAGACGGTGAGGTGACCCACATGGCACAGCAGATCTCTCCTATCTCGCCCACTGCTCCCCTCAGCAGTGTATCTCAGTCGATCTGCCTGTTGTGCTTCCCACTCTGTGCTGAATCCTCTCATCCCCCGCACCTCTGGCCTGTACCCCATAAATATATCTTAAAAAAAAAAAAGACAATGGGCCAGGTATACCCAGAAGCTGCAGTTGGCCCACTCCTGCATCGGTGTCACAGACTACACTTTAACTCCAAATCCATGCAGTCATAATTTTATATAAAATATATCTAATGAAATGAGACATAGAATCTAGTGAATTCAAGTGCTAACATTAACGAACATATCAGTAACTTCCAACTGCCAAAAGAAAGTGTCATTTTCATTTGTTAAGCAAATGCTTGTTTAAGTTTATTTTATATAAGATTTAAAAAGTTCTGGGCCTTCCCCGTGGCGCAGCGGTTGAGCAATGGGTTCAAAAGCTGCCCGCAGCCTCTGCAGCGCTGGTTCAATCCCTGGCCACCGGGTGAGAGGGTCCCACATGGTGCACAGACCTCTCCTGCCGCCCGCCTGCTGCTCTCCTCAGCAGTGTACTTCGTCAGTCTGCCTGCTCTGCTCTCCCCTCTGGCTCTGGTGAATTCTCTCACCCTCCCGTGCTTCTGACTGTACCCAGTACTTGTATAAATAAATAAATAAATCTTCTAAAAAAATTTAAAAAGTTTTAAAACAAAACATTGTCCTATAATACATTGAAAGAAACTATTTATCTCATGCCCCTACACTCAAGCAGTTTTAAGTCTTATTCTACTGAGAATAAGTGCAAAAAGTATAAGTAAATGTACACAGGAGATGTGGGGGGAGGAGGCAGAAGTGGCTAATTTAACTTGAGACAGAGGAAGTGGGAAAAATTTCATAGAGCACTTGGTACTTGAAGGGCAGATTAATGATGAGTAGGAGTACAGTGAGCAGGCAAGGGAAGAAAGATGAGGAGGGGATAGTCAATTCACGCAGGAAGATGAAGAAAAGAAACATGTGAAACAACCTAGCATACCTTCAGAGATCTGCCAACAGTTCAGAGTGACCAAGAATGAAAAGAAATGACAATGGAAGAGTGAGGGTGAACATAAAAGAACATTTTGAAATAATCAAACAAAGTATTAAGATGAACATGTACAAACACAGGGGAATAGACTTGAAGGGGTAATATATAAATTTAACTTTCAACAGGAATGTTTTCCTGAAAAACTTTCACTTATATGACGTACATGTATAAAACATACTTAATTTTACTATCCAAGCAAACCTTGTTCAGTTACACAAGTCTTCTGTTGGCTCCAGGCACCTGGCAAGCTCTCCCCTCTTACTCTTCTTTCTTAAAATTAGTTTGAAGCAAATTTTTACTTCACTCTAATAGTCCAAGATTTTACATTGAAAAGTTCTATCAAATGTATATTAAAAAAAAAAAAAAAGCAAACTTAGTTTTGGGCAAAAATATACCTAATCATAACTTTGAGTTCTTGTTAATTTGCCCAGGCTCTAAATTGGTAAGATAATAAACAATGCACCCAGTTTCTTTAGAAAGTTTAATCTTTTATTAACATAATGGCACAAATTATGAAATAACATGCTACACGAATTCTTTATAGAATTTATTTTGGAAGAAAACAAATTTATTTAATAAGTATTTTTAAATGAGTATTAAAATTTACTTTTTCAGAGCCTCCCCTGGTAGCGCAGTGGTCGAGCACTGGGCTGGGAAGCTGCGCACAGCCTCTGCAGCGCCGGCTCGATCCCCGGCCATTGGCGAGGGTCCCACATGGCGCGCAGAACTCTCCTGCCGCCCGCTGCTCCCCTCAACAGTGTACTTCATCAGTCTGCCTGTTCTGCTCCCCGCTCTGGCTCTGGTGAATTCTGTCACCCTCCTGCGTTTCTGACTATATCCAGTGCTTGTATAAATAAATAAATCTTTTTAAAAATTTTACTTTTTCAGTTTGCAGAAATAAAATTTACTTAATTTTAAGAAAACAGGAAAGCAAAAGTACTCTAAGATGTGTGTTAAGTAATTAATGGAAAATAGGTTGGGATCAAAGTTTGCTATTAAAATGAGACACACATAGAAAGGTAATAGTGAACTTATAATCCAAACTGGTAGTCACACATCCCTAATATACAGCATTAAAAGTATTTGTAAAGGGCCTCCCCTGGTGGCGCAGTGGTTGAGTGCTGGGCTGCAAAGCTGCCTGCAGCCTCTGCAGCACCAGTTCAGTCCCCGGCTGCCAGCGAGGGTCCCACTTGGCGCACAGACCTCTCCTGCCGCACCCGCTGCTCCCCTCAGCAGTGTATTTCATCAATCTGCCTGTTCGGTTCCCCACTCTGGCTCTGGTGAATTCTCTCACCCTCCCGTGCTTCTGACTGTACCCAGTGCTTGCATAAATAAATAAATAAATAAATAAATAAATAAATAAATAAATCTTTAAAGAAAAGTATTTGTAAAGTATGTATTCACCTAAAAAATCATTCATAGAGGGCCTCCCCGGTGGCGCAGCGGTTGAGCGCTGGGTTGTGAAACTGCCTGCAGCCTCTGCAGCGCCGGTTCAATCCCCGGCTGCTTCCCGGCCCTGGAGGAGGGTCCCACATGGAGCGCAGACCTCTCCTGCTGCCCGCTGCTCCCCTCAGCAGTGTACTTTGGTCCTTCTGCCTGCTCTGCTCCCTGCTCTGGCTCTGGTGAATTCTCTCACCCTCCCGCGCGTCTCACTGTACCCAGTGCTTATATAAATAAATAAAAATAAATATTAAAAAAAAAAAGCAAAACCTTTAAAAAAAATCATTCATAGAACCAAATAAAATGATCATGTACTCAATTGGCAATGTTTGAAGCTAATACCAGAAGTTCCATGTTTAAAAGTCAGTTTTCTCTATTATTAGGATTAATTAGCTAATAATATGGAAACCACAAAAGTAAGTTTTGTCAATCTCAAGAGTCTCCCTGCTCTCCACCACACTGGAGCAAACAGGCAATGTAGTTATGGCATACAAAGAAAGCTTAAATGGAAGCAGCTACTCTTTAAGATAACTAAAGGTGGTACAAATTTGGACATGAGGAACAGGAATGAAAGTTGAGGGCAAGAGGAAAAGAGGTAACTGCTATTCTCTCTGGTTTAGGCATTAATTTGTCTGAAGACACTATTTGTACCTAAATTTTCAAAACTGAATAAAGGGCCTCCCTGGTGGCACAAGGGGTTAAGCACAGCACTATGAAGCTATCCCACAGCTCTGCAGCTCAAGTTCGATCCCCAGGCAGCCAGGGAGATACCCACATGGTGCAGTAGACCTCTTCTGTCTCACCCGCTGCTCCCCTCAGCAACATATTTCAGTGAATCCACTTTTCTGCTCCCCACTCTGTCTCTGGTGAATCCTCTCACCTTCCGCATCTCTGCCCTGTACCCCAGTTCTTGTATGCATAAATAAATCTTTTTAAAAAAGTGAATAAAAATGTTTTAAATGCAGCTAATATAAAACTAGCCCACAGATAAGGATAAACACAAAGCTAAACAAACTACACATCAAGCTCCCTAAAAGATATCACTACAAAATTACCTGTCCATACAATTATAATTATACATTATACTTGTCCATACAATAAAATTTTATTTTAAAATTTATTGCTTCATTGCCTATTGTTGCTGATAAACTGTAAGTTCCATAAGGGCAAGGATCTTATTTACCTTGCTCACACTAGCATATTCTCAGAGTATAAGCATAGCTGGCACATTGTAGGTAATCAATTAACATTTGTTCAAAGACTAAAATCATTTTTTAAAAACATGAAACCCCAGACTATTCTTGCAAGCAATATTTGATATTATAGAAATTCTAACGTAAAAAAATAGAAAACATTCTCGATAACCTTTGTAATAGAATCTACCTTACAAGAAAAACAGGGAGAAAAAAAAATTCCAAAAGCTAAAACCAGGCATAATAATAAGACTCTACTAGGTAGACAACCAAAGATATTTTCGTAAGTCTAACAACACACATAAATACCTTCCTTGAACACATGATTCAGGTTAAAATGTACTTTGGGACTGAATTATTTTTCCTTTTCCACAAAGCATGTGGTAATACACTTCACATAAAATTGCCATAAAGATAATTTTAGTGGACAATTTATAGACTAGAATTCATTGACTACTACTCTACTTGATAAAGCCCTATAAAAAATTAATCTTTAGAGTGGTGATATTAACTCAGGCTCAATTTAGCTAGTTCTTACTGAATTATAGCATTCTTAAAAGGGCCCATGTTCAATGTTTTTAAAATTAATTCCTACAATATTTACTGCACTTACATACAGCAGATACTAACCAAACAAAAAGTAAACAAAGTAGCTAATAAATGCTTACCTTTCTTAGTAAACGATAATTTAACAACATTCCTAAATTTCAAGGCAAATTTTTTAATAATTAAAAGAAAAATGACAGTCAGGCAATTTTCATTAACAGGCCCAATTTAGAAGTTCATCCGCCCCTACTACCACAGGGGACTACCTGGGACAAAGCCTACAACCTCCCTCCCAATCTCTGTAACTCTTAGTAACCTGAATTCTGTGAAATGACAAAAATTATAGAAGTGTAAATACATTCCCTTTCTCTCTAACAAATGCATAAAGAGTATTTCCATTTTCAAATATGAAGAACCAAAACAGGGTATTTTCAAACCAAGCCAGCCTCTAGTTCAGCAACTCCAGGAATATGCGTCTGGTAAGATCTTTTGCTTAAATCAAAGATGCTCCAGTTATGGTAAGTCACCTAGATTCTACTTTATCAAATGCACCTAGAAGGTACTGCCACACAATTCAATTAGTACCAGTAGGAGAGAATACATTAAGTTACAGTCCAACTCCAGTTAAATATAAAAAAGATATATCCTTGACATTCTGACTAAGTTAAACTCATTTTGACTATAAGTTAAACTTCAAATCATTAAGAACAAATAAAAAAAAGTAAACCCTGAGACTATTCTAAAATTTAATACCATACTTTCCATTTATGCTATACTCAGTAAACCACAGTATAAACTACGGGAATCATAACACGGTATTTATACAAACTTTAATAAACTGTTATTAAATACATGTAACTTTTCAAAAAACCCCAAAATACAGAGTATTTTTAACGAAGAAAAAGTATGTACTTTGCAGCAGAGTAAAGATGCTAGGGAGCCTTGGGTGTTTAACAACCCCACAAAGTTTACATTCACCTTTATTTGTAGCTGTACCTTCTGACCGCCTACCTCCAGCTAAGAGGAAGCTGGGAATTCATAAAGAAGCGCAGAATTGGGACTCCCTGGTAGCGCAAAGGGTTAAGATGCAGCACTATGAAGCTATCCACAACTACAGCAGCACGGAGTTCTATCCTGGCCAGGGAGGTGACCTACATGGTCCATGGTGCAGCAGACCTCTCCTTTCTCGCCTGCTGCTGCCCTCAGCAGTGTATTTCAGTAGATCCTCCTGTTCTGCTCCCCACTGTCTCTGGTGAATCCTCTCACACACACAACCCTCCCCCTTGCCCCCCCCCGCACCTCTGGCCTGTACCCCAGTTCTTGTATGCATAAATTAAAAAAAAAAGTAACAGAATTGAATTGCAAGCCAAACCAGCAGACTGAGTGCTGGGGGTGGGGGGGACCACAGGTTCGGGGGCACAGGAGATAAAAATAAATTCATTCATTTGGCATGCCCTTTTCCTAGTCTAATGAACTTTAAAACTAAAATTTTTTGCTGATCATTTCAGTACACAGGTGAACTTTATAAAGGTCTTGATTTTCTTGTCTGCCCCCCACCCCAAAAAAAAGACAAACAGGACAGTCCTTCCTTTCTAATTCCAAAGCTCAACGAAAGTGTCTAGAGCACAGGTTCCCAAGCTTTCTAGGTTGGTGGCACCAACCTAGAATATAAGTATTTCAGTAATTTTTTCACAGCAAAGAAACAAAAAGTTTCACTTATTGTTAGGAGCCATTTGAAAAACTAATCTACTTCAATTGGAAAAAAATATTTTTACTTCATTCTTAAATAACCACAATTACTTACAGAATGTGTACTACCACCGTGCACTATACAACTTCTCAAACCACAGAATCAGATTGGACACTGCTATCCCTATTTCCTGTTCCACACAGATTTTCACTCAATATTTGCATTTTATCACAGCAACCCCCAAAACCCAACTTCACAAATATGTCATGTAGCATATCTGTACATGGAATGTAGCACAATCTAATATTGAAATCAGGGGCTATGTGAAGTTATTGTAGTAGTTCACCAAAAGATGTCAGGTATAGCTGAATCTCTCTTGAAAATGTAAACTATCAGACAGAACCTCTGGGAATTGGCAGCAATAGGAATACCCTGGGGTGCTTTGTGCAATTTTCAAACTATGGTCCTATGGCAAGGCAGTATTTAATTTTGCAATGCTGAACTCAGATCTAGGCTGGAAATCAGATTCTACCAATAACTATATAATCTTGGGCACTGGCAGTTGAATCTACCTTTTGAACCTTAATTTCCATTAAGGCTGCTGAGTAGAAATAATAGTACCAATCTCAGAGAGTAGTTATAAGGAAAAATGAGGGGGGTGTGTGTGTGTGTCCTCAATAAATGGTAGCTATTATTATATCATTAAAATTAAACAAGTTTATAAAACCAAATTTTATAACAGACTGGGAATGAGGGTGAGGGGGATGAGAGAAGCACTCTAAGCTGAAGTCACAATGTCATATTAAAACTTACAAACAGATTTTTAAAAGATCACAAAGTGCTTAACAATGACAATACAGAACTAGTTTCTTCCAAAGGATGTCATAATGTTGATATACCTATCACGACAAACTGACAACTCAGAAGAATATACTTAAAAAGCATCTTCTAATAGATAATCACACTAGGAGGAAAAATTTATAAATTAGAATTGCCTTATAAAAATACCTAAACTTACACAGAACAAAAACTCATTTTATTGTAACAGAGTATTACCCCAAGATGTAATAGCTCAATGTTATTTACACCTGTGTTCAAACCCTTATTCTCATAGGTAATAAAAACTTAACATTTTAATTCCAAATGTACTCATTTTCTTATTGACAAACACCTTCAATAAAAACTGTATATTAAGGATTTTTGAAACATTTCATTGGATCCTAGGATACTAGACTACCTAAAGAAACTGAGGACCATAAAAATTAAATAAATTTGGCCTACAACATACACATTACGCTGTTCAACACTGAAGTCTGTGTCTTTTAACTCTTTCTAGACCTGCTTCCCCAAAAATATTGCTAGCTGGACCAGTACAGTTTTGTCAATTATTACAAGTAGAGATTAACCATCAAAGGCCTGAAAACCTTTTCTCTGCACAGTAACAGTATCTGGAACTGTGTAACATTAATTATTCCTAGATCACTATATGATCTATTCTTTAGTTATATCAGTGGTAATGCAGTGGATGAGTTAAATGATTTTCCTCAACCCACATTATGTCCCATATTTTTACTAAACTGGTGGCCCAATTATTCAATTCTAGATAGAATGGTAACATGAAGTATTAAACTGACCCTGATATTTTTTTCTTCTGATCCAAATACAAGGCAAATGTAGGGGCCAAAATACTTAAAAGCAATCGAGAGACAAGCAATCTTGCATACCACCAAAAATACAATGCCATCCCAGAATTCTTACACCTGCCTTTTCAATCTGGTCCCTTTAAATCTCAAAATTTACCAGCAATCCCTTTCCCCAATTTGCCACATTTCTCTATGATAGATATATTATTATTATTTCCTAAAGCATCCTAGAAGCAACTTACTAAGACATTCCACTTCACAATCATCATTTCCTTAAAAATTGAATGCAAATATATCTTGATAAGGAAATTATTAGTAAGTCGTCATATAATGCAATCAATCACCCTCCCGTTTTACACGGTTTAAAAAAAGTCGTCTTTTCTACGTCAGAGTTGGCTAAGAACAGAGGAAAGGGTAGCGCAGGTCTGTATCTTCACTCTTGCATTAATGCCATTTTCTCTAAAGCTAGTATTTACAAGAACTTGGGCCCTTCCCAGAAATAATGTAATACATTCATGAACATAAACGTCTTCACTTCCACGGAGAACAGAAGGGAGACTCTGCTTTCTCGGAAAGGAAGCAGCTCTCTGCCTTGTACAATACCCACTCCACTCTGGCCACCTAACACGAAAAAAAAAAAAATGGGAGAAAAAGACCTATTTGGAAAACGTTTCTTTCCCAGACAAGGGCTGCTGCCAGCATCAGGGCAATGCTCAGAGTACAACAAGGAAAAAAAATGCTCCGGGGGTGAAGAGCGCCGGGGGCGGCGAGCAGGCACCGGGACCCGCGGGCGGGCGGGCGCAGGGGCCGAGCCGGGCCGGGCCGGGCCGGGCGGGGCGGGGATGCTCCGGCGGGGGCGGCGGCAGGAAGTTTCACTGGGGCGGGCGGAGCATGCGCCGCGGCCTGTGCGCCGAGCCCCGCGCCGGGCACCAATAATAGAGCGGCCGCCCCGGGGAGCCGCGAGCAACAAGCACCTTCCTCGGCGCCCCCCGCGCCCCTCCTCCCCGCCCCCCGCGCGCCCCGCCCGCCCGCGGAGCAGGGCGACTCCTTCCCCGAAGAGCCGCCGCCGAGAGGAAGGGGGAAGGGACGGAAAAAGTGGGGAGATGCTTCTCGATTATTTGGGGGGAGGTGGGAAAGGAGGAGGAAACTATGGGGGAGGAGGCATTAACCCTCTGGCCCCCGAAGCGGCGCTTCCCCGACGTCGCCCCCCAAAGCCAGGATGGAGGAAGACACCCCTCCCGGCGGAGGGGCGAGCATCCCCAACTCCGAGGAAGGAGTTTGGGGGTTAAACCGGCCTCCAAGGGGTGGCACAGGCCGCCCGGAGCCGGCTCCCGGGGGAGTTCCCGGCGGAGGGAGGGGGCGCTGAGGTGTCCGCGGGCCCCCGCCCACCCAGGCGGAGCGAGAGAAAGGGGCGCCCCGAGACGAGCCCAGCCTCCCCCGGGGGGCAGCGAGCGGGCGGGCGGGCGGCGGGGGGAGGGCGGGGAAGGCGCAAGGCGGCCGGAACCTGCGCGCCCCGGCCCCGCCGCCGAGGGGGAGCGGGCGCGGGGGGCCGGGTCCCGCCCGGGGGCCCCCCGGAGCCGCGGCCCGCACAATGCCCCCCCCGCCCGCGGCCCCCCGCTCCCGCCGCGCCCGCGGCCCCCACTCCCGCCGGCCGGGCCCGCGCCCGGGCCCCCGCCCCGCCTCCCCACGCCCGCGCCCGGGGCTGCGCGGGGGGCCGGGGGCGCCCGCGGCGGGGAGCCGGGGGGCCGGGGCGGGCGGGGGCGCGCAGCAGCCGCGCCAGGGCCGCTCCCCCGGCGCCGGGCCCCGCTTACCTTCCCCGCTGCCGACGTCCGGCGGCGGCGCCTGCAGCACCCGCTCCAGCTCGGGGAACGGCAGCTCGGGCAGGTCGAGCAGCGGCCCGTAGCGCTCCAGGAAGGAGCAGACCACGGCGAAGTTGGGGCACGAGCCCGGGCAGCCCGGGGCAGCCATCGCCGCCGCCGCCGCCGCCGCCGCCGCCGCCATTTTGAACTGGAGGATGGAGGAGGAGGCGGCGATGGGGGGGTGGGGGAAGTTGGGGTGCCGAGGCGCGGCAGGGCCGCCTCGCCGACGACAGGAGGCGCTCGCGAATGGGCGCCCTTGCGGAGCCGAGCGGCTCAGGCGCGGCGCCGCGATCCCACAATACAGCGGCGGCCCGGAGCAGTCGAGAGCGGAGCAGGCCCGGGCCAGAGCGGCGCCCTGGGCCTTCCTCTCTCCGCGGCCGGCCCGGCCCGGCCCTCCCGGCCTCGCCCCGCCCACCTCGGCTCGCCCCGGCCTCGTGTGACAGGGGGAATGAAAACAAGGGAAGCGGAGCGGGGAGGCGGGCTGGAGGCCGGGGAGGCGGGACTTTGCGGGTCGGTGGCCAATAGGCGGCGGGGGCGGGGCCGTGCGCGGCGACTGGCCGGCCGGCTTCCTCGGGGCGGGGCCGGGGCGGGGCCGGCCGGGAGGGCCTCAAGGTGCTGAGGTGACCGCGGCGACGCGGAGAAAGAGAACTGGGTGAGTTTGGGGGGGACTCCAAGAACTGAAAGTAGGCCGCGAGATGGTGGGGGAGGTCGAGGACGGTGAATGAGAAGCAGAAGCAGTTTTAAGGGCACGATGCGGGGAGAGTGGGGAAGGGAAGGTGGAGACGTGCCCTCAGGTGGGAGCGGGGCCGCACCTCGGCCGTGTCCGCTGTGTGCAGGTGACAGCTCTGCGGGGCAGGCCGGACCCGTGGCTCCTGGAGAACGGAGGCCCGAGAGCCTGAGAGGTTGGACCCCTGCTAGGAGACCAGTCAGAGGGTCCCAGGCTCTGCAGGAGGGCGAAGGTGTGAAGGGACAGCCAGGGTTCTGCCCTAGTGGTCAGGGCTTGAAGGTAAGGGGCTCCGATGAGGGTGAGGGCAGGGTCTCAGGGGACTGAGGCTCTGTAAGGGACCTGGATCGAAGAGTGGTATAGGACTCCGTTAAAAGGGCACACTTTTTTTTGTATTTCTTTTTTTAATATTTTATTTTATTTTACATATTTTTACATCATTTTTCATTTTTGCTCAATGTATGCATTTTCATCTTGGTTATAGTCCCCATACAAATCCCACTCCCCTATTTTGGCTCTAATCCCTCCTCCCCACCTCCCCATTACCACCCCCCCCTCTGGTTTATAGTTGCTTGTTGATTTTGATTTTTACTTTATTATAATTAGTCTTTGTCCTGGTCCCTTATTTAGGTTTTCTAGATTCCTGCTATGAGTGAGACCATCCGGTATTTTTCTTTTTCTTTCTGGCTTATTTCGCTGAGCATGATCCCGTCCAGCTCCATCCATGTTGCTGCAAATTACATGTGTTTATCTTTTTTGAATGCTGAGTAATATTCCATGGTGTATATGTACCACATCTTCTTGATCCAGTCATCTATTTTTGGGCATTCGGGTTGTTTCCATAGCTTAGCTATTGTAAACAGTGCTGCTATAAGCATAGGGGTGCAGGTGCCCTTTGGAATTAACATTTCTGTGTCCTCTGGGCAAATACCTAGGAGTGGAATTGCTGGATCATATGGAAGCTCCATCTTTAGCAGATTGAGGAATCTCTACACAGAGAAATCTGACCCAGAACATCTCAAATGACTGTACAAAGATACAATAACCTTCTTACCATCATTAATTAACATTAAATATAAGGCAGGTATATAGTATTAAATAAAATAATATCTTTGTGAAGTAGTTTCCAAGGAAAACCTTCAAACCAAAAGAGATTTACTTATTATGTGAACTTTACACCCTACTCCCCTCATGCCTTTCTCTTTGCTTTGTTTTTCTAGCTCTCAACAGGCTTGTTCTCCCATGTGGTTATAAAGTAACATTCTTTTTTTTTTTTTTTTAAATGGAGCTTTATACTATAGTTCTGTTGTCTCAATGCTCACACTATTATTCAAAGGGGACTGATAATATTGTTACAGTTTCTCCCTTTTCTAATTCAGATTGGCATGAGAACAAAGTCCTTGGGCATCAGAAAGTTAAACCCACCCAAGAGGTGTTACTACAAAGCCAGGTTAAGGTTATCTATCCCTTCACTATGTCTGTTCTTGAAAAGAAAGTAACTATACACTCCCTTAAGACCACCATGTCTTCTTGCCTTTCTGGGTTTACAGAAATTGTGGGTTACAGAACTCTAATCCCATTTTACATGCTTAAGTAATTGTGTTATCTATAGCAGACAAGAATGTAAAGATAGAAAAACAGTATTTTTTTAACCTGTTACTGATTTATTGCTATCTATGAAGAAACCTTTAAGTAAGCATTAGTATACCTACACTCGGTTTAACTGTATGAGTGGGAAATTTTTAAGAGTTCAAATTTCACGTTCTCTTAGGGAAAAAAATCTTGTTCATTCAAAATTAATGGTAGTTTATTCAAAAAGCCAAATATTCATTAACAGAAGAATAGACTTAATAAACAGTAATATACTTCAGCAACAAACTACTGTCATTGAGAACACACTCAATACACACTAGAACGTGGGTGACCCTCAAAAGCTACTTGATGAAAGAAGACAGGCACAAAAGAATAGGTACTGTAAAATTCCATTCAATATGAAGGACTGACATAAGAATAGAAATCAAAATAGTGGTTTCTTTTGATCTTGGTTGAGGGTTGACCAGAAGGTACACAAGGTTACTCTCTAGATACTTTCTGTATCTTGATTGACAAGTTTATAATACATTTGTCAAACTACAAACAGTATCTGTGCATTTAAGTGAATATAATTATGCTTTGATTTTAGAATGAAATGGCTTATCCCTCAATTTTTCCAAATTGCATTAGAAAGTCTGCCTGAGAAAATTTATACATATTTCTCTCTTCCCAAAATATTATCTTTGCATTTGTTACACAATATTTTTAAAATATTATAAGCTCAGTGAATATTATATTGGAGTGATTTAAGTTCATTTGTGAAACAAGCTTGGGGAATTCCTGATCTGTAATGAACAAATTTACTTAGGTTCATTTAAAATTCACTTTTAAAAGAGTTAGTACATCTAAGTAAAGAAAAACGGTTGTGTCAACAGAAGTAGGAATCTGTGCTAGTCAAAATAGTTTAATAAAAAAATATATTAAAATAAAAAGAAGTCCTAATGTAAGTAAGATTAAACCAGCAATTTTCTGATTCGTTCTCTTCATGAATTCTGTGTTGTAATAGAATTGCATTCATTGCAGACACTGCTTTTATTTTATTTTATTTTATTTATTTGTTTGTTTGTTTTGTTTATACATGCACTAGGTACAGTCAGAAGCGCGGGAGGGTGAGAGAATTCACCAGAGCCAGAGCGGGGAGCACAGCAGGCAGAAGGACCCAAGTACACTGCTGAGGGGAGCAGCGGGCGGCAGGAGAGGTCTGTGCGCCATGTGTGACCCTCCTCCGGTGGCCGGGGAGCAGCCGAGGGTCATACCGGCGCCGCCGAGGTCGCGGGCAGCTTCGCAACCCAGCGCTCAACCGCTGCGCCACCAGGGAGGCCCAGACACTGCTTTTAGAAGTGTATTACTGACTATCTTTTTACTGCTGAAGATAGTCAATTCTTTTTTTCTTAAGAATATGATTGAGGTGCTCTGCTCCCCGCTCTGGCTCTGGTGAATTCTCTCACCCTCCCGCACTTCTGACTGTACCCAGTGCATGTATAAACAAAACAAACAAATAAATAAATAAAACATGCCTCTATAAAAAAAAAAAAAGAATATGATTGAGGGCCTCCCTGTTGGCTCAAGGGATTAAGTCTCAGCACTATGAAGCTGTCTGTTAGATCCCAGGCCCAGGAGCTACCCACATGATGCAGCAGGCCTCTCCTGACTTACCCACTGTTCCCCTCAGCAGTGTATTTCAGTCAGTCTGCCTGTTATGTTCCCCACTCTGTCTCTGGTGAATCTTCTCACCACCCCGCACACCTCTGTCCCACACCCCAGCTCTTGTATGCAAATAAATAAATAGATAAATAAATAAATAAATCTTTTTTAAAAATGATTGAGAACAGGGCCTCCCCGGTGGCTCAGCCGCTTGAGCGGTTGAGTGCTGCGCTGTGAAGCTGTCCACAGCCTCTGCAGCGCGGGTTTGATTCCCAGCCGGCCAGGCAGATCCCCACATGGCACGGCAAACCTCTCCTGTCTCACCCGCTGCTCCCCTCAGCAGTGTCGGCGCCTGTTTTGTGTCTGCGGTCTGTCTGCCTGTTCTGCTCCCCACTCTGTCTCTGGTGAATTCTCTTACCCTCCCACGCCTCTGGCCTGTACCCCCATACTTGTATAAAAAAATAAATCTTTTTAAAAAATGATTGAGAACAATTTGATGGAATAAAGATTTTTACTGAAAGAAAAATTATATTGGAAAACTACCTATTGTGATGGACTTTCCTTGCTTTGTGTCTCCATGTTTTACCTTTACTGTTAGATAATTGAGAGCAAGCATCAAATTATGCAGTTTGGTATCTTGTATAGCAAAGACTGATATTTACTAACATGAACTAGAAAGGCTATATTGATTTTTAAAATACTAAGATGCCATACTCATAGGCTATTTGCAGAAGAGCATCTTCCCTGAGTAAAAAAAGTGACAGAATTGAAAGAATAGAGAATTCAAGGATCATACTTGGGAAAATTCAATACCCCACTTTCAATAATGGTCAACTAGGAGTAGCAGAAGATCAACAAGTTAATAGACTTGACCAATATTACAAAATAACATCACCTAGTAGATCTCTGTGGAACATCACCACTACAACAGAATACAGAATTCTCAAGTACACATGGAAAAATTCTCCAAGATAAACTATGCTAGGGCATTTTAAAAAGTTTAAATACATTCAAAGGTATTGGAATTATACCAAATACATTTTTCAAACAGTGGAATTAGATTGGGATCAAAAACAGATGGGATAGGGCCTCCCCGGTGGCACAGCGGTTGAGCACCGGGTTGCGAAGCTGCCCGCAGCCTCTGAGGCGCCGGTTCGATCCCCAGCTGCTCCCCGGCCACTGGAGGAGGGTCCCACATGGCGTGCAGACCTCTCCTGCCGCCCGCTGCTCCCCTCAGCAGTGTGCTTCAGTCCTTCTGCCTGCTCTGCTCCCCGCTCTGGCTCTGGTGAATTCTCTCACCCTCCCACGCTTCTGACTGTACCCAGTGCTTGTATAAATAAATAAATAAAAATTAAAAATAAATCTTTAAAAAAAAAAAAGATGGGATATTGGTAAGTTATCTTATCTAGATAGATATTAAATGACATCTAAATTACCAGTGGTTAAGATGAGAAATCACAGGATAAATTACAAAATACTTTGAGATGAGTCAAAACAAAAACAAAATATTAAAACTTGTTTAATACAACCAAAACATTGCTTAAGAAAAAACATAGTTGTAATTTATAGCTTTACACATTAAAAAATTGGAAACTACAATACTTGCCCTGCCCTTCTGTGAGATAGAGGTCATTATAGAAAACTGAACATTGGGGGGGAAAACTAGAAGCAGACTAAACACAAAACAAATCTAAGCAAGGAAATAATAATAAAGATAAACATATATTAATGGAAATAGAGAATAGAAAAATACTGAAAATAAATGAAATGAAAAGTGATTCTTTAAAATAAAAGTGTCAAATCTGTAGCTACATTGACCAAGACAAAAAGAGAAGACCCAAATAAATTACTAAATTCAAAAATGAATGGGGGACATCACTATTATGGTAATTTTAATGTAGTAAAAGGAAACACTATGAATATACCTACAAATTAGCTAATCTAAATGAACAAATTGCTAGAACACCACAAACTATTGAAACTCACTAAAGAAACAATAGAAAATCTGAATGCAATTATGACAAGTACAAAGATTGAATTAAGAATTTTAATCTCAGGGCCTCCCTGGTGGCACAGAGTTTAATTAAGCTATCCCCAGCTACCACAGCATGAGTTCGATCCCCAGCCTGCCAGGGAGGAGCCCACATGGCTTAGCAGACCTCTCTTGCCTTGCCCACTGCTCCTCCTCTCTTGCCTTGCCCGCTGCTCCTCTCAGCAGTGTATTTCAGTAGATCCGCCTGTTCTGTTCCCACCTCTCTCTGGTGAATCCTCTTACCCTCCACACCTCTGGCTTACACTGCAATTCTTGTATGCATAAATAAATAAAATCTTAAAAAAATAAAGAATTTTAATCTCAATTCCCCCTCCATAAAAACCCAGCCTCAAATGTATTCATGGCAAATTCTGATATTTACTAACATGAACTTCAAAATTTTAAAGAATTAACACCAATGTATCAGAAAAGCTTACCAAAAATTAAAGACATCCCAATGATCCTGTGAGGACAGGTTTAAACCTGATGGCAAAAACAAAGACATCACAAGGAAAGAAAAAAACAAAACTTACTCTTTATGAATCTAGATGCAACAATCTCAGTGAAATTCCAGCAAACCAAAACCAATTACAGATAAAAATGACTATATACCATGACCTAATAGAATTAATTGTAGGTATGCAAGGTTGGCTTAACATACCATCTTAATAATAAAGAACATAACACAATCACCTTAATGGATGCACAAAATCATTTCACAAAATCCCCCATTCACCTGTTCTGCTCCCCACTCTGCACTATCAAGTACCCCCGCACTTCTGGCCTGTACCCCAGTTTTTTGACGTTAAAAAAAAGAACTGAAGTATCCATCAACTTGCAAGTGGACAAACAAGAAGTGGCTTACTATTCAGCTATCATTAAAGAAAAAAATGAAATCCTGCCATTTGCAGCAATATAGATGGACAGAGAGAGGGAATTTATGCTTGGTTAAATAAACCAGACAGGAAAAGATAAACACCATATGATTTCACTCATAGAGGGCACTTAGATTAAAAAAAGAATGAACTAAATAAAACAAAAAGTAAACTAAAATCAACTAGTGGTTAGCAGAAGGGCTGGGGAGAGAGAGGTGGCTAAATCAGGAAAAGAGAGACAATGGTATAGTGAAGAATAGATTTGAATTTTTAGCAGTGAATTTAAATATATACGTGTTGATTCTTGGGGATGAACACCTTAATTTCACATACTTCTACAATGCAGTTACTAAAATTAAAAAAAAGGAAAAGGAAAAGGTGCTGTGAGTGCCTCCTGCACAGAGAAAAGGTGATGTGAGGACAACCAAGAAAGCATCTATCAGCAAGCCAGAAAGAGAGCGCTCACCAGGAACCAACCCTGCTGACACTTTGATCTTGCACGTCCTATCGCAGTCTAACAAATTAAATTTCTGTTGGTTAAACCACCCAGTCTGTGATATTTTGTTCTGGAAGTTGTAACTAATACACAAGTCTTTCAACAACCCTATTTCCCTTTTACTGCTTTTCAAAAGTTGCCTTGCATTTTTAAAGTTATCCTTTTGAATTATAATTATTGATATTTGTATCTCTTCTCTCTTCTAATATTAGCTCCTCAAGAACAGGAATCCTGTTTCATAAACTAGTATCTTCCTACCCTACCACCTAAAATAGTATGTTATGTAGTGTGTTGTTGTATATAATGTATTACATACATATGGTATATAACTATTTGTAACAATTATATACATGTATATAATGCACTGGATATAATATATATATATATGGGATATAAAAATGGATATTCAGAAGTTAAAACTTCAAAAATTGGTTAGTAATTATTAATGTTTGGCAGAAGTGTCATTGTTACTGTCTTTATTTGAAGATTAAATGTGGTTTAAGGAAATGTATACAGATACCATATTGGAAAAGGTTTGATTGCATGGTTAGTTTTATATTTCAACTTGACTGAGCTGTAATATCCCGTTATCAGTCAAACACTAATCTAGATGTTGCTGTGAAGGTACTTTTGTGGATGTAGTTAACATCTATAATCAGTTGACTTTTAAATTTAAAAAATTACCCTTAGTACTTCTGTTGGGTTTCATCCAATCAGTTAAATGGCCTTAAAAACAAAACCTAGGTTGGCCCGCCCTGGTGGCACAAGGGGTTGAGTCTCTGCATTATGAAGCTATCAGCAGCCACTGCATTATGAATTCGATCCCCAGCCAGGGAGCTACCCACATGGCACAGCAGACCTCTCCTATTTCGCCCACTTCCCTCAGCAGTTTATTTCAGTAGATTTGCCTGTTCTGCTCCCCACTCTGTCTCTGGCAAGTCCTCTCACCCCCTGCACCTCTGGCCTGCACCCCAGTTCTTGTATGCATAAATAAATAAATCTTTAAAAAAAAACAACTGAGGTTTCATTGAGGAAGAAATAATAAAACATCAATAATCTAATGACAATTTTGTGCCCTAGAGTTAGCAGCTCGCCAGCCTGCCTTACACATTTTGGACTTGAAACTCCCAGAGTTGCATAAGCCACTTCCTTGAAATAAATCTTATTATGCGTAATCTACTGATCCTATTTCTCTGAAGAATCCTGAAAAATACAAGCACTTTTTCATTATTGTACTTATCGTTGCCAGAGTTTCCCTTTGATTCTTTTTTAAAATGTCTCTTTATTGAGATTCTGTGTTCATTGAGTCATTGTCATTATACTTTTTTGCAATTTTTTTAAAGATTTATTTGTATTTATTTATGCATACAAGAACGGGGGTGTGGGCCAGAGGTGTGAGGGGTGAGCGGATTCACCAGAGACAGAGTGGGGAGCAGTACTGGCGAATCTACTGAGATACACTGTTGAGGGGAGCAGTAGATGAGACAGGAGAGGTCTGCTGCCCCATGTGGGTAGCTCCCTGGCCAGGGATCCAACTCATGCTGCAGTGGCTGGTGATAGCTTGATAGTGCTGAGGCTTTAACCCCTGCACCACCAGAGAGGCCCTTTCTGTAATTCTTTATACTGGTTTTCTTTAGTAATTTGAATCTATTTATAATAGTTTCTTTGAAGTCTTTGCTAAATCAAACATGGGAACACTTAGATACAGTTTTAGTTGGATGAGTGTGTCATAGCTCTTGTTTCATTGCATGTCATGTAATTTTTTGTTTGAATAGTGAATGTTTTAGATAATATATTGAAGGAAATTTGGATTTTCCTCCTGAATTTTGTTCTTTGTTGCGTTTAGTCACTTGCCTACCTAGATTAAAGCTCTGAATTCTGATTCACATAAACCTATGGCTACTGGAAACTATATTCAATTTTTTTTCCTGTTTTTATTTTTAGGCTTGGTTTTCTAGGGGTCTCCTCTGTATCTTTATAGCTTAGTGTTCAGCCAAAGCTTAATGAAAGATTATGTTCAAAGACCTCAAGCCAGTAAGACTTTCACTTTCTACTGATGGATCAATGTGTGCACTAGGGAGTACATTCAATGTTCAGGCTGTTTTCAAGTCTTTCTTTGCATTCTTCTGAGTCCTCTGGAGCCTTCTCACTTCACGTTGCCGGTGTGCTATTGACTCCATTGGTCCAGAATATTTCTGTGACTTCGGCCTATTTCAGTCTTTGATGCATATGTTCATCACCTTAAGTCCTCATGGGATATATGGAATGCTTATCAAGCCCTGCTCTGGCTGTGGCAACTCTGGGAAATTCCTGTTAAATCCCAATCTACTCTGCCAATCCACTGTTTGCCCCTGTCAGGTCCACAATATCAGGGAAGCACCTACCATCCATATTTGCTTTGCACTACAGTCACCAGTTTAATTGAAAGTGCTCCAGATCAAGTACTCCTCCTTTGGCCATAGCAGCAAGACTGCTAGTGTCCATGCTTTACCCAAACCCAGGTGAACTGTGCCAACAGAAGTGATATTGGGGATGGGAAGTCCCAGACAAAAACAACAAAACATTTTACTATTTATATGTGAAAGTCAGTGGTTTTCATGAATAAGCTCTTTATAGTATATCTTTAATATTTATAGTATATCTTTAATATTATTTTATAGTATATAGTATATCTTTAATATAGTATATAGTATATCTTTAATATTATTTCTAGAATGCCAAGTGGTTATTTTGACAATTTTGTCCAGCTTTATAGCCACATTTTGGGGAAAGTTTCTGTCAACCTCCTTATTCTATCATACTGAACAAAGCTCTCCACATTTTAATTTAATCCTCAAAAAAAAAAATGCCCTAAGGATTCCCTCCAGAGTCTGAGAAGAAATTATAGTATCTCGTTTCCATGATTTGATGATTTTGAATACCAAAAATAACACTTTATTTTTTAGACTTCTAGAGAAGAAACTATAACCACAAAAGTGAAGAAGATGCTTCTTAACTCGTAGAGTACAGGGTCTTATAATTTACATATATTTAAATACATTTTGTATATAGTGTACATAGTGTATGTGGTATATAGAGTACCTCTTGTATTTTGGAACTCTCAACCTCACTTTATAACTGCATGTTTTTCTTTTAATTTTGTATTTCAGTTAAGTTCCTTATGACTTCGCCTGAAATTTCTTCCCTTTCATGGGGGCAAATGAAAGTACAAGGCTCTTCTAAAACCTATAAGGACTGCAAAGTATGGCCAGGAGGCAGTCGGGCTTGGGATTGGAGAGAGACAGGAACTGAGGTAAGCTGTTAGTGTTTTATTTATTTTTTAAAGATTTATTTTTATTTATTTATGCATACAAGAACTGGGGTATAGGCCAGAAGTGCAGGGGGTGAGAGGATTCACCAGAGACAGAGTGGGGAGCAAAGCAGGTGGATCTACTGAAATACACTGCTGAGGGGAGCAGCTGGTGAGACAGGAGAGGTCTGTCGCACCACATGCGTCAGCTCCCTGGCGGGGAATGGAACTCAGACATGTTGTCAGCTCCCTGGCCAGGGATTCAACTCAGGCCACAGTGGTTGGCAATAGCTTGATAGTGCTTTAACACCTGAGTCTTTAACCCCTGCACCACCAGGGAGGCCCCCAAGCTATTAGTGTTTTACTGACACTCCATGTGTCAAATGATTTCCAACCTCCAAAGCCATAATGACCAAGCAAAAAGGGACTATTTCTTTTCCCCTGTCTCTTTTGAGTTATAATGAACATACCATTAAAGTACACCATTTCATTGGATGTTTTAGTTTTATAAACTTGTGCAGTAATTACCACTCTGGTTTCTAAAATATTGTCATCCCAAAAAGAAACCCCAGGACATTAGCAGGCACTGTCTATTCTTCCGTCCCACAAACTCCTGGCAACTAGTAATCGTTTTGTTGCTGTAGATGTGCCTACTGTAGACATTTCATTAGCATAGAATCACTTAATCCTCTTAGGTATGTACCTAGCTAGTATTGGAAATGTTGGGTTATTTTTTTTTTCAAGATTTATTTATTTATACACAAACCAGGGTACAGGCCAGATGCGCGGGAGGGTGAGAGGATCCACCAGAGACAGAGCGGGGAATAGAACAGACAGACTGACGAAATACACTGCTGAGGGGAGCAGCGGGCAAGACAGGAGAGGTCTGCCGCGCCATGTGGGATTCTCGCGGGTCGGCAGGGATTGAACCCATGCTGCAGAGGCTGTGGACAGCTTCACAGTTTGGCGCTCAACCGCCTTTGCCACCAGGGAGACCCTGGAAATGTTGGGTTATATGGTAACTCAATATTTAACCATTTGAGGAACTATTAGACTACATCCCAAAGCAACTGTACCATTTTGCATTTTAGATTTTAGGACTGTATGGCCCATCCAACTTTTCTAAATCACTCCTCACCAACACTATTGTTGTTTCACTTTGTTTTTATTATACCATCCCCGAAGGTATGAAATATTCTCTTATGGTAGTCTGAATTTGCATTTCCCTGTATTGCATTTCTTCCATCCTTCTTAGTGTGCCATACCCAAGGTAGCATCTCTGCTCATTAGTGGAGGACCAGTGAAAGAAGGGAGTCTCGAACCATCAACACACCCATATGGAACTTAATTTCAGCAACAGTGAGATGAAGCAAGATAAAAAACATTGAAGTCCTACTCCTGCCTGTCCTCTTGGGAGCTGAGAAGAGAAATAGTCCTGAGAAATAGTACTTGGCTAGAGCAGTGTCCACTTCACAGAGCTGGGAGTTGGGAGACAGAGAGTCTTCTTTCCTTGAATACCATAGATTCTCATCTTACCTAACAGGTATTTATATATGTTCTTGAATAGGTATTTCTTCATTTTCTGTTTGTTCTTAGGACCATTTCTAAAGACTTGGAATTTTTTTTTTCACTTTTTTTCTTTCTTAGGGAAGAGGTTGATTTTCTTTGTTGTTTCTTTTAAAATTTTTCCCTTAATGAAATTTAGGTAATGATGGAAGGTGAACCTTCAGTCTTAAAGGATAGTTTTGATAGATATAGAATTGTTCATTGACAATCTACTCATTCAGCACTTAGAATGTCATTCCACATTTTTGTGTGTGTGTGCCTTGTTGTTTACTAGTGAGAAACCAACTGTTATTCTTACTAAAGGTTGCTTGGAATTAACTCACTTCTCTTTTGCTGCTTTCAACATTCTCTTTCTCTTTAGCTTTTTGACAGCTTAACTATGATAGGTTTACTTGTGGATGTCTTTGAATTTATTCTACTGAGAATATATTGAGCTTCATGTATGTATAAGTTGTCATTTTTCATAAAATTTGGGAAAATTTTAGCCATTGATTATTTACAAATTCTTTCTGCTCCTTCTAACTCACCTATCCTCTGACTCCTGTTATTACTAGACAGGTATGTTTCACAGTGTCCCATAAGTCTGTTTATTGTCATCATCCTTTTTTTTCTTCCTATTTTCTCATGGTGGATAATCTCAACAGACCTATTTTTTCAGTTTTGCTGACTTCAACCTGCTGTTGAGTTCCTTTAGTGAAATTTTCATTTCAGTCATTATACTTTTCACCCCCAGATTTCTACTTGGTCCTTTAAAAAAATAATTGTTTTTTCTGTCGATATTCTCTATTTGAGAAACTCTCGTATGCTTTCACTTGTTTCCTTAGATATAGTTTTCTGAAACAATGCCTGGAACCCAAAAGTATTTGTGTTTGCTGAGGGACTTTGTATCCAATTTGGTGCAGTCAGCACTACTCAGCCAGGTAGTTGAAAATTCTGTCAGCTTCTTGCTTGTGCAGAATGTCAGGTTACCCATTGTTGTGACCTTAGGGTCATGTCATTCCTAAGCATGTACACAACACTGGCCATGTGTATGGCCTTTTCAACACCAAGGTTCATAGCAGAGCTTTTCAAAGCCCCCTATGGACATCTCATTTCCAAGTTTTTCCTTTTGAGTATTTGGTTAACCTCTTGTTTACCCTGTTAGCTATTGCTTTGGGCAGTAAACAATGATTTCTGACTGTTTCTGAAAAACTTCTTTGGGAAAGAAAGGTGATTTGCATTAGCAAGCTCCAAGTCAGATCAAATAAAGATACCCGATGAGTGGAATCTTCCAGGGAATTATCAGATAGGTCAAATAATGACAGTTCTCTGGGGGAGATTTGAAGGAGCTTTCATCCATTAGTCTATCTTGCTTGACTGCCAGGCTGATAGTTTCTACTATGATTTCAAGTTGTTGCTTTTTAAGGCTACTGTAGACCTGGTAGTGGAGTCTACTGGAATGGGACAAGTTACAACTGCATGATGCTCAATTTTCAGCCTTTTTTTTAACTTTATTTTTAATTTTTTTAAATTTCATTTTGTATCGAGGTAACATTGGTTTAAACACTGCATATGATTTAGGGGTATAGGCTCATACCTCTTCGGATGTAGATCATCACACCATGCCCATTACCAAAGCACTCCTAATCCTCTGCCACAGCCCACTGGGCTCCCTCCCTCCTTTCCCCTCATTCCTTAAATCTCCCCTCTGGTAGCCTCAATTCTGCAGTCTGATTTCTAGGATTTGTTTTGGTTTAGTTTCAACCATCCCTTTGTTTTGCTTCTTTATATTCTACATATGTGTGAAATCATCCAGTATTTGTCTTTCTCCTTTTGATTTAGTTCATTTAGCATAATCCCCTCCAGTTCCTTCTGTGTTCACAAAGTCAGCCATTTTTCTTTATTGAACACCACCCTGAATTGTGGGAAACCTAATTTCCAGAGTATATTAAAAAGTTGATTTTTGCCTATGTTCTCATTGATTTTGTAGAGGAGAAGCTTTTCAGGGATTCTTAATACAATTTTTACTCAGAAGTAACTATTTTGGATTTTATACTTATCCAATACGATGCTGGACCTGCTTTCACTAGCTCATGAGGACTGATTGTTAAATCTTTGGGAATTTTGTAACACAGTTTTTAGACAAATCCATTATTAAATCTAAATTATAAAAACCTATTTAAATAAATCATTTAAAACATAGGTAACACATACTTAAAATTCCTAAATTCCTAATTATGTTACTACATTCTGTGTTCTTGAAATTATTTATATCTGTGGTTATCTAATGATGAAACTACTGTGTTATATGTGCAACTGTACATCTGTTACTAGCTGCATTCAGTGATATCACATTGATATCTTGATATTAGCCATGGTGGGGGTATTTATACCATGGGCATTGGAAAACACAACATATGGGGCATTGCATTTTTTTTTTTTTGTCTTTTGAGCTTTATGGCTTAATTTAGTTATGACTAAATTATTTTTTAAATGCTACAAAGAGATTTTATTTGGAAACAAAACAAACAGAAGACTGAGGAATGTCCACACAGCTCTCCATAGTGGTTGGACCAGTTTGCACTCCCAACAGCAGTGCAGGAGAGTTCTTTTTTCTCCACATCCTCGCCAACATTTCTTGTTGCTAGTTTTTTTAATATGTGCCATTCTCACTGGTGTGAGATGGTCTCTCATTGTAGTTTAGATTTGCATTTCCCTGATTACAAGTGATGTTGAACATTTTTTCATATGCCTGTTGGCCATTTACATTTCCTCTTTGGAGAAGTTTCTTTTTAGCTCTTCTGCCCATTTTTTGACTGGATTATTTTCTTTGTTTTTGTTGAGTCTCATCAGCTCTTAAACCAGAGACATACTATGAAGGGGGGAGGGCGGAGAGAGGAGGGATTGGGGTCAAAATAAGCGGGGAGCAATTGTATGGGGAATATAAGCAAGATGAAAATGCATACATTGTGCAAAAATGAAAATGATGTAAGAAGTATATAAAATAAAATATTGAAAAAAAAAACAGAAGAAATGGTCACTTCATCTCTCCTTCCTATTCCATGGACATATGTAACTTCTGAAAGTCCACCCCCACAATTTCTCTGGAGAAGGAAACTGTGGGAGATTACTAGGCGTTATAGGTTTTATATCTTGCTGATCTATACATTAGTGGAACTTGCTAGCTTCCTCACCTCATTTAACTAAGTTTCTGAATATTAATGTTGACATTTACCCCTCTTGATGAGGATATTCCTCTGAAAGCGTCTCTGACAGTTAAGGATATACCAGAGTAAATGGCCTTTCTTCCCTCAGTGCCAGGAAAGAAACTCCTGAGTCTCATGTCCAAAGTATATCCTTGGCAAAAGGTAGGCTATGGGTGTCATCTCAAAATGCTATTGTAGTTTCACCTCTTATAAGCATTTTGTTTCTACAAGATTTTATAAACTCAAATTCAGAAATTGGTAAGCACACAAAAGATGTAAGTTGCAATGTATATATGGTGGCACTAAGCCAGAAACCAAATGGAAAGGTCATTTGACTAAATAGATCAAAAAAGACAGATCATTTGGTATGTGGCTATAACAAATACATTTGCCTTTAAATAAATTTTATTCTTAAACACAACAAGTATTATAAATTATATTATAAATTATTAAAATTATAACGAATAATAGACCTGTATAGCCATTATTCAATTTTAAAAATAAAATTTTACAAATATAATTGGAGATCTTTCCCTTCCTTCGATCTGTATCAGTATTCTGAATTTCCTTTATACTTTTTCAAATATCTGTCTGTATTCATAACAGTATTCTTTTTAAAGATTTATTTATTTATGCATACAAGAGCTGGGGTATAGGCCAGAGATGCAGGGAGTGAGAGGATTCACCAGAGACAGAGCGGGGAACAGAACAGGCAGACGACAGAAATACACTGCTGAGGGGAGCAGTGGGTGAGACAGGAGAGGTCTGCTACGCCATGTGGGACCCTTGCCGGCCTGCTGGGATTGAACCGGTGCTACAGAGGCTGCGGACAGCTTCACAGCACAGCACTCAACCGTCTGCACCAACAGGGGAGGCCCTATTTGTCTATTTTTAAAGATTTATTTTATTTATGTATGCATATACGAGCTGAGCTATAGGCCAGAGGTGTGGGAGGTGAAGGCTTCACCAGAGACAAAGTGGGGAGCAGAACAGGCAGATGGACTGAAATGTCACTGCTGAGGGTAGCAGTGGGCGAGACAGGAGAGGTCTGCTGCACCATGTGGGTCACCTCTCTGGCTGGGGATCGAACTCGTGCTGCAGTGGCTACTGATAGCTTCATAGTGCTGAGACTTAACCCCTTGCACAACCAGGGGGGCCCTACTATGCCCAATTTATATGTTGCAATTGTAACACCTAAAGATGAAGGTATTAGGAAGTAGAGTCCTTTGTGAGGTCCTTAAGTCATTAGTGGGGGAGCCCTTATGAAGAGGATTAGTATCTCAGAAAAGAAGCTGCAGAGAGAGCTCTTCCACCATATAAGGCCACAATGAGGAGGTGCTGGCTATGAGTCAGTGAGAGGGCCTTCACCAGAACTCAGCCATGCTGATGACTTGATCTTGGACTTCTAGCCAACAGAACTGTGAGAACTAATTTGTTGTTTATAGGTTACCCTGTTGGTGGTATTTTGTTATAGCAGCCCAAACAGAATGAGATGTTTTAATCCATCACTGTTATTAATATTTTTGAAGTTTAAATTATTCCAAATTAGGCAATGTCCTATTTACGTATTTCCTCCATTTTTGGCTTTGTTTTTTTGGCATAGACAGGTGTATTTTCTCTGGATTTAGCCATTCTTCAAGGGGTTCTAGTTCTTTCTCGTAGGGAATGGTATCTAGAAACCAAAGTCTGGGTATCATTGCGCACTTATTGCTACTAGGATGTCACTACATATAAGCCCTTTAAGTATATAGAGCCAGAAAATGTGTGTGAGTGCACCTGTGGGCTATGATGTATTCCCTCACCTTATCCCTGTGGTGTTCCGGTATGATTGGCACTCAGATATCCACTCTACCCCAAGTGATTTGTGTGGCTGATCATGATTTTGTTTAGGAATGACTCTGTGGATTAGCCAGTGTAAAAGCCAAGTAATATAAATCCCAAAATCTATTGGCTTAAAGAAGATAAAAGAATATTTTCCTCTCTCATATATTAGTGTGACCAGTCTAAGAGGGAGACAGGGAGGACAGCTCTGGGGAGACAGAAAGAGACCCCGATTGTTTTCTCTCTTGCTCTATCATCTTCTAGAACATTTGAATGGTGGGAACTGGTTGTAGCCATGCCACAAATCTAACTTGCAAGGGAGGGGAAAGAGAAGAAATGGTCAAGCTCAGTGTTTTAGGCCCTAACCTAGATGTGGCATCAATTTTTTCTGCTCATAGTCCAGTGAATTTTTATTAGTGATAGTATTGTCACATGCCATACCTACCTGTCAGGGGGGAAAAAGAAAGTGAAGTCTCTAGGTTGGCAGCCATGAGCCCCAGAGAAACAACTCAATGGGTTTTGAAAGTACTAGCACAGTTCTATGTCTGCTACTATGTGATGTGAGGGTAGTATGCTAATGGATTTTTGGAAAATATTTCCACTCTTCTAAAGCTAGTAGAAGAGTACATTACGAGACAATACATCTGGTTTTCACTATTTAGATAATTTCATTTGTATCAAATGTTTCCTTTGTAATTCTATGTATTTATGCACTTAAAAACTTTATTCTAAGAAGGGGGCTGTAGGTTTCACCAGATTGCCAGAGCAGTCTATGGCACAAAAAAATAGGTCCCTGCCCTGGCAGAGGCAGGAAGATATTCTAGAGGCTGTTCATTCAGGCAAGCGATAATGAGGCTGTGACTCAGGCAGTGTCCACAGGGGACAGATTCCAGAGATCTTTTAACCTTCACTCAGAATCTTTTATCATCAGCACAGCCAGACAAAAGCATTGCTACTATTTATGCTCACTTCATTTTGGTAGAAGGAAATGCTTCCTTGAAAGTATAACTTAGGAATGTTTTATTTTAAAATTTAACATAAAAAAGGACGATATGCCTGAGCCATATAGGATGTGACCCTGTTGTTCAGTTGGCATAGTGGATAGTGGCTGGACATTTTCCCACAATTAATAGTTTTTCCACAAGAAAAAAACAGTACGCCCTCATCCTTACACTGTGTGATGTAAAGCCTCTTAAAGAAGAGGAACTGCATCAGACATTCACGGAGGGAAGATTTGCCCCGAGGGATAGGAAGCAGCAGAGTGGGAGCTGGTGGCAGGTTGATAGGTTGATGCCTCCTCTGTAACTGGCTGATGCTCCCATCACAGCCCTCAGCGCAGGCTGTGAGTAATCACCCGCCAACTCCTGGGTCCACAGGCTTTCACAGCAGTATCTTTCATCTCTCCCTGCATGACACCCCAGCCCTGAAGTGTAGCACGCAGTGGCCAGATTCATCACCTGGGTTTCATTGATCCAGCAACTTGATGGGCTGTGGCTGTCTCCAGCCTGAATCTCCAGAGATTACCGTTTTGCACTGTCACATGACCTTTCACTTGATTTCAAGCCTTGTTTCCTTATACTAGGATGTGAGTTCCAGAGGCTGGGGATCATGGTGCTCCTCAAAATGGGTGCTATTCTTTGTTGAATGAAAGAATCATTTAGCATTTACTTAAGGAGGGTCAAGCTCTCCATTCTTGGTTTGTAACTCTAATAAATGTTTACCTTGGTCATAGCCCAGAAAAAAAAAATGTTAATTCTTCCTTTCATAACTGTGCAGCTGAGGGCAGTTCTGGCATTAGTCACAGAGCCATGGAACTAAATAAGGTATCTAATGTCATCGTCTGACATTGTTTAAGAATCAATTATTGTAATCAAGTGAAAAATACCAGTTTCTCATCTTTTAAAAATTTATGAACCTAATGTCAGGAGGAAAATAATCTAATCTCCCCCAATCTCTGATCTCTGTGGGGAACAGGGAGAGCTGGAAGCAGAGGTATTGTTCAGAGACACTTGGACACTAGCTCTACATCATCAAGGATGCACCCTTGCTATTGAGCAGCACTGTTCACTCTTCCATAGGTAGGTGTTCTAACTGAGAACACTCTTGGATACTTCCTAAAGCAGAAATATATATAGTCTAGTATAAATGACGTAGGAAAGGGTTAATGATGTAAGCCTGAATATGAAAGGGTATTAGTGAGAGAGACTGGCTTTGTTATCAGCTCTGGAACATTCAGTGACCCAGAGAAGAATGTCAGCAGCAGTTGTACATCCCACAGAGCCAGGAGACACGCAGAAAGCCAACTAAGATATGTTATGTCTGATTCTGTGTTGTGAAGCCACCTGGCTTCTGTTAAGTTCTACTTCCGTGGCTAAGTAAATCAGAAAGCTCTATCTATGTGTGCCTGTTTGTGGTCTCTTTCTGCTGATCTGTAACATATCTATACTACTGCACTTTAATAAAGAACTACTTTAAAATAATTTTGGGGGGCTCCCAGGTGGCGCAGGCAGTTGAGCACAGCGCCGTGAAGCTGTCCTCAGCCTCTACAGTGCAGGTTCGATCCTGGCCGGCCAGCGATAATCCCACATGGCATGGCAGACCTCTCCTGTCTCGCCCGCTGCTCCCCTCAGCAGTGTATTTCAGTCTGCCTGTTCTGCTCCCCACTCTGTCTCTGGTGAATCCTCTCCCCCTCCTGCCCCTCTGGTCTGTACCCTGGTTCTGGTATGCATGAATAAATAAATCTTTAAAAAAAATAAAATAAAATAATTTTGGACTTGTGGAAAGGTTAAATAATAGTACAAAGAATCCTCATTTTTGCCCTGGTGGCGCACAGTTTAAAGTCCCAGCATCATCAAGCCACTGTGGCCTGAGTTAGGCCTGAGTTCAATCCCCGGCCAGGGAGCAACCCACATGGCGCAGCAGACCTCTCCTATCTCACCCACTGTTCCCCTCAATGGTGTATTTCAGTAGATCCACCTGTTCTGCTCCCCACTCTGTCTCTGGTGAATCCTCTTACTCCCCAAACCTGCACCTCTGGCCTATACTCTAGTTCTTGTATGCATAGATAAAATAAAAATAAATCTTAAAAAAATAAAAATAAAAAAATATGCACTTCCATATTGACTTTTTATATCAAGTTTTTTCCTAGTCTTCACTTAAACACTTCTTTGGTAAAGTATTCAGATACTTTACCAATTTTTAAAAATTGGATTATTATTTTTGTGTTTTGAGAACCCCTTATATATTCTGGATACAAGCCCATTGTCAGATATGTGAGCTGCAAATATTTTCTCTCAACCTGTAGATTTTCTTTTCCTCTTCTTAATTGTGAGAGAATATATACTATTGTTAGAGAACTGATAGGAGGCCAGTGTAACCTGAGCATAGAACATGAAATGGATGCAATGAGAGGCAGCTGGAAACTTACAGACCATGTGAAGGAGTTTGGCATTTTTACTAAGGACAATGAGCAGCCATTGAATGTAATTAAGGAGAAGTGGTGACATGGATGGGATCATGAAATGATCCCTCTGGCTACAGTTTGAGGAATAGATAATTGCAAAGAGCTAATGTTTTATGAAGACCAGTTAGAAAATGGCAGCTTAGACCAGGGGTAGTGGCAGTAGAGATGGAAAGAAATGGACAGATCCAAGAGACAATAAAGAAGAAAATATCTAGCTAATACCCACTATATCCAGTTTTTTTGGGGGGAGGGAATGTTTACTATTTCAACATTGTATTTGTTGCTTAGCTGTAGGGTTTTCTTAGATGTCTTTTATTTAAGGAAGGTTTCCTTTAGTTTATTTTGCTGAGATTTTTAAAAATCATAAATACATGGTGAAATTTTTTAAATGCTTGTTCGACATTAGTTGAGATATTTATATGTTATTCTTTACACTGGTGAACAACACTGATTTTATTTTATTTTATTTATTTATTTTTTTTTTTTTTTGTGGGACCCTCGCCGGTGGCCGGGGATCGAACTGGTGCTACAGAGGCTGCAAGCAGCCTTGCAACCCAGCACTCAACTGCTGCGCCACCAGGGGAGGCCCACAACACTGATTTTTGAATGTTGAACCAACCTTGGATTTACTAGTGCTTTACTGAAGATTTTCATGAAATGCTTAAGTGTAAGGGCCAGGAATGGACCACAGTGCAGGTTTTCTGATCCCATGCAGACTGGGTAAAGGAGGAGTCAGAGTCCTCTGTAGTTTTGCAGGTTTTTTATTTGGGGTTCACCAGGCATATGGCTGGGGGCCTGCCAGCCTCCCAGCCCCCAGCAAGTCTTCACTCTATCTGGGCTCTCTAGCGTTCGTTCTGCTGCTTCTCGGCTTCTCTTTCGGCTTCTGCTTCGGCTTCGGCTTCTACTGCTGCTGCTGCTACTGCTACTGCTGCTGCTGGCGTCCCCTTGACGCCGCCCTTAAAAGCACAGTCTTAGCTCAGCTGAATCCCATCTACCTATGCCCACACCCTATTCCAGGTGCCCGCCATCAGGCATGCATTCAGGACAAGGATCCATCATCTATCCTGATGGCGGAAAGGCAGAAAAGCCTGATATTTTCTTTACCCTACATTAAGATACTTAATCAGTGAAGTCATAGTACCCAGAATTTTTATTATAGAATGGTTCAAATTATGAATTCAATTTCTAACTGATATAGGAATATTCAGATTTTCTGTATCTTCTTGTATTACTTTTGATGCATTTGTTTTTCAAGAAATTTGATGATTTCATCTCAGTTGTCTTTTTTATCAGTGTAAAGCTATTCCTAATATTATTAGTCTCTTAGGATCTATAATAATGCTCCCTTTGATACCTGATATTTATGATCTGTGTCTACTTTTCCATTTTTCCTGCTTAGTCAGTCTTGAAGAGTTTTATCAATTTTATTCATCTTTTTCAAATCACCAACTTTTGACACTGTTGATTTTCTCTTGTTTGTTTCTTATTTCATTAATTGACATACATATGTTCATTATTTTCTGTTTTCTACTTACTTTGATATAATTTGTTTTTCTTTTTCTAGCTTTTTAAGATAAAAAGCTTAGATCGTTGATTCTAGACCATTTTTCTACTATAAGTTCCTAGAGCACTAAATTCCCTCTAACATTATTTAATTATAACCACAAATTTAAAATGTATATTTTTAAAGATTTATTTATTTATGCATAAAAGAACTAGAGTACAGGCCAGAAGTGTGGGGGTGAGAGGATTTACCAGAGACAGAGTGGGAAACAGAACAGATGGATAGACTGAAATACACTGCTGAGGGGAGCAGCGGGTGAGTCAGGAGAGGTCTGCTGCACCATGTGGGTAGCTCCCTGCCTGGGCACAGTGGCTGCAGATAGCTTCATAGTGCTGTGACTTAACCCTTTGTGCCACGAAGGAGGCCCATAATATATTTTTCCTTTATCCTTCAGTATAAAACACTCTCTTTTGCTCAAGTTCCAGTTATTTGTCACTCCTCAAAATATCATGTTACAATTTATATCTACTTTGTCAAATGACATTTTCTATATTATTTCACTTCTTTGAAATTTATTGAGACTTATGGCATGACATTTAGTCTGTCTTAGTGAATCTTCCAGGTGTAATTGGAAAAACATGTGCATTCTGTAGTTGTTTGGTGTAATAACCTACAGATGTCTATTAGGTCAAATTAATTGATAGTGTTTATATACTCTATTTCCTTACTGGCTTTTTCCCTATTTGTTCTATCAATTACTGAGAAAAGGTGGTTAAAATTTCCATCTATGCTGGGTTTGATTATCCCCTTAGTCATTTTTGTCTTCATGTATTTTGTAGCTGTATTACTAAGGTATACAGATTTGGGATGCTTGGTTTTTCTTTATGATATAGGTCCTTTAAGCACCATGAGATGACATTCTTATCTCCATTACTACTCCTGTCTCGAAGTCTACTTAACGTGGTATTACTATAACCACACTAGCTTTCTTACTGTTTTGAGCTAAGTACAACTCTATGTGGTTGTCAGATTTAGTACTTCAAAGTGTCATGAAAGTTGTTTCTGAGTATAGTATCCTAATAAAGTACATTAAACCAGAAGTTAAATCTGTTTCAATTTAAACCCAGCCCCACCACTTACTATGACATCTTGGCCGATGTGTATATAGTTTGTGAGTTTCAGTTTCCTTATCTAGAAAACAAAGAGAATGGATGTTGTAGTGTTACTTTATAGAGTCATTATGAAGATCCCATAGAGTAATTTCTATAGATATATGATGAAGGCTGCAACTATAAAAGCAAAATATTATTATTCTAAAGGTTTAATAAAGACTTACTTGCTCTCCTACCTTTTACAACTTTATAAAAGTTCCATTCTAGCTCTTCTAAACCATCATCTTGTAGAGTATAGACTCCTTGGTTATTTGGTCCACATATTGTCTTCTTGATATTTTCAGCATCTGAATTTCCCTATATCATCTCTAACTATGGTTAAAATGCACTCCTTCCACAACCAATGCCTCAAGGCATACTCCTATTCAACACCCAGTTAAAATAACACATCTTCTGCAATTTGTTACTCATCCTTATTGCTCCCTCTTCTGAGATTCTTCACTGTATTTTATCTAATCCTGCTGCAACTATTTCTACAGGTTCACTATCTTATCCAACTAACACTCCTTCAGAGACTATTTAGTTCACCTCCGTACTGCCAGTGCTTTAGTATATAGAGCCCGGTGCAGAGTAGATGCTCAGCAAATGCTTGCTGACGGAATGAAACGATGGAGATAGACTAATCAGGTAAGGATGACTTTGTGTCTCTGAGTTTCATTGCTGAAAAGTGTCATTCTTGTACAGATCCATAGTAGGGGAAGCCCTGTACTTGAGCTGGTATCTATCAGACTCTGCCCTCCATATTGTCATTGCTGAAGTGGGAGTTATTCAGAAGCTACCATCCTTTAATGTTGAATTCCCATTCATTAAACACCTTACAGCAGATAACCCTGGAAGAATATGGGGACTTTACATAGCAATAGGGAGGCTTTAAAGCCTGGAGCTTAAGAGAAAAGATTCTTATGACAAGGAACTAGTATAGAGATTCTTATGAATTCTTCCCAACAGCCCCAGTTTTGGCTTCATGTGCAAGTGCTTTCTTCTCCCACTCCTTAGAGTTGTTTCAGCTCCAAACACACTCACCTACCTGGAGTTCACTGGCTTTTTCTTTCCTCTGAGCCTTTACACATGCTGTTCCCTGCACTTGGAATACCTTGTTCCCCTGATTACCTTTAACTTGGCTAATTCCTGCTTGTCCTTTAGGTCTCAGCTTAACTGTCACCAAAGATGGAATGCTTTCCCTGACCACCTGCCCTGACCCCCTGCATCTGGATTCGGTGCTCTTTCTTTATTTTCACAACATCCTGAACTTACTTCTGAGTAAAACTTATAAAACTATTGAAATTTCTGTTTAGTCTTCTGTATTTTTCATGCGACTTAGAGCACCTTGTGGGAAGAACTGTATCTTGTTATTTTCAGAACTCAGAATGATGCTTGGCACAGAGTACACCTCAGTAAATGTTTCTTCAGTGAATGCGTGAATGATTCCACAAGATTGTCGATTGCTTGAACCTCCCTGTTGTGGCACAAGGGGTTAAATCTCAGCACTATCAAGTTGTCTTCAGCCACTGCAATGAGTTCGATCCCCAACCTGGGAGCTAACCTACATGGCACAGCAGACCTCTCCTCTCTCACCTGCTGCTCCTTTCTACAGTATATATTCAGTAGATCTGCCTGTTCTGCTCCCCACTCTGTCTCTGGTGAATCCTCTCACCCACACACACACACACCTCTGGCCTACACCCCAGTTCTTATATGCATTAAAAAAAAAAAAAAGAATGTCAATTGCCAAGATTAAAAAATCAGGTGGATGGTATACTTTCTCTTCTCACGTCTAGCATTCTCCTGGTGTGCAGCCGGCAGATGTGGAGGAAGTTGTCAAGCAGGGTGTGCAGACCCTTGTGATTGGCCGAGGGATGAGTGAGGCCTTGAAGGTATGTAGTGGTGAGCACGGCATTTCTGAGACAACTGGTGGTCTCTTGGACTTTTACCTTAGAGATGTGTTCTTCTTGGAGTTCATCTCTGTAATCACACAGGCCCCTTCTGCCAGCCAGCTGACAGCCCAGGATAAAATAATGGCTGCACACACTTCTCTTCCTCAGCAGGGTTGGCGTCACCAGTCTCCACCTAGCCCTGGGCCTGTGTTGTTTACGCTATTTCTCAGGAATTTCTCAATCCTGAAATTTCTCAAGCTTTATGATTATCAATATTTGGTTCTTTAAATTTTTGTAGTACTTTACCTTTTTATAGTACATTTTATTGTACCTTTTCTTTTTCTTTTCTTGGACATATTCAAGTTGTTTTTCCTTTTCAGATAAAAAATTATGCCTATTATAGAAATAATATATGGCTATTGTAAAAGAATCATTGCATAAATGTAGAAGGTGAACAGTTTGATGTTTACTGCTTTAATTCTCTCTCACTGCATCTGCAAATATATACACTGACACATACAGATATACATGTACATATTTATAACTATTTTCACATAAATGGGATTATATTACACATACTGTTCTGTAGTCTTTCCCTCACATTATTATGGATAGCCTTTAACACAAATATATGAAGTTCGACCTCTTTCCTCCTTATAGACATGGCAAAACCCAGTTCCCTGCTGATGAAGGTACCCTTTATTTATATTTTTTGGATTAACCTAGTTTTTCTCTCATTACAATAATTTTCCCTCCCCCATCCTCACCCATTGCTCATTAAAATAATTTCTATCTGTAAGGCTATTGTTATAAAATCATTCAAACATACAGAAAATATAGGGCATTTAAAAAAATATTTCACTCAGAGCTCTTTCTGAGCCAGAGTCTAATTAAAATATATTTAAGAAAAATACTCGAGGCAAGCCAGAGTTGAGGAAATAGCCAATTATAACTGCCACTACAGAGAATCTTTTGATACATTTATTTGCACATATTTATTCAGCACCTTCAGACACCATTCTAGGCACTGGGAATAATGAGATAATCAAGAGAGACAAGACTCCTGGCCCTCATGAATAATTAAAAGGAGATAATTTCAGATCACAATAAATGCTATGAAGAAATGGTGATCTATGAGGGGCTGTTCTGAATGGGGGTGGTCAAGAAAGAGCTTTCTGAGAATACATTTGAGCTGAAATATACATACATTAACTACCTTCATCCTCACACCAACTCCAGGCTGTAAGGTTTATTATCATGTTACAGGGAAGGAAATTGGGGTTCATTGACATTAAATAATTGGCCTCAAAGTCTCTTGGTTGGTACTGGAAAAGTTAGAATTTAGAGTCAGGTTGGATGACTCAAACATTTAACATCGACATGCTAGGCATTCTACATGCTTTAACTGAAATCATTCTTATACAAACCCTGTGAGCTAGTTATGATCACCCCTGTTTAGAGACATGGGAAAATAGGTTCATAGATTTTAATTCACTTACCCAAGCTCACGCTGCTAGTAAGGACCTAAATCCAAGTCTGTCTGACTCCAAACTCCATGCTCTTTCCATTTCTATTTCTCTTGAGCTTTATGCATGCATATCATGGAACTTCTGTCAACTTCTTAGAAGCTTCTTCTGACTCCTTGGGGCTCACTACCAAATTTTGGACTGGTAACATTGATACCGGAATTGTCAGGCCTAGTCTCCCAGCCAGGAACGGACCCCAGGCTGCAGGGCAGCGCTGAGCCCCAGCCACTAGACCCCCACGGGTTGGTGTCTCACGAAGCCGCAGCAGGAACTTCGCAGACGCTCAGGCAAGCAAGCGAGAAGAGGCAGGTTTGTTTAGAGAAAGAAAAAGTTTATTGAGGAGAAAAAGAACAGAAATAAAGTGGGACTCCCAGGCCAGGAAACCAGGCCTGGGAGGGGCAAGGAAGCCAAAGTGGAGTCGTGTCTCAGGGAATATAGACCTTCTTTCCCTAATTCTAAAGCTCCACCAGTCTCTTTGTGATTGGTTAGTTCTCAGCTGTCTCACTTAATTTGCTACTGAGTGGGGGATCTTCACATTCCTTATCTAACAGGTCTGTCTTTCCCCATTTGTTGCATCTTTATCTTTATGGCCCAGTCCTCTGGATGGGCATCCCTGCATTGAAGTTAAACAGCTGCCCTTCTAAGTTGTCCATAAATTAAACCACTCTTCATTTCTCCAATCTCCGCCTCCCTTTACCACCTGAAGGAAACCAGGACCAGCGTTAACAATGTTGTCCTTGGTCCTGGCATGTTTGTTTTTCCTAGTGGAATTGGTTACATTCCCTTGGTTGTCCTTATCTCTGAAGCCTCCCTAAATTCTTCAGAGGTCCCCTCCTGCACTGTCCCTGAAACTGCCTAATAACCCTAGCTTGCCCTGTGTCTCAACATGCTGGGTGAAAGAAGAGTCACAGGTATCACCTGTGACTGGGGAGTATTATCTCATGGCAGGGAAAGAAACCCCAGCATGCCCTTCCCCTGACTTGTGGGTCTGCTAATCCTAAGCGGCCTGTTCGGCCACCATTTTTGTTACCTGCAGTTCTGCATTCCTAAACAAGGTCAAGAACTGGCCAGTCAATCAGTTATAGGAGCCAAAGCTTACAAGGTGCCTTTCAAATCAACCAAGATCTTAAAGCTGATCAGGGGAAAGCCTGTTGATAAGACTGAAACCACGGCTGGGGATGTAGAGCTTGATCTCAACTGCAATACCAAGTCCTCAGGCAGATGAGAAATGCCTGGAAGGCAGACTCACAATCCCTGATAACTATGGATGACAACTACATTTCACCCCTCCTTTTTCTTTTTGTCCTCCTTCCCCTCACAACTGATGATTATCCCATCAATAAAAAGGCCAGATTCTTGCTCCTCGGAAGCATTGTGCATTGTGCAGCCTACTCCACGACTCCCCTACTCCACGACTCCCTTTTGTCATCGGTGTTGTCGATGCAGCACTGACTTACTCATCTTTCCCCCTCTTTCCAGGTGCCTCCATCAACTGTGGAATACCTCAGGAAACAAGGCATCAATGTCCGGGTCCTCCAGACAGAGCAGGCAGTGAAGGAATACAATGCCTTGGTTGCCCAAGGTGTCAGGGTGGGAGGAGTTTTCCATTCTACCTGCTGATGGAGCCTTAAGGAGACAATAAATCACTAAGCAGCAGTGCCTGTGACTGTCACTTTGACCACTCTTCAAACCTGTGTCCCCAAGCATTTTAAACAGCTGCTTGTGCTAGGCTTTGGTATGCATGGATGACTCAGGCAAGATCCTGTCCTAGGGGGTGGGGGGCGGTAGACCGGAGGTGGGGAAGGTGGCCTGAGAAATCAGGAGACAGTTGAATAATGTGGTAAACATTGGCTCACACTTAGGTGAGCCAAAAATAAAGTCTTCTGTTTTGAAGGACAAAGAAAAGTTTTAATCACATTGCAATTGATGCTTTGGAATGTTCAGCCATCAATTCAACCACTGTTGAGTACCCTGCATGCCAGGCACCGCTATGAGTTGCAGAGAAACAGCAATAAAAATTTTGTCATCGTGAAGCTTATATTCTAGTGGGGAAATACACAAGTAAACAAATAAATACAGAGTGTAAGTAGGCTCACTTATGAAGAAAAATAAAGCAGGATAGAAAGACAGAGTGATGGGGGCTATTTCAGGTACGTGGTCAGGGTGTTTCTTTGTATACAGGACATGAGAGCTGAGCCCCAAGTGAAGGTGCATCCAGCTAAGTAATAGTATGAGGAGATACATGCTCATACTTGGGTCTTGACAGGCTGTCTCTCTAACTGAACTTGAGCCTCACCAGACAGTTCTGAGCCTCAGACTCCCTCATTATAGAAAGATGGGGCTGGCCTAGATACTAGATGCCCCTTAGTGGTATCTCCTGGCTCAGATAGTCTTTGTCCTATGAAATACCAGGTGACCTTGCAGAGTCCTCAAAGAGATTGATGGAACTGTAATAAGTTATCAGTGTCACCTTATTTTTCATCCCCCCTCTTTTAAGAGTTATGACTATGATCTTCATGTCAAATAAGCCTAACTTTGAACTATGGCTTTCTACATGTGTCACTGGTTGGGCAGTTATTTAATTCCTCAAAGTTTTACTGTTCTCGTCTGTCAGATAAAGATGATATTAATACCTGGAGTTACTGGAAATATTTAATGAAGTAATTCAGAGAAAGTCTTAGCACACTGCTTGGCATGTAGTAAGGACTCAATAAATTGAAGCCACTGTTGTCATTACCTATTAATGGGGCTGCTATATAAAGCCAGCTAGTTTTATTTTATGGTTCTTAATATAGCATCTTATTATCTCACAGATTCATGGAATGTTAGAACCCAAAGGAACTATCTACTCTTTTCTCTCTCACTCTTTTATTCAGTAATTATCTTTTATGCCCTTTTACTGAAATACTCTTACTAATTGTCTTATAACCTCTGATGGCTGGGCCCTAGGGCTACAGGAATGAGTCGTTCCTGCCCTTGGGGGTCCTACTGGAGAGACAGACAAATAAATATACAGTGTGCTAACATTATAATAGTTACAAGTTCAGTGGTGGCACAAATTTATCCTACCAGAATGGAAGGAAAATTAGGGAAGACATCACTAAGAACATGACACTAGCTGAGTCTCAAAGAAGATGCTCATTCATTCTCTTAAGCATTTGGCAACTTGTTAACTAGACATTTAATAGTATGGTGCATACCAAGGCCACAACTAAATAAAATCACTCCACCTCAGTGCTCATTGAAGCCACAGCCCAGAAAGCTGATTTTTGTTCCACATGGCCCCACCACCTGATTGGCCCAGTTGGATACCTAACCTAAGGGAAACCAATCCATAGATTGTACAGAAACTTAAGATTATGGGCTGGCAGGAAAAGATGAGCTACCAAACCATCTAGATTTTTCACAGTTCACCCAGCAAGTAAGTGCTAGAGTCAATTTAGAACCCACCACTCTGTCTTGATCTTTTCTACCATCCACATCCTTAGGAGGCCCATGGGAATGAGAACCTCACAGACCTGATACCCGATGGGGGAATAGAGGGTTGGGGGAGGTATTGCTCAGTGGCCTTTCTGCAAGCTGCCAGTGATCAGGTGATAAGCTCTTTCTAGCTCTGTTTCCTCAGCTCCTAAGACCAGGAACTGATATATATATAAGTAGGAGGGATATTTGATAAAATTCAGACTTTCTCTAGTGATGAAATATTTTTTGTGTGTGTCAAATGTGAAGTGAGACAGCTCCAGTGGGTGTTGGATTAGGTGTGGGTGTAACCAGTGTTCCTAAGTGAGTTGTCCTCACATTAAAGAGAATTTAGTAGAGACTTCTTAGAAACAGAAGTATCTTGCAGTGAGAATATACTTTGTATAGAATCTGGTAGGAAACAGCTTCTACTTCTGAATCTGTTCTATAGATTGGTCATTGTTTGAAATGTGCAGAGCCTGGAGAGAACCTATTTTTCCACACGATACATACTTAGTCCCATGTCTTAGTCATCAAGCCCTTTGGTTCGATTTGTAGATAGCACAACTCACGCTGCCCACAGCTAATTTCTTTTAGCTTGAGCGGTTTCTAAGACAAAGCTTCTGCCAGGGTACTACATGGGTACCCATGTTCCCCAGGCTTCTGTTTGCTGAAGTTAATCATGTCAGAGTCAAATATAAAGTCCTTTCAGAAACCTGAATCTCAAGGCTGGCTTTTACTGGCATGCCATGATACTGCTAAGATTGCTTGGATTCATATGCTTATGCTTCCTTCCCTGCCTGGCATATAGCGGGGGCTGTGCTAGGGGTACTGAAACACCAGCATTCTTATTCTCCAGGCACAGAGACTAGTTGGAAGAAGTAAGACATGTGCACACACAATTCTGATGCAGGAGTTACAAACTGGCATTATTCTACTAAGGATATTTTGCCGCAGCAATTTTTGTTTTTACTAAATTTGTCAACTGTTGACATGTCCACGTAACTCTCGGGTTACACGTTTATTCCTTCATATGTGCTCGTGCATGACGCACACTCCACCAAACCCCAGGGCCAGTGCCCCATCCCCTTCCTTCCCACTCCCTCCAGCAAGTAGTTTTCACTCAGTCTCAGAACTGTTTTGCTGTACTTTGCCAGTGTATGTATATTTTGTTATCCATGTACCACAGACAAGTGAGACCATCTGATACCTTTGACTTATTTCACTTGGCAAATCACTTCCAGGTCCATCCCTTAAGGGAATATTTCATCTTTTTTGTCTCAGTAACTGTAATTTACATTAGTTACTAAGACTTTAAAATTGGGTATTTTTTTGCGTGCAAATGCAGATTTCTGGAAGAATTGGAAGAGCTGATGCCAGCAGGCCCACATTTATAGACAACCAAGTGGAGCTGAGCAGCACTGCCTTCTGACAGAAAATGTACTGATTCAGTCTCCGTTTTCTTCCCGAGGATGTATTAATCCTTTTGGCCTGTGTGCCTTCATTTAGGGGTTTGCATTTGTGAACCTGCAACAAATACTATGCTTGAAGAATACATAGGCGCCTATGGGCCTATGTATTACATATGGTAATACATCAAGCCCACAGGAGACAGAGGTTCTAGAATGAGGCTGTCTTGAAGAAAGGGACTGTAGGCGACAGCCTGAAGAGCAGTAGGTCCAAAGCTCTAGGAGTGAGCAAGAAATGGAAAGAAAGAATGGGGGCAACTCCAGTTAGGGCTCCACAGCTGGAGAAGCACAGAATGCTTCGGACAAGAAGTATGGGGCTGGAGAGGACAGCAGGGGCATGAAGAGCCTTAAGGAATTTAGACTTTATCCAGGGACAAAAAGTGATACACTTCAAGGCACTTAAGCTTTAGGGGAAGGGTGTAATCAAAATCTGGGTTTTACAAAGATTATTCTGACAAGTGTGTAAAGAATGGACTGAAGGAGGCAATGTTTGAGAGCGGCATCAGAAAGTGCTCATCAGGGGCCCCCCTGGTGCCACAAAGGGTTAAGACACAACCTATGAAGCTGTCCGCAGCCCCTACAGCATGAGTTCAATCCCCGGCCAGGGAGCTACCCACATGGCGCAGCAGACTTCGCTTGACTCGCCCGCTGCTCCCCTCAGCAGTGTATTTCAATAGATCTGCCTGTTCTGTTCCCCACTCTGTCTCTGGTGAATCCTCTCACCCCCCCACACACACACCCCTCTGGCCTGTACCCCACCTCTAGTATGCATGTATAAATAAATCTTTAAAAAAGAAAAAAATAGGGCCTCCCAGGTGGCGCAGCGGTTGAGCACTGGGTTGCGAAGCTGCCCGCAGCCTCTGCAGCGCCGGTTCTGTTAGGGGGAAAAGGATGTCCCAAAGCAAATTCCATATAGGCTTTGTGAAATCTACCCCCACCCCAGGTCAAAGCCAAAGACACTGGGAACTCCAAATCCCATCACCACCAAAGGGAAGGTGGCTGGGACCTGAGAGTGGGGTTAAGCAGCCAGGTGGATACAAAAGGCAGACACGTGGGCTTTGGGGTCTCTCCATTTTTGGGCTCTCCGCCAGCTCGCAGCTTCCGGCCAGCTCTGAGAGTGACTTTGGGTTTCCAGGTCGTCGGATCGGGTAGGACGCATTAAAGACTTTATTTCCCTATTTTCTCCCTGAGTTGTACATTTTCCTTATTTCCTTTTCTCTTGTAAATAAACCTTTTATTAACCCTTTTGCATGTGTCTGTAGTAGAGTATTCATATAAGTCCCTTTAAAGCGCGCGGGTGAGGACCCACAGCCAGGAACCCGTTTAATATCAGGGTTGCTCTATAACAGTTCGATCCCCGGCTGCTCCCCGGCCACCGGAGGAGGGTCCCACACGGCGCGCAGACCTCTCCTGCCGCCCGCTGCTCCCCTCAGCAGTGTCCTTCGGTCCTTCTGCCTGCTCTGCTCCCCGCTCTGGCTCTGGTGAATTCTCTCACCCTCCCGCGCTTCTGACTGTACCCAGTGCTTGTATAAAATAAATAAATAAATCTTTAAAAAAAAAAGAAAAAAAGAAAAAAGAAAGTGAATGCCATGTTTTAGGTGAGATAATCGTGGCCTGCATGAGGATAGAAACTTGAGGATGAGAAAAAGAGTGAGTCAAGAAATATTTAAGGAAGCAGAATCTAAAAGACGTGATTATTTCTATATGAGGGACAAGGAAAGAGTCCAATGTGACAGGCAAGTTTCTAGTTGGTGACAATGTAGAGAGCCCTTATAAAGAACAGACCCCTCTTACTAAATATCGAAGAATCAGGAGACCTGGCTTCTAGCTTGGCTTTTTCTTAAAAAAAATTTTTTTTATTTATATATACAAGAGCTGGGGTACAGGCCAGAGTGCGGGGATAGTGGTGGGTGGGAGGGTTCACCAGAGACAGAGTGGGGAGCAGAGCAGGCGGATCTACTGAAATACACTGCTGAGGGGAGCAGCGGGCGGGACTGGAGAGGTCTGCTGCACCATGTGGGCAGCTCCCTGGTGGGGCTGGCATCAGAACTGAATTCGTGCTGCAGGGCTGGCAATAGCTTGATAGTGCTGTGTCTTTAACCCCTGCACCACCAAGGAGGCCCTCTAGCTTGCTTTTGCCACTAACTCACACTTTCTGGGCTTTCAGTCACTTGCACTGGCATCTTTGTTAAGCCACATTGGAGTGATCTTTATGTCCCCTTCAGGTCTTTGTAATAGAAGGTCATTTTTTCACTTCAGTGAGTGTGAAACAAAATGTAGAAAAATGAAGATTCTCATATTTCACAGAACCTGAGAACTCAGGGGAAAAGGAATTTAAAAGGTTGAGGCCAGTCCCTCATGTGATACTTGAAATCCTTTGCAACAAACATGTCAGGAGCTTGTTCAACCTTTGCTTGAACACAATCATGGAGAATTCCTTACCTCCTAATATAGCTCATTCAAATTTTACACAGCTTTGAAAACCTCCACCTGATACTAAGCCAAAATATGCCCCTAAGAATAATTGCACAATACTTTGGGTTTTAAAACCTAGGATTGCTCTTTGCTGGCTGGTACTATGAAGGGTACAGAAGAACAAAGTTCCTGCTGTGCCAGAAACCCTTAAGAAATTTCATGGAGTTTTACATCAAGTGTGTAGAAAGAAGTTTGTCCGGGCCACCCTGGTGGTGCAAGGGGTTAAGCACCTCACTATGAAGCAATCCACAGCCTCTGTAGCACGAGTTCAATCCCCGGCCGGCCAGGAATAAACCCACATGGCACATTAGACCTCTCCTCTCTCGTCCGCTGCTCCCCTCAGCAGTGTATTTCAGTCAGTCTGCCTGTTCTGTTCCCTGATATCTCTGGTGGATCCTCTCACCCCCCGCGCCTCTGGCCTGTACCTCAGCTCTTGGATGCATAAATAAATCAATCTTTAAAAAAAAAGATATTTGTCCAAAAGATGTTTCAAAGGCCAAGAAGGAAGCTTAATTACAAAAAAGCTTAGCACAACAAATATAGGCACATGTACAGAAGTAAAATTCAAGTGGGTAGGATGGCAAGAAAAGCTGGCACCTTCTACATAACTGCAAATTCAAGTTTTTATTTGTCATCAGCATGAGTATCAGTGGTGTGAGCCCAAAGATCTGAATGGTGTTATGGCTTCTTCATCTTCACCAGATCTTCAATAGCATCTTTATTAAGCTCAACAAGGCTGCAGTTAACAAGCTCAGGGGTGTGGAGCCACACACTATGTGGGTGTAACCCACATGAGAAGACAATAAATGAACTGATCAATAGGTGTGGTTGTGGCAAAATCAGCAAGTGACTTCCCTAACAGACAACACACTGACCACTGGATCTCTTGGGAAATATGGCGTCAGCTGCATGGAGGATCTGATTTATGAGATCTTTACTACTTTATCACTTTGAAATGCTTCATAGTGACAAAGGACTTCCTCTGCTCCTTCGAATTATCTTCTCCACGAGGTGGAATGAAGAACACCTATTTTGTAGAAGGGGGATGTGCGCCAAGGAAGGCCAGATTAACAGGTTTATTAGACGGCTGAACTAAGGTGTCTACCATGAAAATTTTTGTCCGTTACTAAACAGTGACTGCTTTCAAATTGAAAACAAACAAGAAAACCAAAAATAAAACCTAGAATCAAGTTCTGGCTTTGTCCCTGAGATGTTGCCTCAATACCTCGATTTCCCTGTTGCGAGCCAGCCGCAGCAGTCTGGGTGTCAGGGGTTCCTGAAGGATGGCAAGGCGTCGGCGCAATTGTAGAGAAAATGGTAAGGGAAGGGGAAGGGGAATGGGGAGACACAGACACTCGATCAGGGTGCTGACATCATCCTGCTGAGGGTCTCAGCAGCCCTTTATTTATACTAAGCAAATCCCGAGTGCACAAGCATAAGGTAGGAAGATAACAATCATCACATGTCCTTTTTCAGGAGCCGCCAAGAGTCTGTTTGCCTTCCAGCAGAGGTGTAACATTTATTATTCTTTGTCTTAAAGAAGGCACAGTTGCTAAACAAATGTTTTCAAAATAGTTATTTACTTTAAACAATCTAACAGTTATTTTATTACTAGCAAAAAGCCTATGTGTCTACAACTAACATTTCTAAGTTTGCCAGGTGAACGATTAACTACGGGCTGGAGGAAAACAAAGGGCAGGAGATTACCTGGGGGAAGGGAGACAAAGAGATGATTTCTAACTAACCTATAAAGTTTAGACTAACATATAACTAATTGATTAAAGTAAAAAACAGAAAGCTTTTATATAGAAATTATCAGCTATAGTATATTGTTTTAATATTGATTTGATGTTAAGGAACCAAGGGCCTGGAGGGCGTTCATGCCAGGCAAGCCTCACTGACTCTTCCCTAGCCCCCAACTCTCAATTAGGGGAGGAAGTCTCCTAATCTAAACAAAGAGTTTTCTACCTATCACTCCTCTACTATCTAGTCAGCCTAGTTTCCCTATTTTTTTAAGATCAAGGGGCAATTTTCTCTTCCATAAGGTTGCTGGTTGTTGTTTTAAGGAACTACAAATATTTTATCAGAGGCAAAAGCAGGAGATGGTTATAGCCTTTGATCCTCAAAAAAATGGTCAATATGCGACATATCAGTAGTTGTAACATTGACCATTTCCGAGTGCGTTATTTGTGCTGCCGTGATTACTAACTAGCTCAACCATTCACAAATTGCTGTTGACTTATTCTTGAATGCATACTCTAACAGCTACCATACCACTTGTCACATCCTAGGGAATTAGCCCTAAACAAACAGGAAGAATTTAGCAGGAGTCAACTATGGCGTCTCCTGGTTTATCAGGAATTTTCTTATACTTGGAGCATGGCTCGCCTCTGCCACCCAACTGTTATCCTTAACTTTAAAGTAAAGGAACTTCTTTCTCTAATTAGCTCTTGCCTCAAGACACCACATCTCTATATCAAAGACTTGGCCAGATAGATGTTTACAACCTTTTGTTCCCAGAAGTTTTTTCACTGGTTAATGTAAAGCCAAATGTTGAACTGCTGCCTTTTTGGCAGAGGACTACTAATTTTATGACAAATGTAATATTTATATCATGCAGTGCCATTTGTCATCAATTTGGTTATTCAGTGATTGATCAGTATTTGCAGTTTTACTTTTAAATGCGTATTTTAGCAATGGTAGAAACTAGCCATAAACAAATGAGGAGAATCTTGGAGTCAGCTTGTAACAGGGTGGTCCCCAGTAAAGAGGGAGGTTCCAGGTTCCCTGCCCCACCCAAGGGAGGGTGGAGCTGAGCAGGAGGAGAAGGAAGAAGAGACTGAGGAAGGAAGCAGGATGGAGCCAGGAGACCTGGAGGAGGCACATGGAGCCTAGAGACACGTGAAGAACCTGTGCTTGTCTTTTGGTCGTGGACGGGGTGACACAGATGTGGGTGAGACCCGTGGGGAGGTGACAATGGCAGCTTTTATCTGGATGTTGATTTTGCTCTTTTCCTTCCGGGCTTGTCTGGTTGGTTGTGACCCTTTTCTGTGGGTCCCCACTGGAAGATGCTTTAGACTTGTAGCAGGCTTTGGGGCCTTGTTCTGGGCCGATCCCATATGGATGGAGTTTTACCCACGAGGGGACGGGTAACTTTGGGTGCTTCATTTAGAAACTAGACCCTTTGCCTTACCTGTATTGTTTCCTAGTTTTATTAAAGTTCCTTCCCATTAAAAAAAAAAAAAAAAAAGTTCCTTCCCATTAAAGTCTCATGTGTTTTGTGTTGATGCGGCGGATGGCAGAACCCATTTAGAATAGGCAGGTTTGTGGGGTTTGGGCTGCCCCTCTCCCTGTCCTATAACAAGCTAACGAGATTCCTGATTTTTCAGAAATCTGCCCCATGTCTGGACTTTTGTCAGACGACATGAGTAGCACAGCTCCCCATATTTCCCTACCTGTAATATGTGGGAATAACCTCAAAGTCTTTTTGTAAAGGGAGTATTGTATCTGAAAAGGAGTCTGCATTTCTTCCCTTTGAAGGCTTTCGCAGCTATAGCATGAGGGGCTCAGCTGCATCTATGGGTCTGCTTCTGTCTGTACTGTAGCCTGGCAATCATCAGGTTATGGTGAGGGCCACGTTTGGATTTAGTCTGGCTTCAAGCTTCACTTTATCTTCAAAGCAGACATTTTCTTCAGGGCATCTTACTAACAAGAGATGGCATGTTCTTGAGTTGCATAAAACCAAGCCCCCTGGAGATGACCTTTCTCCCCTAGTCCCCCTACGGCAGTTATGACCTTCTGAAGTCAGACTGCCAGGGTTCAAGTCCCAGCTCTTAGATACCAGTCATGTGACTGAGGCCCAGTTACTTAATTCTCCAAACTTCAAATGCCTTCTTTAGAAATTGAAGACAATGGTACTGACTTCACAGCTGTGAGGATTTAAATGAGTTAATTCACATAAAGAGCTTACAACACTGCTAGGCATACTTTTGTTTTTAAAGATTTATTTATTTATGCATACAAGAGATGGGGTACAGGCCAGAGATGCGGGGGATGAGAAGATTCACAAGGGACAGAGTGGGGAACAGAACAGGCAGACTGAAATACACTGCTGAGGGGAGCAGCGGGTGAGACAGGGGAGGTCTGCTGCACCATGTGGGTAAGCTCCCTGGCCAGGTATTGAACTCGTGCTGCAGTAGTTGTGGATAGCTTCAGTGCTGATGCTTAACCTCTTGCGCCACCGGGGAGGCCCCTAGGCATACGTTATATACATTAATAACCAAGCATGCTTGAATGCAACTTCTGGCTTCACCTGAGTAACTGTACAATTTTATGAGCTTGTGCTCTGCAGATCAAGTGTGATCAAGACTAACGGCATTAATGACTCATTCAACAACCCTTAAGGTATAAATGTCTCTATATTATAGATAAGGACACTGAGGCACAGAGAGCTTAAGATTTGAAGGTTCTTTTTCACATACATCACCTGAATCATCTTGGATTTGCATGAATAAAGGCTTTACTACTTACTGTACAGTATTCCTAACAGTGATTTAAATGCTCTCTTCATTGATGTGAGGATTAAAAGGCAGGTAGACGGTAGCACGGGCCCTACACAGTGAACAACTCTAGAGTACCCTGTACTTTCACTCATTCCAACACCAGAATCATCAGAGCAGTAGTGGAAAATATTTCTTACACGGGCTGCCTTTTCCTTCAATCCTTGTTTCTTTTTCTTAAATATGGCCCTTCTCTTATTATTTTGGTTGTAAGGATAATGGAAGACAAGAATTTTCTTTTTCTTTTTTTAGATAAGGAATTTCCCTCAGGGATGAAAATGATTCATTCTTCAACTTCTATTCAGTTCTTGGCCCAGAGTTAGGAAAGGAGCTTCTCAGCAAGATAATAGGGTATCTAAGGCTATTGAGGAACTGTCAGAAAAAGTATAGTTGCTAAAGCTGCTTTGGAGTTGGCGCTGGCAAACAGACTATTACTTTAAGAAATAAGATTATGGCTCCAATAATCTTGGAAAGCTGGATTTTTAAAAATAATTTTATTTTTTTAATATATTTTTTACATCGTTTTTTTTTTTTTTTACAATGTATGCTTTCTCATCTCAGTTACAGTCCCCGTGAAAATCCCACCACCAATTAACCCGTGTACCATCACCATAGTCCCTTGTGCTCTTTCCTCCCGTTTTATCCTACTCCCTTCTTCCCCTTGCAGAGTGTCTCTGGTTTATAGTTGCTTGTTGATTTTGATTTTCACTTTATTATAATAACTTTTTTCCCCCTGATCCGTTATTTGGATCCTCTACATTGATCCCATAAGTGAAACCATCCAGTATTTTTCTTTTTCTTTCTGACTTATTTCACTAAGCATGATCCCTTCCAGCTCCATCCATATTGCTGTAAATAGCATGAGTTTATCTTTTTGATTGCCAAGTAATATTCCATTATGTATATATACCACATCTTCTTGATCCAGTCATCTATTTGGGGCCATCTGGGTTGGGAAAGCTGGATCTTTGTGTTTCACATGTGAGGAATGTGAGCATGTTTTAAAAGTTTTGAATATATAGCCACACAAATTTCTGGAAGCACCAGAAAGTAGAACAGTTTAGTATTTTCTCAACTTTATTAGGGGGGTAGGGAGTGGGGGATATTATGAGTAGTCTTGAAGGTTTTTTGTTCTTTTAATGCAGAATTACTTATCCCGTTTTGATACCAGATGAGACTGTAAGGGTGATGTTTCTCCTTAAGCCTATACACCATTTCCAGGTGAAGCGCTGCAGGCTTCTGACTCCAATACCTAGGCAGGGCCTGCTAGGCCATAGCTACAAAGACATCCTGTGACTCAGCGCCTAGCAGGTTTGGGCATTATGTAAACTTTCACAGACTTGCTGAAAGGGATAGTGCCCTCGATGATGTTTTCCACCTGGGGTGACACCTCACCACTCTCGAGCCAGAAGGATTTTGGAATGCGTGAATTGGAGTTGTAGGCCAGCAGCAGCCTCACTTCCACCTGGCATGGTTCTGGAAAAAAAAAAGACAAAAGAAATCCTCTATGACTGGGCAACTGCTTGGAATATGGAAGAAATGTCAAGCAAAACAACATCCAAGATAGAAGAATGAGGATTTTTTTTTTTTTTTTTTTTTTTAAGATTTACAGACTGACGAAGTACACTGCTGAAGGGAGCAGCGGGCATGACAGGAGAGGTCTGCTGCCCCATGTGGGTGGGACCCTCGCTGGCTGACCGGGATCGAACCCACGCTGCAGAGGCTGCGGAAAGCTTCACAGTGCAGCGCTCAACTGCCTGTGCCACAGCGGAGGCCCAGAAGCAGGAGGATTTCAAGGACATTTCTTCATCTGTCCACATCACTTCACTCTCCCACACCAAACATTTTCCCACCCTAAATCCTGTGAGGCTGATCCTGACCCTACAGATGAAGATCCTGACCTCTGCTTCTCCACAGGCACCTCCTCCTCTGGCCTCAAGCAGCTCAGAGCTATGGCTGCTGAGATGACCAGAGAAAAAGCTAAAAACCTGAGGTCTTCCTGACTTAAGACAGAGGCCACATGCTGCATGTATGGAATAATTCTCCTGCGCAGATAACTGGGCTCTTCTTGCAGTTGAGCTCAGACCTGAGGGCTGTGCTACCTAGTGTTAGTGGAGACGTCTTTGATTAGAGGATCTCTATGACCCAAAACACTGGCTCATGAACTGGAAGGTCTCAAGGGTCCTGAGTCACGTTATCATACCTTTTATTCTTTCATGACAAGACATTAACTGATTTGGTGTCTATAGGTGACAGGCTCCAGTGAAAGTAAATTAAGACCTCTCTCAAGTTGCTGACCAGTTGAGAGACAGAGAGAATTACAATAGAGTCCAGTACACACTCTAATTAGGTATGTAAGAACTACTGAGGGGGGAGCTCAAGAAGGCTGTGGAAAACTACAGTTAGTCTGGGCCAAGCATGTAACCCTATGAATTTTTGTACTACCACACCATGAAAGAATGGCTGACACAATCCCAAGAAAGTCCCAAGGTTCTAAGAAATTCTGTGAGCTAGCCCAAATCTACCTGAGTGACAGAATTTGCTCCCAGTTCATAAACTTAAGCAATTAAGCCCTGTGGGTTGTTTTTTTTTTTAAAGATTTATTTATTTATGCATACAAGAACTGGGGTGTAGGCCAGAGGTGGGGGGTAGTGAGAAGATTCACCAGAGACAGAGTGGCGAGCAGAACAGGCGGATCGACTGAAATACACTGTGGAGGGAAGCAGTGGGCGAGACAGGATTGGTCTGCTGCGCCATGTGGGTCAGCTCCCTTGCTGGGGATCAAACTTGTGCTGCAGTGGCTGGTGATAGATAGCCTGACAGTGCTGAGGCTTAACCCCTTGTGGAGCAGGGAGGCCCACTTATGAGCCTCTCTTAAAAGGTACATATTCTTCTCTCCTCTTATAAGTAAGGAAAATTACTTTTTCGTGTTCTGAACATGTGATTTGCCTCCCTGAGCCTTGGTCCTTCCAAACAATGCTGTTCCACAGCATTTCTTTCCCTACATCTAGGATCCTTTCATCAGAAGAGATTAGAATAAGGAATTTTACCCTCCTGAGGGGTGAGAGTTTTGGGAAATTGTGCAGAAACACTCTAGGCAGCAAGAATATGGTCTGAGGGATGCCTAGGGAAGGATACTGGCTAAAGCATTGCTGGATACTTCCTCACCTGTGCCAGGCCCAGGGTCACTGGATGTTCAAAGAAGCAGCTCTGACATTCAACAATACCACCTCCTCTTTGTGAAAACTTTGTAAACTCATCTATACCCATCTAACAGGGCTGACAGAGGAAAACTGCTAATAGCATTAAATAGTTATTCTTGTATTATAAAATACAGTAAAGGAAAATTCCAGAAAGCATTCACCTATTTTTAGAATGAATTAAATATGGTGGGGTTAAACATCTTTTCCAGCTATGCCATGCTTCCAAATCATCTTCAGTAATTTAGGAAACACCACTGAGGCCAATTCTGCCCCACATTCTAGGTTCTGTAGACTGAGCCTTTTTTAAAAGTTTCCAAAGCAGCCTTCTAGGCTTGAAATGTAGTATCTTTTGCACTTGAATTCTTCCATTTTATTCTTAACAGTTAAAAAAAAAAAACAACTTATGTAATCTCCTTGTCTTTTCACAAAAGAGGTTCTACTCAGTTGCTATACGGGGAGGGTAAAGTGTGATTAGATCATCTTACTTTGCATTACCCCACAAACCAGTCAACGTGGGTGGGGAGGGCAGTAACAGTCGTCATTTTACTTATTCAGGGGAATGAACTGAAATGTTCATATACAATGAGAGTGATTTTAAATTTTTAGTAAGAAATATAAAACTGTTTAATTTCTAGACAGAGAAATCCTCAGAACTAATTTGTAGATTGAAAACTGTCATCATCATTTTGAAGATGAGGAAAGAGATTCAGAAGGGAGAGTGACTTGTCTAAGGTTATGGAGCAAGTTAGGCTGAGTTAGGTCAGGGAAAGGCCTTTTGGCATCTGCTCCAGGGCTCTTTCCACGAGACTCCATTCTATTGTAATTTCCTGTACATCTTTTGGAAAAACCTAGTGCTTTGTGCAATCAGGACATTGCATCAAATTAGTCTCAATGTGCCCAATTTCAGCCTTTAAGTTCCTTACGAAATGAATTTCAATCCTCAGCAGTCTTCATTCAACCACGTATATTTCAAACTGCAAAAAAGTTTTCTTTTTTCCAGTTGTCTCCTTACCTGTCCAGGCAGTGTGGGACAGGTACACCTGAGTGATAAGTCGATGCCGCCCTGGGCCAGGATTCCGGAAGTCTGTAGGTTTAGGGTGGATCATCTGGGCCTGGCCATCTGGATATAAGACCTAAAGGCAACAGAAATTTAAAAAAGGCAGAAAAGGCATGAACTTTTTAACAGAATTGCTGGTGACACCTTTTATGAACCCCAAAACTGAAGGAAAAGAAAGAGGACACCAGCCTTCAAAGAAGACTGCTCCCTGAGTGGAGGGTAGTGCTGCCCAATTCTCTACACTCCCTGCTGCAGCACAAAGCAGTGGTTAGTAAATGTTTTCCAGAATTCATGGGGATCAAGTGATGGAATTATGATGTCTCTATAAAGTACACACATATATCGCCAATTAACTTACAGCAAAGCAGCCAACAATATACAATAAGGAAAGGACAGTCTCTTCAAAAAAATAGTGTTGGGAAAATGGAAAAGTCACGTGCAAAAGAATGAAACGGAAACAAACTAGAGCAAAAGAAAAATCACTCAAAGAGGATGAAAAACTTGAACCTAAGACCTGACACTAGAATTTCTTGATGGGAACAGAGGCAGTATTCTCCTTGCCTCTAGTTTTGGCAATGATGTTTTGAATCTGACAAAAGCAAACAGCAAAAGTAAACAAGTGGGCCTACATCAAGTGTATTTCAGTAGATCTGCCTGTTCTGCTCCCTACTCTGTCTCTGGTGAATCTTCTCACCCCCCCCCCCACACCTCTGGCCTACACCCCAGCTCTTCTACACATAAATAAATGAAAATAAATCTTTAAAAACAAACTCATACAACTCAGTAGCAAGAAAACAAACAGGACAATTTAAAAATGAGCCATAGCTCAGAACAGACATTTTTCAAAAACATACACAGATGGCTAAGAGTTACATCAGAAGATGTTCTACATCTCTAATCATCAGGAAAATGCAAATAAAAACCACAATGACAGATCACATCACATCTGTAAGAATGGCTATCATCAAAAAGACAAGAAAAAAATGTTAGACAGGATATGGAGAAAAGGGAACTCTTGTGAATACAACTAAGTATTGTTGTATGTAGTAACTATGGAAAACAGTATGGCAGATTCTCAGAATATTAAAAATAGGACTATCATATCCAACAATACCACTTTTGGGTTTTTATCTGAAGAAAAGGAAAATACTAACTTGAAACAATGTGTGCACTCCCATATTCACGGGAACAATAGTTACAACAGCCAAAATAGGCAAACAACCCACGTTTCTGTTGATGGATGAATGGATAAATAAAATTAGGTACACACAATGGACTATTACTCAGCAATGAAAAAAGAATAAAATCTTATCATTTGCAACAACATGGATGAACTTAAAGGGTGTTATAAGTGAAATAAGTGAGATAAATCATAAGGATCAAGGCCTTTCACCAAGGCGGTTTTGTCCAGGCCTTGGGGAGCCTCTGTGACCTTTATAATTTTTTCCATGTTCATTACTGGCTACCCCCCACCCCCTCCTTCTTTTAAAAAATTGAAACCCAAGTACTTAAGGGTCTTGAAATATCAGGAAGCCAGAGCACCTTTATCTTTCTGCTGTGATCTCACCTATATGCAGAATCTTGAAAAAAACAAAACAAAACAAAACAAAACCCAAATTAAAACAAAAGAACCACCAAGAAACTTGCCTATGAATCCTCAATTTTCTCTCTATTTTCTAAACTTTTTTCTGTTGGAGATGGTTTAAAAAAGTACAAAGACAGGTTAAAATATTAATCCTGACATGAAAAGCCCCGCCGGGCACACACATTAGGATGACTCTCTGTCCTGACTCTGAATCATATACCATGGTCCAGCATCCATCACCAGTTCCCAAGCAGTAAGAGCGATTTTATAACTACATTTTCTCCACTAAATTATAAGAAGTTAGGAAGTTGCTTATCTGTCTCTTTTCACAGAGATCGTGCTCCATGAAGGGTTTGCTGAAAACACTGCCAGTTCTTTAAATCTCACATTGCTGTGAGTTTTCCCCTCTGCATCCCAGAGGGCCTGACAATCCTCTCTGTAGAGGGCCCGGTATATGCTGCACAGTGTACAAATGAACTAAACAAAACACTGGGTTCATTCTACAGCCAGGCATGACCTGGGTTATGGAACTACACTGACAAGACAAAGTAGGGAATAACAGGTCTTTCAAATTTGAAACTCTGGGAAGTATGGCTGAACCCACATGTTCCACAATTTCCTTTCATCCCTCCTTAGATCTTGGGGTTTCCCCTGATTCCACCCTTTCTTTCCCAAAGCTTCTACTCTCTGCTCTATCTTCAGATACCAGGCCCTAATCACAGTAGAAAGATGAAGGTATTCCAGCTTCCTGATCTTTCAAGACACTTAAGTACCTGGGTTTCAATTTTTTTAAAGGGGAGGCAGGGGCAGACAGTAATGAACATGGAAAAGAAAATGATAAAGGTAGTAGAGGCTCACAAAGTCTTGGAAAAACTGCCCTTTGTGAAAGGCCTTGATCCATCTTGATTTATTGGAAGCCTTCCTTCACTTCTCGACGACTCTCAAGAGGACAGCATAGAAACCTATGGCCCAAGTAAGTCAAAGGAAGAAAACAGTCAGTGTGAATTCTATTCAGAAACAACTGAAAAACTACCATCTTGAGGATATGGAGAAAAAGGAACCCTCGTACACTGCTGGAGGGGATATAAAACTGGTTCAGCTACTATGGAAAGCTGTGTGGAGGTTCCTCAAAACATTAAAAATGGATCTACCATATGATCCAACAATTCCACTCCCAATAATCTCCCTAAAGGACACAAAAACGCTAATTTGAAAGGAGACCCACATTCCTGTGCTTATTGCAGCACTATTTACAATAGCCAAGATATGGAAACAATCTAAATGCTCCAAAACAAATGAATGGACGAAGATGATACAGTATATATACAAAATTGAAAAGGACTCCACAATCAAAGCAATCAAAAAAGTTAAAACTCGTGCCATCTGCAACAACATGGATGGAGCTAGAAGGGATTATGCTAAGCAAAACATCAGAGGGAAAAAGATAAATATTAGTTGGTTTCACTTATAAGTGGAATATAGGAAAACCGAACAAAGGATAAGGAAAAGACAAAAGTTGAAAGCTGACCATAGATCTGAGGCAGACAGCAGGGGAACGGGAGGCAGAGGGATTAAAATAGGGGAGGGAAGAACAAGAGGGACTAAGGTGATGGTTCACAGGTGCTATAAGTGGTGGGAGAACAATGGGGACTACAACTGAGGGGAGAAATCAAATACTGTACAAAAATAAACAATGGGGCCTCCCTGGTGGCGCAAGGGGTTAAGCACTGCACTATGAAGCTGTCCACAGCCACTGCAGCACGAGTTCAATCCCTGGCCAGGGAGCTACCCACATGGCGCAGCAGACCTCTCCTGTCTCGCCCGCTGCTCCCCTCAGCAGTGTCCTTTGGTCAATCGGCCTGTTCTGTTCACCACTCTCTCTGGTGAATCCTCTCACCCCCCACACCTCTGGCCTGCACCCCAGTTCTTGTATGCATAAATAAATAAATCTTTTAAAAAATGGATGATGTAAGAAAATAAGTTTAATTATTAAAATTAATAAAAGTTAAAAACTGCCATCTTTTATATCAGGTATGATATAGAAAACTAAATTGAGCAAAAAAGAAAAAAGTACAATTGGATGGAGTTCCTGTAGGGTCTGCTTTAAAGAACTTACAAAACATTATTTTAACACAGAATATAATCTCAAGGTCATCTCAGTCACATTCACTGCTACATTCCTGATACCTAGAGCAATGTCCAGAACAGAAGAAAGTTTTCAGGGCAAGCTGGCTGGGCTGGACAGAGCTTCCCAATCACCTAACTGTCCCATACTGGAGTGGTGAGCTTCCTATCTGCTCACTGTACAAGCATCTAATAGTATAGCTGTGCATGCAGTGGATTACTTTAGAGGGATTTGTCAGCAGAGTCTGTCACAGGGCAACCCCAATACGAAATGGGCTGGCCTGATTGTGGGTCCTCACCTGTGTGCTTAAAAGGAACTTATAATGAGACTCAACTGTAGGCACACACAAAAAGGTTAATAAAGGTGACCTACAAAGAAGGGGAAATAAAGAAATGAATAACTCAGGGAGAGAGAGATAAATTGGTGAATGCATCCTACCCGTTCTGCTAAGCTGGAACCCCAATAGCATGCTGAAAGCTGGCAAAAAACCAAGGTCCCCCAAGGCCCCTATGTCAGCTTATATACCAAACCTGGCTGCTTAACTCCACCCTCAGTTCCCAGCAATCCTCCCTTCAGGGAAGATGGCATTGTGGGGTTTGTAGTCCTTGGTGTCTTGGATCTCTTTGGTCTGGGGTGGGGGTGGGGTCCATAAAACTTATTTGTGGAGTTTGTTCAGGACATCCTTTCCCCTCAACAAGTCTAGCAGATGACCCAAAAATAATTTGCCTGCAATTCCATTTGTGCTTGGTTGGTCTGTGAACTTTTTTTTTGTGGGACCCTCGTGGGCGGCCGGGGAACAAACCGGCACTTCAGAGGCTGCGGGCAGCCTCGCAGCCCAGCGCTCAACTGCTGCACCACCAGGGTAGGCCCTGTGAACTTTTTTTTAAGGACATGTAAACCAGTGATTTTCAAATCTGGCTGCACATTAGAGTCACCTCTGAGCTCTTAAAAAAGAAGTACTGGTACTCTGGTACCCTAGGATTCTGACTTAACGGGTACTGGCTGAGGCCTGTGTATCAGAGCTTTTATTTCTCTCAGAAAAATTCTAAAGTATAGTCAGGGTAAAAAAACACTAATGTGGGGGCCTCCCCGGTGGCACAGCTGTTGAGCACTGGGTTGCGAAGCGGCCCGCAGCCTCTGCAGCGCCGGTTCGATCCCCGGCTGCTCCCCGGCCACCGGAGGAGGGTCCCACATGGCGCGCAGACCTCTCCTGCCGCCCGCTGCTCCCCTCAGCAGTGTACTTCAATCCTTCTGCCTGCTCTGCTCCCTGCTCTGGCTCTGGTGAATTCTCTCACCCTCCCGCGCTTCTGACAGTACCCAATGCTTGTATAAATAAATAAATAAACAAACAAGCAAACAAATAAATAAATCTTTAAGAAAAAAAAAAAAGAAACACTAATGTGGGGGAAACAAATAAATTACCAAAAAACCTTAATGCCAGCTCAGAAAACCCAGGAGGTTTTTCCTTTGTCACCATCTGCACTTGTAATCATGTTTTAAGACCGGATTCATCCTTGCCTCTTCCAGGAAGTCTTCTCTGTGGTCTGTACTTTTTTATTCATGCTCCTCCTGCTAGAATATCTCCTGAATTTAGCTCTTATCCTTTGATCTCACTCATCCTTTCAGACTTCACCCACGCCCATGCCCCGGCATCTCCACAAAGCCTTTCCTTCCCTTAGCCTCCATCGCTCTCTAAATTGCCTCTTGATAGTATAAAAATTGGAAACAACCCTGTGGGAGAGGAAAAACAATTTTCCCTCTACCCTTATAGATTCTAGGCTAAGCCTTCCTGAATAAAAGACAGATCGACAAGAGAAAAACAAATGAAAGTTTGATAACACGTACACCACTGTGTGCACAGGAGAGACGACGGAAAACCGAGTAACTTGCAGAAATAGGCCAATCCATCACTTTAAATACCACCTTCAGCTAAAGATGAAAGAAAGATGAAAGCTGTTGGGCTGGCAATGGGGAGCAGGGTCAGCAATGAGAGGTAATCAGGCAAAGCACAGTAAACAATGATTGCTATGCAGGTTTAGTTTATGCCTTCTCCGTTGATAATAGTTTCTAGAGATTTAGTCATCTTTTTCTTCCTGGTTAAGAGAGGGAAACATCCTTAAAAATAGAGATGTCTCTCATGAATGTAAATTTCTCTCACAAAAAGGCAGCGTCTACTCTGTTTTCAAAGATTCTCCTGTATCTGCAGCTTCTCAAAAATTATCCCAAAATATTCCTTAGGCGAAAGAGGCATATTTTAGGGTAGCACATTCTGTTTCCTTTCATTCTGTCTTTGAAACTTCTAAGATATCTCACAGTCCAGATGCCGGCTGGTAGGCTGTTCTGTCATTTCACTGAACCAGTCTTATAGTCTTGAGAAGAGGGAAGTTCACGTCAACAGCTGTGTCTCCTTTCAGGAGACAGTGCTGCACACAGACTCCCAAGGTTGAGCCTATATTGTGTGAGTAGTCAGGTCTCAGTAAAAGGCCATGGTATTCTGAACTTACCCTGCACATGTCTGAAACGATGATTGGTCTACTCTCTTAAATTACCTGTCCGTTATCCGTCTTTCACCGAAACGGATCATCGTGAGGCATGTTTACCATTGCAACCCCAGCACTAAGTGTGCACACTCGAGTATAAACATTAATTCATGAATGGAAAGAAGAAAGGATGAATGCATGTGACAGGAAACACAAAAGAAATTAAGAAGGAGGGAACAGGAAGGGAGGGAAGGGGAAGGAAGGAAGGAAAAAAGAGAGAAAACTGAGACATTCGAGTCTGGGTAAAACAGCCTGGAAGCTGTTGAAGGTTGGGCTCCAGCCATGTCCAGACACACCCCAGCAAGCTCCAATATCCCCAAATCCCACTTTCAGAAGAAATGAAAACAAAGTCATTCTGCTACAGGCAGCCCAGGATTGAAAGTCCATCAATCAATCTCAACTAACTTTTCACTTGTTACTGCACCAGTCAGAACTTGACTGACTTCTAGCCTAGTTTGCATAAAGGAACCCCTATTGGAAACTGATGGACTTCTAACCCTAATTTGCATAGCTGACCAGACAAGAAACATTCTGCCTTTTCTATGTGGATAAAAGCGCCACCTCATCCAGGCAATTCAGAACATAATTCAAAGGCTTCTGGAATCTGAGTCCCTGGGGCTGCAGTCCTTGTAAAACCCCAAATAGACATTTATATTTTGCTTCAACCAGGAAGGTTTTGTTCATTCCATGATGACAGATAGATGAATGGATGAATAAACGGTAAGTAGTCTTTGTGGGACTTAACTGAAGACTATCTAAATTTGTTCAGTGTTTCTACTGTATCTCTTATGTGTCTGTATCTAACACCTATAGATCTAGATAGCCAATCTATCTATCTTCAGAAAAATGCTCCCAGTGGCTGCTTCCACCTCTCATAAATTTTGTTTGCCAAGCTAACCTACCCATATTCTGAAAAGGAGTTATCATTGCTGGAAGTTAAGAATAGAAAATTTGGAAGGGAGGAACCACAAGACCTTGCTCACACAAGGCCAAAAGTGGAGGTGGGGTAAACGTGATTAACATAGTCCTTAAAGCAGCTATAAAAATGAAAACTCCTTAGGCGCCAACTGCTAGAGCAAGTATTAGACTACTGTAGAGTACTGGAAGGTACAGACCAGAGGTGGGGATATGGGGATAGGAGGCAACTGTAGAGAATCACTGGTCCTTATAAATCAACCTAGTCACACCCTAGAAGGGATTAGGTTAACAAAAGTTAACAACTCCACGAAGTAATGAGCCCCTCCCAGAAAGAAGAAGACCCTATCTGTGCATTCTCTGCACTGGCGTGGGGCAGCAGCCCTTCTGACTGCCTGGCCTATGCAGGTGTTCTTCGTCACCAACTTTCTCCCTTTGCAAAGCAGCAGAGGCAGCTTCCTCCCAAGGCTGCTGCCTGGGACTATGCAGGCCTCTAGTTTAGCAAACTTGTCCCTTTCGGGGGCAGCTCCTTCTGCCCACTTGTGTCTGTGCAAGCATTATTTACCCTTACCTCCCTTTTATAATAAATCTGCCCTTTTGGATATAACTAACACCTCTGTCTCGTGGAGAAACTCGACTAGGAAATTTGCTGGTGCTGCTGAGAGGGAAACTCTGGGGACACTTTGCCCAGAGTAAACCCAAGGACCCCACCCTCACCCAACACCTCTCCAAAACTGACTTCATTATTACAACTGTCTACAGCCGGTTGTTCAGAAGCGTGGGCAGTAGCCTGGACTTTCAGTTGGTTGGAGGGGTGCCCTGGAAGACGGAACCATTGTCCTTTGCAATCTGAGGCTGTCTATGAGTAGACAGTGTCATCCTGTTAGTGTCTAATAACTGCTTATTGGTGTGGGGAGGCCTATTCATATAAACTCACGTGTAAATTGGTCACAGGATACTGTAATACAATTTCATTCAAGAATACATCTGATTCAAAGTCAACTACTACTGTTTTTTAGTTGTAGAACCTGAAGTTCAGAGTTTAAGAAACTTGCTCCAGAACTCACTCAGCAGTAGAGTGGGGTTCAAGTCCAGTATCTTCCATAAAGACTCATGTCTTCTCCTTTCCCAGTTTCTGACTCTCAGGCAAAGATTATAGGGGTGCTTAAGTCTAGAAGTTCCATGAAGAGCAAAACCTGACAGACCTGGACCTTCACAGTGCTCTGAGGATCCTGCACATGTTCCAGGGTTGCGTCGACATCCAGAGCCACCACCAGCCCAGACGTAAACCGTAAAGGGTTGTCTGACTCGCCTGCGGGCTCAATGATGGTAGCTGAGGCTTTGTGGATCTGTAAACAAGAAGATACAATGACTCTAAAGCCAAGTCATCCCTGGGTATTAAAACATGATCCTGGGCCTCCCCAGTGGCACAGCAGGTCAAGCATTGCAGCCTCTGCAGCACGGGTTTGATTCCTGGCTGGCCGGGGAGAAACCCACATGGCACGGCAGATCTCTCCTGCCTCGACCGCTGCTCCCCTCAGCAGTGTCTTTGGTCCGTCTGCCTGTTCTGCTCTCTGCTCTGTCTCTGGTGAATTCTCTCGCCCTCACGTGCCTCTGACCTGTACCCCAGTTCTTGTATAAATAAACAAATCTTAAAAAAAAAAGTGATCCTTTCCTTTCTGTCTCCTTAGAGTAGGCATGTGAGAGTTGATCAAAGGAAAGGCCCTTTGCACCGGTGGTCAAAGAAGATCACCAAGGTGAGCAGTTCTGTCAGGACAGAATTGGCCTAAAGGGGTGAGACATAGACCCTGACCTGCTCCGGAAGGGGGAGGTGCAGGAAGGTACTCTGTCGAAGCATGGTCTGCAGAATTTTGACCACTTCTGCAGGTTTGGATGTCATGAGTCGAGGCATGAGGTCAAGAAGTTTGTCCACAAAGCTGTCCTGTAGGTGTGGCAAATCAGCGATGAAACATCTAGAATAATAAACAGAAGCAATGGATTTTGTACTTATTCACCACAGGATGAACCCCAAATATCTCCCAAACTCTGAAGTAGGAAAAGTGATGAATTGGAGGAACTCATGGTTCCAAAATGAGACAGCCAGGTAGGTACCTAGATAATGATGCCTTAGAGACACCCTCATCATGAGAATCTTGTCTGCTGAATACCCATTATGTGCCAGCTATACCCCTCAGTGTTTCACATTACCTTAGATGATCCTCTTAGAAATCCTGTTCACTGTTAGAATTATTTTATCAATACTACAGACTGATTAATTAAATAAATTAATTATATTTATCAATTTAAAAAACATGTCTTTAGGATTTACTAAATGCCAAGTACTATCCTAGACACTGGGGCTACAACAATGAGCAAAAGAAAAGAATATGCCTATCTAAATGGAGCTTATAGTCAAGAGATAGAAACACTGAGACTAAAGGTGGATGATGTTGAAGGCTAAAAAAGTTAAGCAGTTTATTCCCAGCTCTTACTTATTCCACAGAACTCCTATCTTGTGGAAGGGGACAGTCAGAAAATATTTCCCTAAGGAGATAGTATCAGTGCAGGTACTCACAACATGCAGCTCTACACAACAAAAAAGGCACTTGGGCAATTCAGACTTGCTACTCTTGCAAAATTCTTCTCAACCCAACTGCCAAAAACTTACTCTCTACTTCAAAGAATCCAAACTCAAAAGTAAGCATGAACTTTGTTCACCCTTGAGGCAAGGCGCTTAAAGAGCCAAAATAGTTGTATCATTTGCTGTAGAGTAGCAACTACAGCCCTGAAGGCTGGCCTTGCAACCGAGCCCACAGCAAGCTTTTATTAGCCAAAGGAAAAGCATTGTCATACAAACCTCAGGTATGGTAAAGTTCATGGGCGGAGGGACAAGGGGTGGCAGAATGAAATTAAGCATCGAGTCTTTCATTAAAGGATTACCCCTCTGTTCTTCCCAACCCTGCTCCCCTCAAAAAAGAGAATCAAGTGCTTTTAAATTCCCTAATATCTTTCCTCCTAGTTTTATACTGACAGCACACTGCAGGTCTGTCTACTACCTTGACTCCCCGTTTTTTGGCCAAGTCTGCCAAAAATCTATTCCATCTGTTTTAACTGACTTCATAATAAGAACTCTAAGAAAACATTTATTCTACAAAATAAAAATTACCTACAGAATTATGGAACTTTTTTGGTAGATTATAAAGAAACATGCAAGTTTAAGAATATGGGGTAGGGTGGGGTGGGGAGAAGAGAAGTCATGATTTTTCCACAAGAGTTTCTGATACATAATATTTGTCTTTTCATGGCTCATCTTAGTGCTGAATGTAAATGATTATGGATGTTTTTATTATTCTGCTGTTGTGTATTTAGGTTTGAAGTTAATGTTAAAGAAGTTTATATACAACTAAAGAAACTTATACACAAACTAGAGCACACTGCCATAAAAAATAGATCAGTTGCATGGGCTAAACCAAGAATTCTGGACTGTGATCACCACTGTTGCCTTGTGTTATTCTCTACATAAGCCAGAAGAGTGACAAAATACTTACCTCTGAAAAAAGTCCACTTCCTGCAAGAATTTTTCACACATACCAAATAAAAGATCAACTCTGTAGAAAAGATTAAAGAAAAAACAACACAATAAGCTGTGAAATCTGTGAACTGAGGAATGAGGACCAAAGTCCCAGACACCTGAGCCTAAACAAAAGGAGAAAGAGCATATACTACTACAAAAATGACCTTTAAGAGAAATAGAGGACTTATAATGAACCTAGGGGATATATTTGCCAGGATCCCAAAACTAGATTAAGACACTCTTAATACCCAATAAACTCAATCAACTTTCAAAATCTAGGACTACTGCAAGTCTCAGCTGGCACCAGATTAAGGCTAAAGTACAGGGGTACTGTTAGCAGGAAAGGATGTCCTAAGCAAACTCCATACAGGCTTTGTAGTTCCCAATGTCTTGATGGAGTGGGGGTGGCATTTTTTTTACTACCTATCTCAGAGTCTAGTTTTGCATAACTTCCATAGGGATTTTGTCTGCTTAAACTAGAAAAATTGTACATGAGTTTCACTGTGTGGCTGTGAGTGGAATCTTCCAGTAAGGAGAAACAGAGCTGAACCAAGAAGAGGAGAACCCACTGCTTTGTTCCTAGGGCTCCAGAGACCCCCCAAGGGAGGTGAGGAAGCTGCCTCCATGGGCTGCACTGGACGACCCGGCAAACGGAAAAGCCCTGGTACCTCGAAAAGAGGAAGCCCAGGTGGAGTCTGGCGAGACCAACTTAGTCCTTGAAGCCTACATGGACCGGATGTCAAGAGTTCGCTCTGACCCTGTATGGATTGTCCAACACAGCAGCTAAAACTGCTGTTTGGTTATTCTGCCCTGTGATTTTATTCAAAAATAGGTAATTGGTTTAAAAGTAGATTTAGTTTGCAAACTTTTGCTATGCTGTTGAAACAGTTTGGGACCAAGGTTGAGAGAACTTGTTTTTATATAAGTTGAGCCAATTTTAAGATTTGTTTTTCCTGTGATTTGATATCTTTGCTGTTTTATTTTGGCTAATGCCTCCAGATGCTTTTTTTTCCCGCTTGGACTGATAAACTATTTTCCAGGAATGTAGGACTTTTGCTTTCCACAATGGACAATACCTGGAGTGACCGGTTTTCTTTCCAATGGGAGCCCTGAGAAAAATTTTCATCTGAGGCTGCACCCCAGCATCCATACATTTGATCTTCATCACCATGGAAATGGTGGCAAAAAGTGAAAGGCGGAAATTTTTAGGGGGAAAGGGTGTCCTGAGCAAACTCCATACAGGCTTTCTGGATGCCACCCCCACTCCATCAAGACACTGGGAACTACAAATCCCATGATCCCCAAAGGGAAGTTGCGAGGACCTAAGGGCGGAGTTAAGCAGCCATTTTCTCAGTTTGTAAATAAAACCAGCCATGTTAGTGGGGCCTGGGGCATTTGGCTCGTGCTCTTGGCCAGGCAGGTTTGGTCTCGGCGGGTCATTTGGGATTCCAGGGGGGCAGAATGGAAAGGATGCATTTAAGAATTTATCTTCCTCTTTTCTCCCTTAGTTGTACATTTCCTCATTCTCCTTCCCTTGTAAATAAATCTTTTGTTAACTTTTAGTGTGTGCCTGCACTTTAAGTCCCCTTTAAGCACGTGGGTGAGGACCCACAGTCAGGCAACCCACTTTAGAGCGGGGTTGCCCTGTAATAGTACCACTTGCCAGCAGTGCAGTATCATATGACTTCTCTGCAAAAGTCCCTGCAGCTGTCCATATGGCCATCTGGGAGACTGGACCCTGCAACTGGCAGCTCAGGTGCAAGGAAATGCGCTCAACATCAGGCCAGTGTGGATAGCATCCTGAGACTCATGCCCCATCGTGCTAGTATCTCTTGAAACAATTCTATAGACATACTTGCAGGGTCCTCACAAGTGATACGCCAGTTACCAGGTCCCAAACTATGGAATTTGCACCAGGCAATTATAGTTCATTAATAGTTCCTTCTACTCTACATGCAATTTCCTCAGAGATCATTTTTACCATAGCAGGCTTACAAATAAGGTAGTTGAAACTATCAACTTTCCAGGTTATAGATGTATAAAATGAACCAAAAGTCAAATTCTCATGTGGAAGGGGAAAACATATTGTTACTACTTTGCCCCCAGACACAAGAGTATGCAACTGCATCTTTATCTTGACTTCTGCCTGATAGTACTTGGACTAGTTCATTTCAGTTAAAAGTTAATGCACACCTAAACAATTCTGGCGACATACTAAATTGATGAATCTTACTAATCACACAACAGATTTTTTTTGTTTTTCCTCATTGGCATTTTCTTTTTATTACTTGTAATCCTGCATGACATTTCCTATTTATTTTTATTAATAATAATTCCTTGAAGGTACAGTGTTCCAATAAAGAAAAACAAATACTCTTTTCTTGTATAAAAAAATATAAGAGTAGTGTCAAGGTTCTTAATAAACTAGCTTACTGTTTCTACTAAAATGTAAACTCCATGAGTAAAGACTATATTGTTCATCATCTATTTCTAGATATAAGCAGCTATTTAATAGGTATTTGTTAAATGAATAAAGGAGAAATGGAAACTTATTCTAAAATCAACATTCATTTGAATTCTTTTCCTAAGAAACAGGTAGCATGTGAAACTTTTTAACTGACAAAACTACCAAAAGTGAAACTAACATTTTAGAGTGAGGTTAACCTACCAAAGACCATCGGGGGTGAGAGGCCTAGAAGGGAAAACTCCAGCTAAGCAAAGGCTGAAGGGTAAACCATTTGGTCATGCAGTGTTATTTTTTTGGTGTGCTTCATTAGAACTATCTTGGAGAACTTTCAAGCAATAAAATGCCAAAAGATTTGGGAACTCTCTCCAAACCCCAAAACAGAGCAGACAGTCTTCACCTTCATGCTACATGAAGTAGACCTTGACATTAAGAAGTCCTACCTTTTCTTTGGTGAGAAGAAGGTAGACATAGGAAAAGTGAGACCCACTCAGGAAAAAATCAAACACTGACCTTCCCTACATTGGGGAAGTCCACACCAATTAAAGAACTTAAACCAGCCTAGACTTTCTTTTATAAGTATGAAAAGACAATGGAAAATTATTGGATGTTATAAGGATAATCAGGACCTGTAAAGGACTAAGCAGATCTCAATAAGATAAAGTCAAAGCAAGAAAGCACAGAAAACTTAAACAAAAATTAACAAAAAAAAACAAAACTTAAACAAAAATGAGTAACCTCAGTGAGATTTAAGCGAGATGAAAGGATATTGCATCAATAAAGCAAAAGAAATTGTATGAAAAAAATGTAGAGGGGGCCTCCCTTGTGGCGCAAGGGGTTAAGTACAGCACTGAGGCAATCCACAGCCTCTGCAGCACCAGCTCCATCCCCAGCCGGCCAAGGAGCAACCCACATGGCGCAGCAGACCCTTCCTGTCTCCTCGCTGCTCCCCTCAGCAGTGTATTTCAGTCAGTCTGCCTATTTTGTTCCCCACTCTGTCTCTGGCAAATCCTCTCACCCCACCGCATCTCTGGCCTGTACTCTAGTTCTTGGTTGCATAAATAAATAAATCTTAAAAAAAAAAAAAAAAAGAAAAATGTAGAGAAGAATGCAAATTTGGTAAGAAACAGTAATAATGGAATGAACTCAACACAGAATACTAGAATTAAAAATGATGAAAACTAAAACGGCAAATTAAGAGAATATTGGGAAATTTACTCAGAATATAGAAGAAAAACTGAAATTATGAGAAAAGGTAAGATCCGGAAAATAGACCCAGAATATACAACACTCAGTATGAGATCCTGAAGTGGATAGAAGAGTAATTAAAGAAATAATGAAAGGGGAAAAATCTCTGCACTAAAAACAAAATTGAGACTTCAAAGTCCCACTGAAGGTCAGTAAGAATATTGAAAGGAAACACATACCTAGACATATCCTGGTGAAATTTCTGAATTCTAAAAAGAAAAAGTTTATAGTTTTGAGCCAGGAAAAATAAGCTACCTACAAAGGAAAGAGAACCACACTGACATCAGACATCCTAACTATAACATTAAATACTAAAAGGCAACACAGCATTATTTGCAGACTTTTGAAAGAATTCCACTTATGTATGAGCGATGAGAGCAAAAGAAAGGCAGTACTACCAGGACTCAATGGGTATACTTCTTATATACTTATTCTGAAAAAATAATTATTAGAGAATGTAGTTAATTAAAAAATAAGAATTTAAAAGGAAATTGAGGTAAGAATAGTGGTGGACAAGTTGAGCTAAATAATTTTGATGAAGTATTTATAAAGGATAAATATTCTTTTTTTTTTTTAAAAGATTTTATTTATTTATTTATACAAGCACTGGGTACAGTCAGAAGCACGAGAGGGTGAGAGAATTCACCAGAGCCAGAGCGGGGAACAGAACAGGCAGACAGACAAAGTACACTGCTGAGGGGAGCAGCGAGCGCAGCAGGAGAGGTCTGCGCACCATGTGAGACCCTCGCCAGTGGCTGGGGATCGAACCGGCACTGCAGAGCCTGCGGGAAGCTTCCCAGCCCAGCGCTCAACTGCTGCGGCACCAGGTGAGGCCCAGGATAAATATTCTTTTAAGAAGGTATACTTTAAGAATGGAGTCTTAAAATGAGAAATATTTAAAAATGTAGTAAGTTGAAACTAAATACCAAGTTGGATATTATGAGACAATGAAATGATAGCTGCCTAACGCTTTCATTTTGAACTGAGGTGACCTTGATAGAGGTGATCATTAATTCTGTATTTTTATATTGACACATATAAGTTCAAGATGTTTAGTACAAATATATTTACACAACATTTATCATCCACTTAATCTGAATGTGTCAGAAGTATTTTAAGGGCTTTGCAAACAATAAGTCAATAATTCTTACTATATTTCTGAGGTAGAAGTACTAGAATCATCCCATATTAACTTAATGGGGATAAACTGAGACACAGAAATCTTAAATAACTTGTCCAAGGTCATTAAATTATCAAATGGTGGCGTCAAGAACTGAACCCAAGCAATGAAGCACCATGGCCCTCTTAATCATGGTTTTACTGCCTTTTACTTGAATAGATTAGACTTAGGGTAAACAAATTTCAAACCTCCAGAAGAAAGACACAAAGAAAATAATTAATCCAGCAAAAATCCAGAAAGAAAATAAACAATAATGCATACAAATGGAAGATATATAATAATAAAGCATGAACAAAGACCAAACAAACATAAAAGAATCTTTACACAATGACACAGGAAGATGAAATATATTGTTGGATGAAATGAAGAGGAGGAAGAACAGAAAAGTATATTATAATATACACATTTATAATCTCCACATGTTGATCTGTATTGGGAAAAGTCTACCAAAGCTGTTTCAGAAGGGGAAGTTTACTGGGAAACCTTTTCTTAATCTGCAATATGTTTTTACAGCAGCAATATGTAAACTGAAAAACATACCTATTTTCTTTAAATAAAGTCTAGATGTCATCACAGCACCTATTTTTTTCTTAGCTGTTACTGGCATACAGCAAAGAGTAAACATTTATTAAATGGAACTATGGATATTACCTAAGATCAAATCACCACCTGAGTTTTTCAGGTTTACCAAGTCACTGTCTACATATACAAAATGTTCTTTCTGATATAGTATTTTTCAGCAATTAGTTAAATACTCTTTTATTTCTCTCTACCACTTTAGGTTGACACAACTGCTGGAGTGAGCATCAAATGTGCCTTTGATCTAGCAATGAGTTACCTAAATACAATATTACATCAGAACTATGCCATCATTCTTTTTTTTTTTATTTTTATTTTTTATTTTTTTTTAATAGAGGCATGTTCCATTTATTTATTTGTCTGCTTGTTTGTTTGTTTGTTTTGTTTACACATGCACTGGGTACAGTCAGAAGCGCGGGAGGGCGAAAGAATTCACCAGAGCCAGAGCGGGGAGCAGAGCAGGCAGAAGGACCGAAGCACACCGCTGAGGGGAGCAGCGGGCGGCAGGAGAAGTCTGCACGCCATGTGGGACCCTCCTCCGGTGGCTGGGGAGCAGCCGGGGATCGAACCGGCGCCGCAGGGGCCGCGGGCGGCCTCGCAACCCAGCGCTCAACCGCTGCGCCACCGGGGAGGCCCTATGCCATCATTCTTAAGATGTACTTTTATTTTATGAACATCAAAAACAAAGACTTTCAAACTATATAGCACACCATCAAAATATCTGACTTCAGAGAAGGGAAATTTTTCAGAAGTACATTTTTAGAGTCAATGAACTATGGCAATTCTCATTATCAGAAAAATCCAATAGTTACCACTATACTTGGTTCTTCCTATGACCCAAATACCATGATTTTACATGTATTTTCCCATTTGTTCTTCACAGATATGAGGTAGATGCTCATTCTCATTCTATAGACAGGGAAACAAGGTACAAAAAGGCTAAAAAAAAAAGTGTAATTAAAAAGCTGGTAAGTAGAGGGGTCAGGATTTGAACATGGTGGTCTCACTGCACAGTATATTCTTTTAATTTGTCTTTACTGCCTGGATGAGAACTTGCGTACTAGTTCCTGCAGAAGAGAAAAGGTGACTCTTGGCCCCAAATTCATAAAGAAAACTATAAAGGGCTAGAGAAAAAGTCCTTGTGCCAGATGAGGTCCTGTGTTGTGTTGCAGACAACAGAGAGCCACTGCAGGGTTTTTTCAAAATTCTAATCTGATCCAAGAATACAACTTAGAATATGTGAAAAAACTGACTGATGTCACATCCCTTAGCTAGCCTTAGCTAGTCTTTCTAAGACTTATCATTAACCTTGGTGAGAAGTCTAAATGCATTTGAAAGTACTGTGCTCTTTGGTCAACAGCACACCTTACCCTCGAGTAGTTCGTGCTGTTACTATAAGTTGCAGGGCTTTGGCCTGAAGTCTCATGTGATGTATAATCACCACCTGCTTATTCTCCACACCACTGTACATGAACTCCATTTTGTAGGTCTCTTCCATGATCTAAGGAAACAATAATTAGCAGACAGTAAATACATCATGATAGTCTTCAGAGCAGCGTAGAATTCTAAGAGGAAACTCTTAACTGAGTTGTTTTTTTAATGCCTATGTTTTAATTCTGACCTGAGATTAAGTGCCGATGTTGAGAGAGATTAGTAAAATTGAGAGAAATTACTATTAAGTGTTGAGAGAAATTAATATAGCATGTCTTCTGAAAGTAGAAATTATTTTGTCAATTAAAAAATCATTTTAGTTGATAATAATATAAACATATAAAGTTTAATCGTTGATAAAATTGTGAAGCATTGCTTGTTGCTCTAAACCAATTCACTGTGCTGTGGGAACAAATGGACAAACCCTATATATGGAAACCCAAATCCCAGGAAAAATGCTCAAGACTTTAGCATTAGGAGCCATTAACCACTGTTAGTCATCTGGACTGACTGTTCTACAGTATGGTTCTGTCAGAGGGAGTTTGGGGATGGAGTGTAGAAAATAATATCTATGACCTCAGTTCAGGCCCACTGCACCTTCTTACAAGCTTTTGCTCTATTCCATCCAAATCGGACACTCCCATCCAAATGATGCTTCTCTTCCCCTTCTGGGTTTGCCTTCCTTTGAAGGCTTTGTGGGTCAGAGAAATGACTGCAGGCTCCCCTACAACTAATAATAAAAGTAGCTTAATTACAAGTCACCTCAATTTCCCTCCTTGTATATAAGGAAGAAAGAGCACCAACATCATAAAATTTAAAGGATTAATTGGGGTTGTGAAGGGATTAGCACAGTGTCTGGCACACAGCAACGGTAATTCTCTTCCTCCCTTTCTTCCTAACTCTTACCACTCCCTGGTCAGGCCATGTAATGGAATTAAAAAAAAGCCTCTCGGTATCAGAGGACCTGGGCTCAAGTCCTGACTTTACTATTTAATCTTGCTGAGCCTTAATTGTCTCATGTGTAAAGTGGATTTAATAGTATTCCTGTCTTTTTTTTTTTTTTTAAAGATTTATTTATTTATTTAACAAGCACTGGGTACAGTCAGAAGTGCGGGAGGGTGAGAGAATTCACCAGAGCCAGAGGGGAGAGCAGAGCAGGTAGACTGACGAAGTACACTGCTGAGGGGAGCAGTGGGCGGCATGAGAGGTCTGTGCGCCATGTGGGACCCTAGCCCGGCGGCCGGGGATCGAACCGGCACTGCAGAGGCTGCGGGCAGCTTCACAGCCCAGTGGTCAACCACTGCGCCACCGGGGAGGCCCAGTATTCCTGTCTTATGGTGTTACTGTGACAGTGAATTAAAACCAAATTGGTATCATTAAGTATAATGAAACAATCATAATCACCATCATTAGCTCTCTAGTAGGTGATAATCATTGGGTGACATACAGATTTACTACCCAAAAGACATGACCCACAAGAGTTTACCAAATCCTAATACCTCAAAATAAAAGGAACCGTCTCAAAGTAAAAAAGAAATAAACTTAAGGTAAATAAAATTAAATATTACTTAAAAAACTAAGGCAAAACATAAGGACATTTTGATATTCAAAAAATGGTACAGGTTAAAAATATAAGCCACCACCTCAAAATTCAGTTACATTTTCAGATGAAAGGTCATGATAATACTTACTGGATTTTAATATATCTGAATGTGATAGTATTTTATTTTATTTTTTTATTTAAGATTTATTTATTAATACAAGAACTGGGGTACAGGCCAGATGCGCGGGAGGGTGAGAGGATTCACCAGAGAGAGAGAGCGGGGAACAGAACAGGTAGACTGACGAAACACACTGCTGAGGGGAGCAGCGGGCGCGGCAGGAGAGGTCTGCTGCACCATGTGGGATTCTCACCGGCCGGCGGGGATGAACCGGCACTGCAGATGACAGTATTTTAGAACACAAAAGAATCTTAGAAATTATCTAATTTAACTGCCGTATTGCCAAGTCATAGAACCAATCCAAGTACCTGAGAACAGACAAATGAATAGAGAATATCAATGGAATATGTGGAAGATTTTAGATGGTTTCATGCATCTGTGGAATTTAAATACCCAAGAAACAATTCATACATAAACAACAGAAGGAATAAAACTTGGACTCGGCAAAAAGAAGACAGGCGTTACCAGAGGGGATGGGGGAAAAGGGTGGAGGGGGTGACGGAGGGATGCACATGAGGTATGGGCATGGGTGATTTGGTGAAGGGAAAAAAAAAATGACAGAGAAAAAAATTTTAATTGATCTATCTAAAAATGTACAGGAAATAGAGAAAATGGAAAACTCATGGATACAATTTGAAAAAAAAAAAAACAATGATATGGGAAATTTTGCAAAACAAATAGCACTTTTTTCCAAAAAGTGTTTTTTTTTTTTAAAAAAGATAAAATGCGCTAAAAAAAATTTTAACTGCTATATTTTTACAGAAGAGGAAAAAATTCAGGGAGGCTAAGTAAGCTACAAGGTATCACCTAGCAAATTATAAGCAAAGCTGGGACTAGGGACCAGGTCCCCTAACTCCAAAACCAATGCCATATCCCCTAATTATGTTGCTTTTCATATCACTAATTTCTGTCACAAGTTAAAATTAGGGATGACACAGCAGAGGCATGGAGTAATATGAAGGCCTCTGGCTCTGACCTGGATGAAACAATTTCTACACAGAGATGTATCTGAGGAGAAGGTCTCAATAAGCTTACCTGTTTTGCTGCTGCTGAAGCCAAATCACTCTGTTTCAAATACAAAGGGGCGGCTACATTCCAGAGTTTTTCCTGCAAGGCCTACAGAGACACATCAGGAAAGGACAGAACACAGGAGTCACAAAGACTAGCATATCACCTGTTTTGTTCTGAAAATCTACTATGATTGGATTTCCTCTTTTATGCCAAATAAGCCCTGCCTATTGTGGATAAGGAAGAAACTAATGGTTTGAGTTAAATGAACTCCTGTTCATTCAAATCCAATTCCTGATTCAAAGGTTGTAAGCCCCAGATTACAGCTTGCAAGCAGAGTGCAGGAGTCATGCAGGCTTTGCCAGAATGTCTAGGTAAGCCAGCTTTTGAAGTTTTTGGTTCTCCTTTTTCCCAGAGACACTGGATACCACCTTAAGCCATCTAGACCCTTTTTTCCTTAACAGTGGCTCTTTATATTTTTTGCCTCATGCTCCTATCCATTAAATAACTCATCACTTTACCAAAATACCCAAACTAGAAATCAAGGAGTTTTCCTAGACAGCTCCATCTCTCAGTCTCTCTATATTCACTATCCCAAAGAGCCACAGATTTTACTTTCCATCTCTCATAGCCCCCATCTTTCATCTAAACTTCTGCTTCAGGGAGTCCCTGGTGCTCAAGGGGTGAATACGCAACCTAGGAAGCTGTTCTTCCCTTGTTATCAAACACATGCCTTCCTCAGATTCTAAGTCTGGGTCCCTTACACTGCACCTCTTTCTAGAAATAATCTCTTTTCTTTTCCTCACCCTTCTTTTGCTACTGTAGAAAAGTGGATTCCTTTTAAAGGTCTTCCTATGGAGAAGACAGTAAGCTAAGGAAGAAAGAAGGAGACCAACATTGGCACTCATTTGCTGTTTCCAGACACCAGGTCAAGGGGTTTCACAAAAATTGTTACCGACCCTTACCTGTACTGAAAGGATAGAGCTATCATCAGCCCTATTTCAAAAAAGCTTAGAAAAACCATACAACTTTGCAAAGAGACATGAAGGAACTTTTTGGGATAACGGAAATATTCTATATCTCAACTATAAATATTTGACTCTCTAGCCCAAGAAGAGCTGTTTTCCTCTCAGCTCTCTTCAGTGAACACACCCACCTTTCATGTGTATACAACATAGTGGCACAGCCCTATGCTCTTGCATCTTAAAATGAGAAATAATTTCTGACCCCTCCATTCATTCTAATTTTTGTCAAAAACTACTTTTGAAGATTAACAACGGTTGGCACTAAAGCCAAGATAAGACTTACCAAAAGTAAGGATTTTCCTAAATCCTGAGCCTAAATTTATAACAAAACTCTGCTGCAGAAGCTGAAAGTTTAACTGGTTTTCAACTCAGCAAAGTAGAACAATTTTAGGGGTACCAATTTCGTAAGTATATAAACTGCTAATCTGACTACCCAGTATGAATTATGAGGAGGTTGACCCTTTTAAGAGCAATGAGATCAACCTTTGAATCATTTGACTTTGACAAACTAAAATTAGCATTAGCATTTTAAGAAAACAGTATATAAAAATTAAAATACTTAGTTATTCTAATTACACAATTATGAAAGAATTCCCCCAATTAAAAAAAATTCAAGTTCCTAGATGAGTTAAGCATTCTTTAATTAGAGGCAAATGAATTACACCACAGAGTACAAAATTTTTCCATTGCTAAGTAGCTGTCTAAGGCCATAAATTTTTCCATTTACGGCCTCAAACGCTGCTGGGTCTGTTAAAATACATGCTTAAGATTACAGAACATAATCATGAATATAACAGATCCAAACCAACCTTGATGAGAAGAAGTTGACACTGAAGATAAGTAGCAGAGAAGTCAGCTACTCCTGCTAATTCAGATTGAAGTTCTCCAAGTCTTTGTAGATCCCTGTAGTGAATAAGCCACAAGTCAAACATAGGATAAAAATAATGACACCAATATAAAGATCATGTCAAAACATTTTATCATTTTACAACGAGGAAAAAGGTCATAAAAATTTAAATGACAGCACCCAATGCTGGTGTGGTTATAATGAAATTGGTTCACTCACAATTTGATAGCAGTTTAAGCTGATACAATTCTTTGAAAAGTAATACCGTATTATGTTATAAATAAGTCACACATATGGACAAATACTTTGATCCTTAGTTTTAATGCTGAGAAGTAATTCTAAGAAATAGTCAACAGAAGGCCTCCCCGGTGGCGCAGCGGTTGAGCGCTGGGTTGCGAAGCTGCCCGCGGCCTCTGCGTGCGCAGACCTCTCCTGCCACCGGCTGCTCCCCTCAGCAGTGTACTTCAGTCCTTCTGCCTGCTCTGCTCCCCACTCTGGCTCTGGTGAATTCTCTCACCCTCCCGCGCTTCTGACTGTACCCAGTGCATGTATAAACAAAACAAACAAATAAAGTAAATAAATAAATAAAAAAAAAACATGCCTCTATAAAAAAAAAAAAGTCAACAGAAATGAAATATTTTATGCCTCATGAAATTCATTTTTGTGTGGACTATTCAGTAAAATCTATTACTTAAATATTCAATGGTAAAAGAACTTATAATTCTTGTATACCTAATCAGTGTAAAAGTATAAAACCAGGACGTAAAATAGTGGTAAGATGTAAGATCTCAACTATGTAAAAACACAGCAACATAGTTTTTGGGATAGTGTCATTAGGGTGCTTTTTGGTGCCCTCTCCCAGCTATGCTTTATTTTCCAAGTGTTTATACAATGGACAAGTACTTTCTGTATAATCAGAAAAAAAGTATTTTTAAGGGCCTCCCCTGGTGGCGCAGCGGTTGAGCGCTGGGCTGCGAAGCTGCCCGCAGCCTCTGCAGTGCCAGTTCGATCCCCAGCCATCAGCGAGGGTCCCACATGGCGCACAGACCTCTCCTGCCGCCCGCTGCTCCCCTCAGCAGTGTACTTCATCAGTCTGCCTGTTCTGTTCCCCGCTCTGGCCCTGGTGAATTCTCTCACCCTCCCGTGCTTCTGGCTGTACCCAGTGCTTGTATAAATAAATAACTAAATTGTTTAAAAAAAAAAGTATTTTTAAGGTATCCTGGTGGACTGCTGGCTCTTATGCAGTTCGACATTCTCTACTTCTTCCTTTCTAACTAAAGTAAACCCTGAATCTGTTCAAGGGAAGGCGCCACCAACCCAGTAACAGCTAGAATCTGACTGGACTAAGCACTGGTTATGTGAACTTTCGGCCTTATCAATCCTCATGGAAGGACTTATATTCCAAGCTTGGGGCAATTCTGATGGTGTGGTGATCTGTCTGTCTCTTTCTCTCTCTCTTGATCTGTCTCTCTCTCATTCACACACTCTCACACACATAATCTATTTCTCACTAGATTAAACAAGAACGCTTATAGCCCTGATTACTACTGGCAGCCATAATGGAACTTTAAAAGAGGAGAGGCCTTGGAATAAAGCAAATACTGAGAATAAAGAAAACCCAGAGAGAAATAGGGTTCTTAATATGAGGTACCTGACCATACCATACTTAGAAATGCCTCTTATTTCTGTTCCTATGAATAAACAGCCATTGTGAGCTAGTCTGAGGTAAGGTTTCCTGATACTTGCAAATAAAAGCATCCTAACTGGATAGAGGAATAGATAAAGTGACTGCAACCATATAAAACATATCTGCTCATGGATAAGAAAATAGAAAGTGGCACAGAAAAGTAAAAGTTATGTTGGGGGTGGGGATTAATGATGATTTAAAATGTTTTACTTTTTGAATAGGTAATTCATACCTAACTCTAATATTACATTGATAAAGTGTAGAATTTAAAACATATTAAAGGATATACAACTAAATTAATCCATCTTCCTATACCTGTGCCCTGCTAATCAGTATACCCTTCCCAGAGGCAATCACCATTGCCAATTTCTTTTGAGTTCTTCCAGAGAAAAGCTATATATGCACAAAAATTATTGTTTTTCCTTTCTTTTTTTTGGGAGGAGAGTGTGTGTATGTGTGGCAGAGGGGATTCCTAACAATTGGAAAGCATTCATAGAAAGGTACCCTGTTTTTTAATGGTTGCAACAAAATTTCACATAGAAATGATAGCTGTAGGAGACCTAAAGATTTGAGTCATTAGGGAAATTAACTGTTTTAGGGCTGGCGTAACAGAACAGGTGTCATATAGCCAGAACAAAACTGTCCATCAAGCTAAGTCCCTCCCTCTAATCTCATGTGACTTTCTGCTAGCTAATGTTGCCACCCAGGGACCTTGATACCTCAAGAGAGAAGCCTGGGAAAGGGCACAGAGTGAATTTTTACCAAAGTGATTGAAGACTTTGGGGTCTATGACTTTTGCATCATTTCTTGTGAGATTTAATGGTTTGAGCTAGTCCTGGAGAATCTGCTTGTATGTGGGAATCCTGCACAATTAAAGATAAACCCCTGTACTGTTTAAACACACCTGTGAAGTGCTATTTTGGGGGCCAGCTGGTCTCCCTTTCCTATCTCTGATGTCTGTCTTGTAAAGAACAGCCCTGACTAATTTTATTGCTGAAGTATTTCCTCTCCAAGATCCTGCCTTCTGTTATAATTATAGAGAGCACTGACCAGCTGACTGACTATACATTAGCAGACTGTCTCCAGATATTAAGTTACTCAATGTTTTGAATTGCATAGAACAAGATGACAGCCAATTAGCCATGGGAAATCCAAACTACTACACAAATAAAGATGGAAACTGGCCTTTTCCGGCGGTGACGACCTCCCCACGAGAACATGCCTCTTGCAAAGGATCTCCTTCATCCCTCTCCAGAAGAGAAGAGGAAACACAAGAAGAAGCACCTGGTGCAGAGCCCCAATTCCTATTTCATGGATGTGAAATGCCCAGGATGCTATAAAATCACCACCGTCTTTAGCCATGCACAAACGGTAGTATTGTGTGTTGGCTGCTCCACTGTCCTCTGCCAGCCTACAGGAGGAAAAGCAAGGCTTACAGAAGGATGCTCCTTCAGACGGAAGCAGCACTAAAAGCACCCTGAATCAAGATGAATGAAAAACCATCCTAATAAACAAGTTTTGGATAAAAAAAAAAAAAAAAAAAGATGGAAACTGCTAGTCCTGGGCAAAATGCTCAATGTTCCAGGGTTTCCTCTCTGTATCTCTTTATGTTCACAATCACTAGGAAGCCTCCTCTTAGGCATCCGAAAGGCCATGGACTCTTCAATGAGATAAGAAAGGTACCAAATGCACTTCTATGTACACTGTACTGTGCTACGTGTTTCCTTACTTGAGTTTAATCATTCAGTCTGTACAATGTGAATTGCAATTAATACTGTTTCACTGAGAATGAAACTAAGATCAGAGTTGAAGTAGTCTGCCCATGGTCCCATTGGCAAAAATGGGCCTTGAACTCAGGTCTGTCTTACTCTCAAGAATTTTTTAAATTTTTTTATTGCATTTAATTAATTTATTGCTATTAAACTCCTTTCATATGTTTACGAACTACATCAAATACAGATGAGACCAATGCTGATTCAAAACCAGATACAATTAATCACATTTCTACATATGTCCTCTGGCAGAAACCCTTGGCAGGAATATACATTTTGGCATTCCTTAGTGCACATGAAGTAACATTTTAAAAATAGCCTAAGAAAACAAGTTTGTATATATTGTGACCATTTTTTAAGTTTACACAACAGGCTGAATTAGGTAATTTTAAAACTCATTGAAAGGCAGTCAAAAAGACTCATGTACATAAATTAAACATTGCTTATGACTAAACAATTTCAACCTTTTACAATCTCTAAACATCGAATATATATTTAATATCGCTTAGTGGTTTGGTAGAATGACTAAAGAATGCTAGATGAGTACAAAGTCCTGACTGCTTTTCAAAAACTATCATCAACCTTGCACTCAAGATGATTAAAAATTACATTTTATTTCCACCTCTGAAGTTACTGGACTACAGACTACAAAACAAATATGATTCCTTAGATACAGTAAAAGTTGCACAGTAAATGGAAGATTTGAATAATTTAATGAGAAAGTTCCATGTTCTTTAAAATTGGTGTGCAAAAACATTCCCATAAGGAAAAAATTTTTTTATCAATTCCAAATAAATGAAGCCCCATTATAAATTCAAATGAGCTGTTTAACTTGGAAAGAACAGCTCTCTATTATGGAACACTTTAATGTGATGTGTTTTTTTGTAACGATAATGTATATTCCCAGTAACAGCACTTTAATATATCAACATAGAAAATACTAACTATGAAATTAGTTTATTATTCAAAAGGGTACACAACTGGCTACAGTGTTCCTTAAAAGATGATATCCTCCTACCACCAATGAATTAACATAATTATATTTCTAAAGTTTGGGTTGAATTTACTTAAATTCAGCAGTATATCCATTGTGTCAAATAAGTAACAAATGGATTTATATCTTAAAAAAATAAATGCCCAATAATTTTATATAAATAAGTATTCTCAAAATGCTCTCCACATATTTTAATAATCTTTAAGCAGTCCTCTGCATTACACAATATCCTCAATTTACAGATGAGGAAGTTGAGGTCCAAGATTATGGACTTAGGAAGCGATAAAACTAAAACCTGAATCAAGTCCTTTGGTTTCAAAATGTTATTTATATTACATATTTTACATCATAGAAACTGTTAAGCAGAAAAAGCAAGGGACCAAATGGGAAGACTAGAAAAGCTAATGTTCTAGTCTAGGACTTTGCTGTTCATAGTCCTTGATTTTCCTCTTCCTTTACCACCTGAGGTCAATGCATAGGCCAATCCAGGAAAGGTTAGATGCTTCCTTCTACTCTCCTAGAAAACCCAGTACTTACTACACTGGAGTGTGGAAAGCATATCCTTGCATTTCTTGTTTACCTAAGTACTTCCAAACTAGGCTGTAAGATCCCTCACAGCAGATTATCTTATGTGCTATTGTCAATCACAATGCTGGGCATCTGATGGATACTCAAAAAACATGTAACAAATGAGTCAAACCCAGATTCCTCTCCAGGCTTGTTATCTCACTCATGGTAATTATGGAGTGATTTCCATAGGTTTTCAAATTCAGTGAGAGAACATACACTAAGAAGACTGAGTATGTAGTATATAACAGGCACCTGATAGACAGAAGCACTTGCTATGATCAAGGATAAGAGTCTTACCAAAAAAAAAAAATTAGATTGCTATGCCTGGAAGTGAGGTATGATCAGAAGAAAATGCCATCTATAAAAATCTTAAATGTGTCCATTCCTGGTTAAGCCATCATAACTAGTGTGTTACACAAATATTTACTGAGCTCCACTCATGGTACAGGGACAAAGACAAAGTAGTTATATCAAGTTCCAGAAACAAAAAATCATGTCCTAGAACCCTCACTGAACCACAGCAAACTGTACAGGCAAGAATTTGGTTAAATGGTTGCACAGACTCAACTAAAGGTAATGCGTATGACGAAGAAGTTTGTTTTATACTAGTAAAAACAGGTAAATGGTCCCAGCCCTAATCAGAGTATCTTCTGTATGAAACACTAACATTTCACTTTCAACAACTATGGAAAACATAAGTTCTGAAAACCTTAGGGGTCATACGATCTAATGCCCACTTGGACTCAAGAACCCCTTCACTGCTACATATAACACAGCATCAGTCTTAGAGTCAGACAAAGCTAGATTATGATTCCAATTTTGCTACCTCCTAGCAAGTTTTTACTGCCCCAAATTTCCACCTGTAACAGGTTAACAGCCTCTAACTACAGTAATGTTTGTAAAACATAGTAGCCATCAATAACTATGCGCCATCTGTTTTCCTTTCCAGATCTTTCACCATCCTGGCCACACTCCTCAGAAGTCACTTAAGTTAGAATCATGATGCCCAGGACTGACCACAGTGGTCTGATCCACCAAAGCCCAGAGGACTGTCACCTTATAAAACAAAGATCATGAAGGCGACTCAAACCAACAGTGTTACTGAGCACCTACTAGTAGCCAGCATTGTCACTGGTGACCAATTGGTTTGCTTTTGTGCATTTTCTATTTGTTTTAGTGTCAATTAAACCAACTTTCAAATGGTTTGCTTTTGTGCATTTTCTATTTGTTTTAGTGTCAACAAGATCAAACCGTCAAGGACAAAACCTAGATGTTTATTTAAGGACAGCCAAGTCAGGAAGTGTCTTATTTTCCTGGCAAAGTGCCAACAATTTCAGATACTGGACTCCAAAACAAAGCACTTTGGGAAGGGAGCAGAAAAGAAAATGTACTTGAGGCATCACTTCAGGGTCAGCAAATTATTTCTGCTAAAGGGTCAAGTTAGCAAATATTTTAAGCTTTGCAGCACAAAGGATCTCAGTGGCACCTATTCCACTGTCTCACTGAGTCACTAAAACAATCATAGATAAAAGTTAAATGAGTGAATGAAGCTGTTTCAGTTAAACCTTATTTATGAAATAAGATAATGCTTTTTTACAAAAGATAATGCTTTTGCTAAAGACAAACAGACTTCAATTCTTTTATTATCATGCAGGTCATCTCAATAAAACCTGACAGGGTGGTTTGCTAGTTAACATTCTCTCTTTCTTCCAGAGTAGTAGAGTCATCAAATGTTAGCTAAGCACTGAGCACCCAGAATAAAGATTACCTACATCTCCTAGTTCCCTGCAGCTGGATAGAGCCATGTGATATCAGTTCTAGTCAATGGGATATAAATTAAATTAAAATACATAACTTTTGGTAAGTATCTTTACAAGGGTGTAGAAATGATCTCCTGCTGTTTCCTTTCTCCTACAGGCTAGAATACAGCAGAGATAGTTAAAGAGTTTCCATCTTTAGGCAGAGGCCTCTTGATGCAGAAGATAGAGAAATAAGAAAGAATGAGCCTAAGCCCCTGATAATCTTCTTGGTTCTGTCCTGCCCGCAAGAGACAATTAATCTTTCCTTCTGTTTAAGCCATGGTTACTCTGCATTTTCCGTGACTTATTCTAACTAAAATACAAGGAAAGAAAAATAAAAACAGCTTTTTGTAACTTTCTAGTTTTGTACTAATCATTAATCTGGCAATGAACACAAAGAGCTTTTCTTTGTAATAAGCTGAAACCATAACCTAAGACAAATATTAAAATTTTGATCATAAAACCAGGTGTCCCAAAAACTAGTCGACCAACACCCAAAATCCACAGAGCAAGCAGAGTACAGCAACAATGTTAACTTCAAAGGAAAGAGATCATCACCTCACCTAATGGTGAATTCCAGCAGTTCCTGAGTCCCCTGAGGGTCCAGATGCTGAAGACTGTACACCCTTTCAAGGCTCTGCTGCAGGAACTGATGGGAAGGATCCTCTTGAGGGGCGATGTTGGGGGCAACGGCTGATGACGCTAGCTTTCTACCTGGTAACTGAGCAAACACAGCAGATGGCGTTGCCATCAAATTTTGTGACCCGAGTTTTGGAAACAGCAAAAACCAGAAAAAAAATGTGAGCCAGACCAAGAAAAGAGAAAAAAGGTCAGGTGATGATGTAAATAAACTTTGTCTCCTACCCCAATGTCACTGAGAGGGGAAGGGGGAGAAAAAGGGAATATGATTGAGAATAAACACCCAATACAACCACAAGCTGCTAGGAGAAAAAGAAAAGATAATGGTATATTATTTTCTATTGTTAAATTAAACAAATGGGCTAATAGTAGAAATAAGACTAAGAATAAAACTGTTTTCACATTCATTTTTAAACTTTAATTTTTTTTTCCCCCCCAAAGATTTATTTTATTTATGCATCCAATAACTGGGGTGTAGGCCAGAGGTGCGGAGTTGGGGGATGAGAGAATTCACCACAGAGTGGGGAACAGAACAGGTGGACTGACTGAAATACACTGCTGAGGGGAGCAGTGGGCTAGTCAAGAGAGGTCTGCTGCTCCATGTGGTAGCTCCCTGGCCAGGGATTTAACTCATCATGCTGCAGTGGCTGCCAAAAGCTTCATCGTGCTGAGACTTAACCCCTTGTGCCACCAGGGAGGCCCCTAAACTTTGATTTTTTACTTCATATGAGTGAATACTCCTTCCCAAACAAATTTAAATAGCATGCTTTAAAAATATTTTATATGATGATAATTATAATTCTTGTTCTTAGGTTGAAAGTGATTACATTTTAAGAAAGCAATGGGGGAGGACAGAAAAGAAGATTTTGCTTTTAATTTTGTATCTTCTATATGGGTTAAGTTTTCTAGCCATAATTTGTGTGTGTGTGTATATATCATTCTAAATAAAATAATTTAGAGTTACTATGCAGGAATGTGTTAATACAAATTAAGAGCTGAGAAAAGTGCTTTACACATAGTTAGCACTCAATAAATGTTATTATCATCATAGTTCATTTTTAAATAATTTTCTTTCTATATCACTACTTTTTAAAAATAATGGCTTATTATTAAAAATAAACTTGAGAATCATGACGTTGTTAAAATACCACATACTCTACTTTAGTCTAAAATCCATTATTCTAGATTCCTTGTTCTTGCCTAACATAACATAATCAATGAATCTTATTTTTCTTTTTAGTGAATCTTCCTAAAAGGTAAAGGATACAGAAGCAAAATTACAAAACAATAGGAGAAATCCCAAGAGGGAAAGAGAATGAATGCATATGTTTTCAGAGAATACAAAGTATGCTTCTGCAGTTTAACAACCACAAAGAACCAAAATTTTTTTTAAAAAACCCAAAAGCAAAGACAAAAGATATTTTCAACATACCCTCAAGGCAGGAACAAGATGAGAGAGGCTGTCTCGGAGGTAAGCGTAGTGCCTGAAGGTATGATCCGAGAACAACGCTGGCATGGTTGGACAGGCTTTGGCAGCATTGAAAATAAGAACCAAAACTGCAATGTCTGATAGACGAATGAGTTAAGTGAACTTGGAGATTTAAAAGTGAGTTTTGGCCAGAATCTGGTGCCCCTACTTCCCACTCTCAAGTTCTCCATTAAGTGACTACAATTTTCTAAAAATAAAAGAAATGCAAATTCAAAAAAAAGCTGTATTACCCCACTTCAGATTACCAAAATTACCCCTTCAAATGCCAAAGATTTTTAAAGATAATGCCTAGTACAACTGAGAATACCAACAAAGAGAATTTGTTCTCTTTATTACTTCCTACTAAAGTAGGCAGAGGCACACCTCTGAGTGTAGGTTTGGTTCCAGAACACTACAATTATTTATATCAGTAAATAATCAGAAGCAACTTAAAGTCTAAAGCCAGAGAATGATTCTACAATTTGTGTTCGATGTACTTCGCATAGGTGTGATCCCATGCCTCTGAACCACATATAGTAACGAATGTAATTGTTAGGGGGAAAAGGATGTCCTAAAGTTAATTCCATACAGGCTTTGTGGACTCCACCCCCACTCCAGACCAAAGCCAAAAGACATTGGGAGAGACAAATCCCATCACCACCAAAGGGAAGGTTGCTGGAACCTGAGGGTGGGGTTAAGCAGCCAGGTTTGGTCCCTCTTTGGCTCTCCGCCAGCTCGCAGGGCTTGGCCAGCTCTCATAGTGCCTTTGGGTTTCCAGGTCCGCGGATTGGGTAGGATGCATTAAAGACTTTATTTCCCTATCTTCTCCTGAGTTGTACATTTCCTCATTTCACTTTCCCTTGTAAATAAACCTTTTATTAACCTTTTTGTGTGTGCCCGTAGTGGAGTATAAATAAGTCCCTTTTAAGCGCGGGTGAGGACCCATGGCCAGGCAACCTATTTTTATATCGGGGCTGCTCCGTAACATTACCTCAATAAGAAAATATATTTAAAAGGAATTACTCTAACAGGACGGTCCCCATGGAAAAGGGAGGCTCCAGGTTCCCTGACCCACCTGAGGAAGGGTGGAGCTAAGCAGGGAGATGAAGCTGGGGAGGACGTGGAGAAAGAAGAAGCATGAAGAGCAAGAAGACGTGGAGGAGGCACACAGAGCTGAGACAATTGGAAAAGCTGTACTTACAGTACTCTATTAGCATTTGTCAGAAAAGAGCAGACTCTAAAATATTAGAGGGTATGATAGCAGCTATTATCAAATATTTGTTGATGAAACAAACTACATTAAAAAAAATGAAATTACAGTAGGGCCTCCCCGGTGGTGCAGCGGTTGAGCGCTGGGTTGCGAAGCTGCCCGCAGCCTCTGCAGCGCCAGTTCGATCCCCGGCTGCTCCCCGGCCACCGGAGGAGGGTCCCACATGGCGCGCAGACCTCTCCTGCCGCCCGCTGCTCCCCTCAGCAGTGTACTTTGGTCCTTCTGCCTGCTCTGCTCCCCGCTGTGGCTCTGGTGAATTCTCTCACCCTCCTGCGCTTCTCACTGTACCCAGTGCTTGTATAAATAAATAAATAAATCTTTAAAAAAAAAAAAATGAAATTACAGTAAAATCCCAACACCAAAAATTCTTAAAAGGGAGCAGAAATACACCAAAATACTAACAATTTGGCTAATAGGAGTTTAGGTTTTGAATATAGGTTCTTTTTTCCAGTTCTTTAGCTTTTCTTTCTATGTATATTTATCTTCTAACAGAGGGGAAGTCAGAAATTTACAATAAAAGATAATAATAAAAGATACCTTCTGTGTGTGTCCCTATGGCAAAGCCTGCTATGAGTGTTTACCCAATATCCATTCTTCCCTTTCACTTTACTAATGATTACTATTTTATACCAAAGATCCTCTAATTTCCTGCCTAGAACCTAGTCTTAATGATTAGAATTTTAGCAACAATCTTAACTGAAATAGAACAAAAATACAAAATGAACCTGTTCACCAAGAATGTTCAGCTGCTAGAGCAGCATCATAATTTGCTAAAGGGGGCAATCTCTGTTACTCACAGCCAAACATAATTCCTAAATAACGCAATCCTCCAATGACCCAGAAAAGTATTTACCATAATAGCTTCAAAAATGTTTTAATGTGTTGGTTGTTTTTATTTTTAATATGAAACGGTCTTCAGATTCAGAACCTTTCAATATGCCAAGTGAGATTTGTAATAAACTCTCTGATGAACTAAATTTCAAACAGCCATAGATGTTAGGTCGGGGGTACACTTTTCTAAAGGGTAAACATAAATTCAGGCATTAGTTAGCACATCATGAAGTAGATCTTCACAAAATTCACCAAATGCACTGAAATTGACAGAGAAAGTAAACAGTCTGGCAAGAGTGAAGATGCCAGGTTCTTCCATACATCCACAACTAAACTGTAGAAGAACGAAGTCAACCATTCCTGAAAGACAAAAGAACTATAGTACAGACCAAGAGCAGTGCTCTGGCAGAAAGGGATAGGAAAATCTTTTTTTTTTTTTTTTTAAAGATTTATTTGTGTATGCATACGAGAGCTGGGGTACAGACCAGAGGTGTGGAGGGTGAGAAGATTCACCAGAGACAGAGTGGGGAGCAGAACAGGGGGGGGTCTACTGAAATACACTCCTGAGGGGAGCAGCATGTGAGACAGGAGAGGTCTACTGAGCCATGTTTGTTAGATCCCTGGCTGGAGATCGAACTCGTGCTGCAGTGGCTGGTGATAGCTTGATAGCGAGAGACTTTAACCCCTGTGCCACCAGGGAGGCCTGGATAGGAAAATCTTTAACTGAGCTGTGTTTACAGCAATACCAGGGAAGTAGACACTTGAGATAGAGGAGGGACAGGCAGCTGCTGCACAGAGTGCCTCTACAGTTGTTGACTCTAGGGCATAAAACCACATTGGGGACTTTGGAGACCCAGTACTGCATTGGAGAAGGGGGTGCACAGAATTGGCATTCAGGACAGAGGGTGCACTACTGGAGAACTGTAGGCGTATTGGAGCAGAGCGATGATTACTGGTTTGTGTCTGAAGATCCCAAAATAGAACAGTTGGAGCCCAAAGTGGTAGGGAGAATCAGGTCTTATCAATTTGGCTTCACCTTAAAAAACTGAAAAAAATCAATATACAGTACAATCCAGCAATCCCTCTCTTGGGCATCTATCCAAAGAATGTGAAACTATGAACACAGAAAAACTACATGTCATACAATGTTTACTGTAACACTGTTTACAATAGCTAAGACTTGGAAGCAGTCTGAATGCCCATCAACTGACAACTGGATCAAGAAAATGTGGCATATCCACTCTATGGAATATGGAATATTCAGCCATAAGAAAGATGAAATGCAGCCATTTACAGCAAAATGGAGAGAATCGGAGGGAAATCTGTATAATAAAGCAAGTCAAAATAATAAAAACAAATACTGGACATTCACATAAGGAATAATTTGACAAAGTACAATACTTATAAAAACTAGCAGACATTAATAAATGTTATGAGGGCACTGAGGTTATGAGGGGGAGGGAGAAAGAAACAAGAGGATAGAAGGACTGGTGGGGGAGGGGGAAGAATCCCCCCCCAAAAAGAGTAAACAAACACAATTAAGATTGAAAAATGGTTCTTTTACAACAGCCAGCTATTTTGGCTGATTCCTGAAATCTCCAAGGATCTGCCATGGAGATAAAAAGAATTGTAGGAAAATGTGGGTGCACCATTGTAAATGAATCCCCATTACCAAAAAGGAATCCAGCAGCATGGTATGCTGAACATGACTAACACAAACCCACCAGACTCGTATCAGAACCAGAATTATGCGGCCTAACTCAGTCCATATCCTTCAGACTGCAGATCAAATGAAGCACAGAGTAAGACATAGGTGAATGTGCACAGACTTTAAAACCAGAAATGTCTGGCTCTGATTTCTGGAGTTGTTGCCTTGGAGTTATTTAACCTCTGAGCTTCAGTCTTCTCATCTGTAAGCCAGAAACAATGCTTCCTTACAGGGTTGTGTGGAAGAACAGTGATAAAATATATAAAGCATTCTTAAAGAGTATGTGGGAATATAGTAGGTATTCAGTAAATGGTAAAAATAAAAAATTGGCAGTATTAAGTGGCAAAGTTGAATTATTGTGAAAACAAGAATGAAAGCTGAGAGTAATAACCATCAGGCCCCCTTAGGATATACTCTTACTTAAAATAAATGAAAAAATAAAAATGAAACAAAACTCTCAGACAAAGCTACAGTGAAGAGATGCCAAAATCCCATTCTGTCAACAGCGTCTATCTTAAGCACAAAAGATACAGGCTGGATCATCCATGTCTGGTTCAGCTGTGTCAAAAAATGGATGAGTGCTCAGGAGCTCTGGAACCAGGGGAAGCACCAGAGTTGGATGCCGACTTCCCAGAAACTTCAAACATCTGAAACACACAAAATGAGAACTCGCTTCAGTAAGTTAATAAATATTTTAAAAGTACAGGAAATTGGAATTGAAAAACCTGATTCAAAATAGGATATTCTAAACTTTTGCTGATTATATGACTTCAGAGAAGTCATGTAATTATCCTGGAACTCAGCTAATTCATGTAAAATTGGTTATTACGAAGATAAAAGAGCTGGCTCGTGGCATACATTACTGATCATTTAACCAAGAGTCATTTCCCCATTTTCTTTGCCAAGAGAACCTTGTTTTACTCAGATATCAGGCAAGCAGCAGAGTGATCAGAGAAGGTAGGTCTAATCCAAAGGGCTGAGCCACAATTGGTGTAAAGCCATCATGGCAATCTCAACCTTTTTTCCAGTGACTGCTTTGCAGGTAAGCAAGTATCCCTGTGCCGGTCCATGAAGGAAGTCCACTCAGATGCCTCTCAGAAATTTTTTTTTTTAATTTTCAACTTTATTAATATTTTTATATAAATTTTTTTTAATTTTTATATTCCCCATACAATTGTGACCCCCCTTATTTTGACCCCAATCCCTCCCCTCCCCAACCCCCACCCCCCCATAGAGTGTCTCTGGTTCATAGTTGTTTGTTGATTTTGATTTTTACTTTCTTATAGTTTTCCTGGTCCCTTATTTAAATTTTCTAGATTCCTGCTATGAGTGAGACCATCTGGTATTTTTCTTTTTCTTTCTGGCTTATTTCGCTGAGCATGATCCCTTCCAGCTCCATCCATGTTGCTGCAAATTGCATGTGCTTATCTTTTTTGAATGCTGAGTAATATTCCATGGTGTATATGTACCACATCTTCTTGATCCAGTCATCTATTTTTGGGCATTTGGGTTGTTTCCAAAGCTTAGCTATTGTAAATAGTGCTGCTATAATCATAGGGGTGCAGGTGCTCTTTGGAATTGATGTTTCTGTGTCTTTTGGGTAAATATCTAGGAGTGGAATTGCTGGATCATATGGAAGCTCTATGTTTAGTAGGTCAAGAAATCTCCACACAGCTCTCCATAGTGGTTGGACAGTTTGCACTCCCACCAACAGGGCAGGAGAGTTCCTTTTTCTCCACAACCTCGCCAACATTTGTTGTTGCTAGTTTTTTTAATATGTGCCATTCTCACTGGTGTAAGATGGTATCTCATGGTAGGAATTTTTTTTTAACCAAAAAAAAGATAAATGCAGCAGAGGTAATGCCCTTTTCTTTGTGTCTTAAGATACTGTCTTAGGAGGAAACCATCCTGCAAGTGTGAAGACAAAACCAAGAGAACTGCGGAGAAATTCACCAGAATCCTCACCCTATTAAACTTAACTGTTGGACCAAACCTGAAACCAACTTTCTATTTCCTGTGAGGCCAAAAAAAAAAAGGAGCGGGGGTGGGGTGGGGACACGACGACAAGGACCTTGCTTAAACCACTTTTAATCAGATTTTCTGTTATTTGTAGGCAAAAGCATTCTGATAGCCTGGGTGAAGTTTTGAAATCTGAGACCCCCTGTTCTGAATACAGAAAACTGTGTGGCACTGGGCAGATAAGCTTCTCATCTACAAAACAGGATTTAAAACCATTACCTCATGGGCCTCCCCTGGTGGCGCAGCGGTTGAGCGCTGGGCTGTGAAGCTGCCCACAGCCTCTGAAGCGCCAGTTCAATCCCTGGCCATCGGCAAGGGTCCCACATGGCGCAGGCCTCTCCTGCTGCAGCCCGCTGCTCCCCTCAGCAGTGTATTCCGTCAGTCTGCCTGTTCTACTCCCCGCTCTGGCTCTGGTGAATTCTCTCATCCTCCTGCGCTTCTGACTGTACCCAGTGCTTCTATAAATAAATAAATGAATCTTTCAAAAAAAAAAAAAAAAAAAAAGGCGTGTCCTAAAGAGCATGTGGACATGTTCTTAAAAAAAAAAAAAACAAAAAAAACAAAAAACCATTACCTCATATAGTTGCTATAAAGATTAAATGAAATAATGAATGAAAAGTACTTAGTGAGGTGTCTGTCAAATAGTAAGAACTCAGTTACTTCTTAGTTAACTATTATTAATTGTTATTAGTTAATTATTATGACTACACAAGGCCCATTATGGGTTATAAAGAAATATACAAGAGCTGGTAATCATGCATTTTTATTATTTTTTATTTGCTAAGTTATGGTTAAGAAGGTTTGCTGAATTAAAAATAAATATAAACCTTAATTTCTGTTCTCGCTGAATTTATAATTCAGGTTGGTTAAGATGACTAATATTTGAAGATAATTAACTATCAAATGGGTGATATCTACTTTCTACCTGTTGAAGTGAGCACTATGATCAGAGAAAGTTTCACAAACGAGATGCAAGTTCAACAGGGACTGGAGAATACGTAGAATGGCAAAAAAGAGGGAAAAAAATGCTATGAACAAATTCACAAATACATGGGACATAAAAAGGATCACACTGATATACTTGAGCTTATTAGGAAAGTACAGTTTTCCCCAGTCCTGTTTATTTTCCATGTGGAGAGAACTTAATTCACTCATTTCCTGACCTCTCTCTGCCCTTGAACTCACTGTGCCTCAGAGACCATTGTAAAGGCTGAGGTTTGGCTTGCAGGTGTTACTTTATCTCTCAGTCTATTTGGGTCTCAGGTGGGGTACACTAATGCTATTAACTGGGTCCTGTATCCCTCTGGGCCTCCTAAAGCTAGACTTCAACTCTGACTTGGAATATTATTTACTAGCTTAGCTACCTCTACAGCTGAAAACACCCTCCTTTTTTTCCTTCCTACTATTTGAGGTCTAGGTCTCTAAGATGAATGCATTTTTAAATCTCCAAGCACCTAACAGTAACTGGGTTGTAACAAGTACTCAATCAGCATCTGTTAAACAAACAGAACCAACTACCTCCTCCTTCAGAGCTTTCATTTATACATCTATGTTTAGCAACACTTTCAAAAGTTACCACTGTGACTCCTTCATTCTTTTAGCACTTTCTATTTGATATTTCTAAATAAATCTACCATTCATGGGGGATGGAAAAAATCATGAGGTAATTAGAATGATGACTTCAAAATCTTTTGGAGCACTGAAAGTACTCCACAGCCACCCAATAAACACTGTCTTATATAATATGCTGGGTGAACCAAAGAGCCACAAATCTTATTTTAAGGCTAAAGCAATCTTTGCAAAACACTCCCTAACAATCCTTTCATGGAGCAGAACAAATCATTCTTCTACATCTCAGAGAACTACCACTACTGAGACAGGTGTTTATCCCCACTACAACCCACACCCCAAATGACTGGGTGCTCCCTGAAGACAAGCAACAAATGAACACTGATTTTGAGGTGAACTGACTGAACAAACAAACGGCAAAACTTTAGAAACCTAGGTATCAAAAATGTTATTTACAGTGAGACTCCCTGATATTTTGGGGTTTTATTTCTATTTATTTTTTTTGCCTCTTTCATCAGGTCTTTATTCAAATTGGCTATCCAAAATGATCTGCCCTTTATAGAATAAACAAATTCAAGATTACGCAGCAAGCTGCTTCTTGGTGGTTTATCTTTTCTTAGGGCTTCTTTTCAGCTGCTGGTTCCCTGGTAGTTGCAGCGTTTTTTCACACCAAAGGCTATTGTGGTTTCCTCACACCAATAACCTTCCTTCTTTTGTCCCCACCACAGGTTCCTTGTCTGGAACCCCAGTCTCATCTGATTTGGCTTCTAGTGCTGCTGCTATAATCATTCACCCGGAGTTTGTGATTCTAAGCATGATGAAGAATGGTATTCTGGCACATGGTCTGTGCATATAGACATACTGTCAACAAGATTCTCAGGTCCTTCAGTGGCTGCTTCTTCAGGACTCTGCAATGAATCTTCTTGTGTGGTGCTCAGAAGGCTCTTTGGATCGCTGGACTTTTCAAAATTCTGCTAAGAACTGTACTGAGCATTTTGAAGGAGGTAGTTTTCCATCAAATGCCATACAGATCATGTAATTTTCAGAAAACACTTTCAGTCCAAATGCAGAAACACCCCACATGCTACCGGGAGCAAGTTTCAGAATATTCAGTTTGCTTACATTAAGCAAAGTAATTCCAGGGATGTTGTTGTAGGCCCGATACCATTGTCCTCATAATAGATGACACAAGGTCCCCTGAGATGCATATGATGACAGTTTCTCATTTTGCCCTGGCCAGCTCTCATCCACTGAGAAGCACAGACCTTTTGAAAATCATTCCGGGCTCTAATTTGGTTGTGTGTTTTTTTTTCATATTAGCTTTTGAGGACACTTTTTTCTTTTTTTTTTTGGCTTAGAAGAACTAAGCCAAGAACTAAGCCACAGGGGTATAGGCCAGAGGTACAGGGAATGAGAGGATTCACCAGAGACAGAGTGGGGAGCAAAATAGGGGGATTTACTGAAATGCACTTCCCAGGGGAGCTGTGGGTGAGACAGGTCTGCTGCACCATGTGGATTAGCTCCCTGGCCAGGGATCAAACTCCAGCTATAGTGGTGATAGCACTGAGACTTAACCCCTAGGCAACCAGGGAAGCCCCAATGCCTGAAGTTTGCTAAGAAGCAAAAGAGCGTCCTTGTTTTCCAGTACCTTCAACTTTATCTTTAACCACCAATGGGAGTTCAGTAACTTCCTTAACCTTTAGACATGGCCAGCACTATAAAAGCTGAGGCAGCCAGAGCAGAGCAGATGGCATATCACTTCTGTGTTGTGTTCACTCTGTGGTACCAATGTTGCCAGGTTTTGGTTGGTACATGAATGCAATCCCCAAGATACATATACACATATTTCCAAAAGTACCCTGGCCAGAATGCTGTGTTCCACTCTGGGAATTCGAGATGCAGCTCTGCCAGTATTCTAACTCAGTGTTAGTTTGATGACTTTCTAGCTCACTGACAGATTGCGCTGTCTGTTATTTTTGCGCAAGTTACTACGTACAAGGTTGACAACACAGGGTCAAATGGGAGCCTTGAACACAGCAGGCAAACTGACATTTTTGCCAGATGACTCCCCTTTTCAGAGTATACAGATATCAGTAGACAAGCACATGGCATGGTGGGGAGAGGAGAAGACCAGACTCCACTTTCAGTTTTTAAAATATCTCCTTAGTACATAATTAACCCACAGTTTTTCTATTTTTAGTAACTAACAAATTTTTCTGAAAATCAATAAACTATGTTGGAGTGATCTCATCACACAAGCTCATTTAAGTCTGTGGAGCACATTTTAAATGTATGCAATCGGTGAGTCATGAAATACAGTGTTAACAGTCTTAGCCCAGTCAGTAAAGTTAAAGGAGGAAATGAGGAAGGGAAATGGTTGTGAATTTCCATCTGGAGACCAAGTGGCAGACCTACTTCAAATCTCTACAGCGATGGTTATGATCCAGTATAAGAGGCTAAACAGACAGTGGAGTGAGTAGCACTATGTAGGAGAAAATGGACTCTTCTCTGTATCTAACACTTAACACAGGGCTTGGCACATAGTGAGTAAACAATAGGCATATAATATTTGCTAGGTGTATGAATAAATAAAGGAATAACCAAAAATGTGATACTCAATTTAAAAATCAGACTCCTGAGAGTTTGGTTGAGTCAGGTTTCTAAAGAGAAGACAAACTGAGGGCTGTTTCTTCAATCTATGATAAATCCACTAAATAATGTCAACACTGTACATTTACCGTATTATTGGACTCAGTGAGCAAATGAACAAAAAATTCCTTACTTCCATATGGAGTCTCTATCAGTAGGGTACTTGTTTAAATTTTTTAGCAGCTCCACCAGTGCAAGATGAATCCCTTCTTTGGTTGAAACATTAGTACAGCATAAGAGTTCGTGAAGAGCCTCTCTTATATCTCTGGATGAATCCTTAAAAAAAAAAAAAAGAAATAAAAAGGTAATGACAATAGCAGTCACTGCTGATTAGCTATTATGGGAGTGGATAAGTTCCAAGAGGAATACAGGGTAAAGAGTCCCTCCATTTTGGAAGCAGGAAGTGCTTTAGTAGGAGATCGGATCTCCAAAGCATTTTTCTAAGTTAGGTTTACTGACAGATAATTTATATTCTGTAAAATTCATCCTTTGTGTATTATCTTTTGAGTTTAACAAATGCATATCGTTATGTAACCACCATCACAATCAAAAGATATAAAACACTTCTATCACCCAAACACTTCCCGAGTGTCCCTTTATAGTCTGCTCCTCACTCCCAGCCTCTGGCAATATAGTTTCTCTTTTCCAAAATGTCATATAAATGGACTCAGAAAATGCTGCTTCTTCAGTCACTATTTTCACTTAGCAGAATGCATCTGAGATTCATCCACGTTGTTAGGAGATTCAGTTCATTCTTTTTATTACCGAATAAACTTGTGTTTCATTGTATAGATGTACCAGTTTATTTACCCATTTGCCAAATGAAGGACTTTGTTGTTTCCAGTTTGGGGCTATTATACAGTCACAATAAACGCTGCATACAGGTTTCTGTGTAAACATAAGTTTTCACTTCTCTTTAGTAAATACTTCACAGTGGGATTACACATTTTATTTTAAAGATTTATTTATTTATGTATACAAGAGCTGGGGTACAGGCCAGAGATGCAGGGGGTGAGAGGATTCACCAGAGACAGAGGGGGGAACAGAATAGGCAGACTGACGAAATACACTGCTGAGGGGAGCAGTGGGCGAGACAGGAGAGGTCTGCTGTGCCATGTGGGCTGACTCCTCCCCTCCACTCCATGCTACAGAGGCTGTGGACAGCCTCATAGGTTACAGTCTTAACCCCTTCTGCCACCAGGGAGGCCCCGGGATTATGCATTTTTAACTGCAGTTCTATGGCATTAAGTATATCCCCACTGCACTGTTGTACTATCTTTATAATTTCTTACAAGTATCCTTTTGAAGAGCTTTATAACTTATCTAGTTATTTCTTTAATTAAGTTTTTGATGTCAAATCTAAGCAACCTTTGTCCAATCCAAGGTCACAACTATCTTGTCCTAAAAGTTTAACTTTACAGAAAAACTAAACATTTTATAGGACACACTGATATCCACACAGCAAATTCTAAGAATCAGAGGATTTATTTTTTTATCCTCTAGGCACCCTCTCTCATCCTGCAGTTTTCTTTTTTTTTTTAATTTTTTAAAAATTTATTTATTTACTTATACAAGCACTGGGTACAGTCAGAAGCGCGGGAGGGTGAGAGAATTCACCAGAGCCAGAGTGGGGAACCGAACAGGCAGACTGACGAAATACACTGCTGAGGGGAGCAGCGGGAGGCAGGAGAGGTCTGCGTGGTATGTGGGACCCTCGCGGCAACCGGGTATTGAACCGGCGCTGCAGAGGCTGCGGGCAGCTTCGCAGCCCAGTGCTCAACCGCTGCACCACCAGGGGAGGCCCACATCCTGCAGTTTTCTCATTTATTCACTCTCTACAATAAGTAGTGCCAACTTCTCAATAAACACATCTTACTTAACATGCCATTCCCCTGTTCAGGAACCTTGTTTGGCTTCCTACCACCTCAAGGATAAAGCTTAGGCACCACCATCATTTTGTTAGGGGGAAAAGGATGTCCTAAAGCTAAGGGCTGCCCTATAACAATTTCAGCCTTTTCGGCCTTTACCGTGGTCATATAATCCCTCTGGCTTTAATGCCAACCCTTACTTTACTTTTGATACCATCGTGTATTACTGCAATTACTCTAATTTATATTGCCTTCCCTATACAATTGTGAGCAACTCAAAAGGCAAAAACTCCCACTGTGACATCCTCAAATCCTCAGGCTCTTGGACAATCCTATAGAACCTGGCTCAGCAAAAATTAACGTTTCTTGAATGACTTCATCCATTTAATAATTTGATATTCTGAAACACTGCTATACGAATGCTTATTAGCCAAGCACCACATTAAGCACTTTACATGAATTTTCTCATTTAATTCTCCTAAGAAACTCATGAACATATGGAACTCTCCCTCTCTATAGTGAGAAAAATCTTAAATAATGTACTCAAAGTCACAAAGCTGGTAAGGCACCCTGCAAAAATCCTTTAATAGCTTCCAGGTGCTCTTTTTTTAAAAAGATTTATTTATTTATGCATACAAGAGCTAGGAGGTAAACCAGGGGTGGGGGGGCAGAGGGGAGGTGAGAGGGTTAGCCACCTGGCCTGGGATTGAGCTCCAGCTGCAGTAGCTGTCTATAGCTTCATAGTGCTGAGACTTAACTCCTTGCACCACCAGGGAAGCCCCCTCAGTGTTCTTCCTTAAAACTTTTAGGGCTCTGTGTGAGCTGTGCCCCCTTCTCACACCCTCCTCCCCCAGCTGTGCCCCCTCTTACCCCCACCATCCCCTACCACCAGCAGCTCTTGTTACAGCCAGGCCTGCTTTTGCTACCTTTGTGCAATGTTTCCCCCACCATGGATGTAGAGGCAGGACAGGAAACAGTGTAGGTTTTCTAGGATCCCATGCAGACCGGGTAAAGGAGGAGTCAGAGTCCTCAGTAGTTCTGCAGGTTTTCCATTGGGGTTCACCAGGCATATGGCAGGCAGGGGTGCTGGCTGGGGGGCAAGTCTTCACTCTATCTGGGCTCTCTAGCGTTCGTTCTGCTGCTTCTCAGCTTCTCTTTCGGCTTCTGCTTCGGCTTCTACTGCTGCTGCTGGCGTCCCCGTGACGCCGCCCTTAAAAGCACAGTCTTAGCTCAGCTGAATCCCATCTACCAATGCCCACACCCTATTCCAGGTGCCCGCCATCAGGCATGCATTCAGGACAAGGATCCATCATCTATCCTGATGGCGGAAAGGCAGAAAAGCCTGATATTTTCTTTACCCTACAATGGAGTTTCTACATTTGCTGCTCCTTTACCTGGAAATTTCTTACACTTCATACTCCTAACTGTTGCTACCAAGTTTGTGGCTAAATCCTTATTTAGAGCTCAGCTTCAGGAGCCCTTCTTGATTATTGCATCCTCTTTCCCCTAAAGATCAAGCATCCTTATGATAACTACCAGCAGAACGGAACGGCTTCCTTTCAATCATGAGCTCCTTACCTCAGTCTATTATATACCTTCCTTCGCATCTGCTTTGTCTCTCCCTTATACTTAAATTTGAAGGTCTGTGAGAGTAGCGCCATGTTTTCTTCTTTAAAAAAAAAAAAAATCATTTATTTTTTTCATAGAAAAACTGGGGAGTAGACCAAAGGTGGGGTGTGTGTGATAGGATTCACCAGAGACAGAGTGGGGAGCAGAAGAGACAGATCTACTGAAATACACTGCATGGGGAGCAGCGGGCAAAACAGGAGAGGTCTGCTCTGCCATGTGGGCGAGCTCCCTAGCCAGGGATGGCGCTCAGGCGGAAGTGGTGATAGTGCTGAGACTTAACCCTAAGGCCACCAGGGAGGCCCTAGTTTTGTTTTTCTTAAGTAGGTTTTTTATTGACATACACATACAGAAAGTGTACAAAGACTATTTAGCTTGATAAATTTTCACAAATGAACAAACTTACATAATTAATATTCAAAGCAGAACATCAGACTATTTACCGGTATCCCAGAAATCTACCTAAGCTAAGGTTCATGCTTTTTGCTCACTGTTAGCCCCTTTAGCACCATGCCTAGCACATAATAGTCAATAAATATTAAAGTTTAAAAAAATGGAAAAGGGAATGGAGGGATAACAGATTGATTCAGATCTGTCTGACTCTACATGCTGCAAACTGAACCATACACAAAATACTTCCCATCTGGGGCCTCCCCTGGTGGCCTAGTGGTTGAGCGCTGGGTTGCGCAGCTGCCCACAGCCTCGGGCGAGGGTCCCACATGGCAAGCAGAACTCTCTTGCCACGCCTACTGCGTGCTTCCTCAGTCTGCCTTTTCTGCTCTCCGCTGTGGCTCTGGTGAATTCTCTCACCCTCCTGCGCTTCTGACTGTACCCAGTGCTTGTATAAATAAATAAATAAATAAAAATACTTCCCATCTGAACAAAGTCCACCACTTGTAGGAGGCGATTATATTGATGTATTGGAAAAAGTTTACAAAATAATGAATAAATTGTTTTATTTGTGTTTCTTAAGAACTTCCCAGTTACACAGCTGACCTGTGCAGGTTTATTTTAGGAAATGATTACTAAGCAGTCACTATGCATAAGTTACTGCATTAAATAATTAGTTACTAAAGACAAATACACTAAGCTGCAACAAAGTATAAAATGTGAGACTACAGTAAGGGATACATACATTTGGTATATGAATGAGACAAGTTGTTCAAAAAGGAGTAAATTGTTGTTCTTCTGTATAAAATCTTCTACTAGTTTCCCAAAATACCCAGAATAAAATCCAAACAACAATGGCCTACAATCACTCTAGTGATGATACCCAGCTGCTGACCTCCTCTCACACCACCTTTCTCCCTTCTATCTTCTATACCGGCTTCTTATTCCCTGTCTGTAAACACAACAAAGGTCACCTGTGCCTTAGGGCCTTTCCACAGCTGCTGCCTCTACCAGAAGGTCTTTCCCCCAACCTTCACTCAGCTGACTTCTGTCATTCAAGACTCAATTCAAACACTGTCTATTCAGAAAGACATAATTGACAGTGACACTCCCAATTTCTTCCATCACTGTCCATTTCCTACATAGGATTTATCACTATCTGAAATCATTTTGTCTCCCTCTCTTTACACTCTAGTTTCCACGAGGGCAAGGACCTGTTTTTCTTTCTTTTTTCTTTTTAACCAAGGTAACACTGGATTATAACACTGTGTATGATACAGGGGTTTAGGTCACCACATCACACTACCAAAGTCCCCAAAATGCCCCATCATATAGCACTGGCCTTCCTCCTTTGTTCCTGCCCCTTCCTTCTCCATCTAGTAGCTGCAATTATGCAGTCATATTTCTAGGCTTTGTTTTGGTTTAGTTTTGTCAGTTCTTTTGTTTACCTGTCTGTGATCGCTTATTTATTTATAGATAGAACTTGTTGAATTCAGATCAACATAACATCAACAACAAAGGCAAATTAATGCACAAAGGGTTAGCTAGCTAAGTCTCAAAGCAGTGAAGTACAATGACATGGTAACTAAAAGAAGCAATGAGCAGCAGGATAGATGAACAGTTTTAGGTTTAGAGACAATGAGTTTATAGAAATCTAAACTTCCCGGACAAAACTACAAATCAAGGATTTTAGATCTAAGCAAAGTGTGCATGAGTTTTATTACAAAAGCACTTACAGATATGCACACCTGTGGCCCTGTAAATGATTCTGTATATCAAAACACAGCTTGGGACATAGCTCAGCTACCTAGAAAACATTTACTGAGCATGTACTTTAATGTCTGACATTGCAAAGCACTAGAAATTAAAAAATGAAAAAAGCCATGGTCCTGTCTCCGTGAGAAACTTAGAGACATATGGAATAAAGAGATAAATCATGAGAACTCACTCTGACAAATGCTAGAGCAGTGTACACACAGGGTGCTATTGGAATACAGGAAAGTGCTATTTAACCCACCTGGTGGGGGGCTAGTTAGGGAAGGTTTCTTAAATATGTTGTATAGTGTAGATTCTGGGAATAAGTAAAAGCATGCTAGGTAAAAGTGGCAGTTTTCCAGATGATGGAGGGAAATTACAATTGAAGGCAAAAATTAAGAAAAGCATGAAGATTAGGGGAGTAACTACAGTATCAAGTTCAAGGTGAGGAATGATGGAAAAGAAAGTTAAAAAGGAATGGCAGTGCTAAGTAACAGAGGCCATCCATGGGGAACAATATACAAAATGCAAACTTACCTTCTTAGTAAAAAATATATGAACAATTATAAATATTTATAATTCAGGGGAAAGCATCTTAAAAGAAGCGCTAAACAGCTCAGAGAATGATGGGGAATTTCATAATAAGGCACCCAATCTGTTTTCTATAGGATGTAGTAGGAATCTGTTAACAAGTCTTAATGACCAGATAACAAATTACTATCCCTCTCACAATATGGGGGGCACCCCAGAGGCCAAATCTCACTTAGTAATTTTTTGAAAAGCTTCAGTACTCCCAAATAAAATCCAGACAATTTAGAAAACTAGTTCAAGAACCACACAGAGTTGTACAGCTTGGGACCTAAATTGTGTTCCTATTCTGGAACAGCCACTTATTAGCTGTATGACCTTTTTTCTTGCAAAGCTCCAGAGCTGAGTGAATTGACCCCTAAGAATTACTAGAAGAATTAAATCAAATCAAAGGCTGAAAAAAATTCATTACATAGCCCCGCCTCATGTATAGCCCCTTCCTCTCCCTTCCTCTATCTCTACAATTCCAAGCTAATATTACAATTCCCTGAATATACCACAATCACGCTCACCTCTGCTTCCTTAGAAATTGTCCTCTGTTCAGCACCCTTCCACTCTACCATCAATATCAATACCTTCCTTAAAAAAAAGTCTCTTTAAGTCCTGTTCCTCCTTCAAGTGTCTAGCGCCTCATTCCTTCTTCTTCCCCATCTCCCACCTTACTTCAGATAATTCAGGTTAGATCTCTCTGTGTTCCCAGGGCACCGTGTGCTTTCCTGATCACAGCAATACCAAGTTTTATTTGAATTTCCCATGCAACTGTCAACCTTTTCCATCCTGGGAGAGTTGGGCAGCGAGAACGCAGAACAGTGCAGAGTCATATTACTGTGTCTCCAGTTCTTACCACAAGGCCCGGCTTTTTTAAATTTCCGTTTATTTAGTGGTGCTCAGGAGGTATTTAATAGAGAAATGTGTAACAAACTGTACACTCACCTCTAACACAGCCAGGACCGTGTCAAGTTGATCCTCTCGAAGGGTAATATTGTTAGAGATTTTTCTCATGGTATGTATGGACTGCAGGCGCACTTCCTCAATTTCATCATTAAACATGTCAACCAAAAAATCAAGGCACTTCTCAGCAAAAGAGGGTGAAGACTGGGCGAGCATACACAGAGCCTCCACAGCAGCAATGCGGACCTCTACAGAGAGGGGAGAGATAAAAATGCGCGTCAAGTTGAGAGCCGTGGGGAAAATCCCAGACGGACGTCTTCTCATTCAGGTTTGTCTTTTGCTCTCCACGACTGTCCCTCTACACACTCTCTCTAGGACACCTCAATGCCCACTGATTCAGCTGCTACCTCATGATGCCCTAAATACAAGGACTTGGATATCACAGGGAGAAAGGTTTAAGTCCTGATGCCACAAACATGAAATCAAGCAACACAACTGGGTCCAATAACTGAATTTCTTGAAAACGAAGTTGTCTTGCTTATATCAATATTCCAAGCACAGTTGGAAGCTTTTAAATAAATGCAGCTTTGGGCCTCCCCGGTGGCGCAGTGGTTGAGCGCTGGGTTGCGAAGCTGCCCGCAGCCTCTGCAGCGCCGGTTCGGTCCCCGGCTGCTCCCCGGCCACCGGAGGAGGGTCCCACATGGCGCACAGACCTCTCCTGCCGCCCGCTGCTCCCCTCAGCAGTGTACTTTGGTCCTTTTGCCTGCTCTGCTCCCCGCTCTGGCTCGGTGAATTCTCTCACCCTCCTGCACTTCTGACTGTACCCAGTGCTTGTATAAATAATAAATAAATCTTTAAAAAAAATAATAATAAAAATAAATAAATAAATGCAGCTTTTTGGGCCTCCCTGGTGGCACAGGGGGTTGAGACGCGACCTATGAGCCTGGCCGCAGCCACTGCAGTGTGGGTTCAATCTCCGGCTCGGGAGCTACCCACATGGCGCAGCAGACCTCTCCTGTTTCGCCTGCTGCTCCCCTCAGCAATATATTTCAGTCAATCTGCTTGTTCTGCTTCCTGCTCTGTCTCTGGTGAATCCTCTCACCCCCACACCTCTGGCCTGTACCCCAGCTCTTGTATGCATAAATAAATCTTTCTTTTTTTAAAGACTTATTTATACAAGAGCTGGGGTACAGGCCAGAGTTGCAGGAGGGTGAGAGGATTCACCAGAGACAGAGCGGGGAGCAGAACAGGCAGACGGACCGAAAGCACTGCTGAGGGGAGCAGTGGGCGAGACAGGAGAGGTCTGCTGCGCCATGAGGGATTCTCCCTGGCTGGCCGGGAATTGAACTGAAGCTGCAAAGGCTGTGGACAGCTTCACAGTGCTGTGCTCAACCCACTGCACCACCGGGGAGGCCCCATAAATAAATAAATCTTTTTTTTTTAATTAATTTATTTATTTATACAAGCACTGGGTAAAGTCAGAAACATAGGAGTGTGAGAGAATTCACCAGAGCCAGAGTGGGGAACAGAATAGGCAGACTGACAAAACACACTGCTGAGGGGAGCAGGGGGTGCGGCAGGAGAGGCCTGCACACCATGTGGGACCTTCGCTAGCCAGCCGAGGATCGAACCAGCGCTGCAGAGGCTGCGGGCAGCTTCGCAGCCCAGCGTTCAACCGCTGCACCACCGGGGAGGCCCTAAATAAATAAATCTTAAAAAAAAAATAAAAATAAAAATAAATGCAGCTTTTAAGCAACTTTTACATAACAGTATTGTTTTTAATTTAAAACAGGTTTGATCAAATTATTCTCAATTTAGAGGCAAGATTCACCAAAGTAAATTTACTTGCCTCATTGTGAATGAGAGCAGAGACAAGTATCCAGGTTGGCCAATTCTAGACTAGGATTATGTAGTGGTTCAGGGTACATGCTCTGGAATGACAGAGATCTTGTAGTGAACTGAGGAGAGTAATCTCTCTACTAACTTGAATGATAATATTGAATAAGTGATTTAACGTCCTAACACCTCAATTTTTTTACCTATTAAATGGAGATAATCTTGATTCCCTTACAGAGCTGTTACAAGGAGGAAATGAAATAATGAGGGTAAAGCACATATGTCTGGCATATGTTAAAAGCTCAGTAAAGAGTGGCTATGGCATAGGTATGGGTCTTTTAAAAACCTTGAAAACAGCTGGGCCTTCTATCTCTCTGCATGCTTAGAACATGGAATAGTATGGTCACTGATGCCAGGAGTTCATGCACTAGTGTTCATTCCCTTTGTTCATTCACTAACATTCATTCACTCATGTTTCCTGAAAAAACACTATGGACCAGGCCGAGTGCTAAGTGCTAGAATAGAAAGATGAGTACATTATAGGCAGTGTTCAAAGACTTTCACATCTGCACATTTTGTTCCAGCGATTTCCACATGGTCTGAAACAAAATGTTCAGTTTCAAAAAAAAAAAAAAGCACTCAAGTTTTGTTAAAACTCAAGAATATAATTTGTTTTTTTGTAAAAGAAAGGTTTTATAGACAATTTAATAGCAGAGTTACTACATTAAAGGAAGATTCAGACAAATGACTCAGATTTTCCTTGGCAGTTATAAATTACTCCTTTTCATCAGAAGGAAAAGGATTTTCTCTATTTCACAAAATGTAATTTAAGTATGAAATTGCTGTAATTACAAAGCAAGTTAGAGGTAGATCCAAACAAGTTAGCTAACTGGCTCTTCCTAGAGCTTTCTCCATCACACCACATTGACTCATGTGTAACTCTTACAAGTCTATCAAGGGACTCACAGAGAAACTCCTGGTCAGCATGAAATAATCAGTCTGACCTGAGCTAACGTAATCCCAAGAAAAAGCAAGAAACCTGATAATTTGCTTTTATGTACAGCCTGGCTACATTAGGCAGGTACATTAACAATTTCTTCTGGACTTGTAATGTTGAAAATTTGTTAGTCTTCTTAAAGGTTCAGAGCAATGAAAGGGAATTGGATATGCTAGGAAATAAAAGAAGTAAGACTTATCCTCTGGTATCTTAATACATGTTATTAGATTCTGATTTTGCCATTTACTAGCACTGTGCTTAGTACTAAGAGCACAAAGCATCGATGGGAAAGGAAAAGCACAGGGAGCTTAAGAAAAGGCAGAAAAGAGCCTCCCTGGTGGTAGAAGGGGTGAAGTGTCAGCACTATGAAGCTGTCTGCAGCCTCTGCAGCACGAGTTTGATTCCTGGCCAGGGAGATACCCACATGGCGCAGCAGACCTCTCCTGTCTCATTTGCTGCTCCCCTCAGCAGTGTATTTCAGTCAATCTGCCTGTTCTGCTCCCCATTGTCTCTGGTGAATCCTCTCACCCCCCTCCCACCTCGCACCTCTGGCCTATACCCCAGTTCTTGAATGAATAATTAAATAAAATAAATCTATATTAAAAAAAAAGAAAAGGCAGAAGAGGCACACAGCCCACAAAACAGGATCAGAGGCAGCTTTCTGGAACAAACTTGAAGAAGCTGCTAGGACAAAACAAGAGCCAGGGCCTCCCCAGTGGCACAGCGGTTGAGCGCTGGGTTGCGAAGCTGCTCGCAGCCTCTGCAGCGCCAGTTCAATCCCCGGCTGCTCCCCGGCCACGGAGGAGGGTCCCACGTGGCGCACAGACCTCTCCTGCCGCCCGCTGCTCCCCTCAGCAGTGTACTTCGGTCCTTCCGCCTGCTCTGCTCCCCACTCTGGCTCGGTGAATTCTCTCACCCTCCCGCGCTTCTGACTGTACCCAGCGCTTGCATAAACAAACAAACAAACAAACAAATAAATAAAAAACCCAAAAAAACAAGAGCCAACTAGGAACAGTATGTACAAAGGTCCAGAAGAGATAGAGATCATGGAACAACTAGAGGATTAGAAGTATGTATGAACTAGAATCTACAGTCAATGAATAAGGTTCCAGTTTATTACCAGCCATGTATTCCTAAAACCCCCATTTACCCTGAATTTTACAAATATGATAAAATCAGAACGTTGCCCTCCCAGGTGTCAGTTATGATCTACTCACTTCCCAAAGGTAAGATCTTATAACTAAACCTAGTGAAAAACTGAAAACTGTACAACTAAATCACCACAGGAACATTAACAGTGATGAAATTTATAGAAATAAAACAAAGCAAAAATGTTAGCAAACAAAATAGGTTCTAATCACTGTCTTAGGTAAGACAGGTTTTGTTAACTGGACTTGCTTATTATCTAACACTATACTAAAATTTGTATTTCAAGCTCAAAGAAAAAAAAAAAGCAGAGGTAACTTTAGCTAATTCCTATAATTCAAAAAACCTTAGAGCAAATTATATAGAGCAACCAAATTCTTGTATCTACTAATAGAAAATTACCTTTCAAAAGAAATTTTCTTGTCCTTCTAAGAATTTCTATTCTGAGGTAATTTTCTATAAGCATTTTGAAGACCTGAATTCTATTCCTGATTTGGACACAAATTACTATAGAATTTGGACAAACAGCATTATCTCCCCACTGAATTGGAATCAATCATCTCAAAGTACTGACATTCTGTGACCTATGCATTATAGAAATCACAAGAGTTTTACAGGACATCTATTACTGGCTAAGACGAAGTAACATGAACCAGATTTATCTTCCTACTTGAAACAACTAACAAACGGCCTCAAAATGTATGAAACACCAGTATTCAACACACTGGATGTCAGACAGTAAAGAGTAGTGATCCATGAGAGACAGGAAATAATGAGGCAAGTTCCATGATCATACCAATTTACTGTCTCACAGTTTCCAGGTTGCAGGTCTCTGAGGTTAGAAGATACAGATGGGAGTCTAGAAAGACCAATGTCGCTAAAGGTCATAGGGCAAAACATTAGGAAGGGGAGAGCTGATGGTCTAGCGATAGAAAGAACTTGGGAGATCTAAGGAGAGTTCTTTAGTCTTTACCTGAGCTCTCATCTGTGAGGAAACTACTTGAGATCCGGGAAAGAACCACTCACAGGATTACAGGGAACACAATCCAAAGCTCATACATGTTCTACCATTGTTTGTTGTTTTTTTTTTTTTTCCAAAAAAGTCTTTTTCAACAATGAAGAAAAATAAGTTCTAGACTAAATGCTGTTCAGGTTCTGCCTAAGAAATTTAAAACATATGACCTGAACTGCTTCCTAGAACAAAGCTCAAGACACTTATAGGAATACAAGAATGCTCAGTAACTGATAAAGTAAAAACTACAAAGCCTGACATCCAATAGAAAATTACCATAGAAGCAAGAAAATATAATCCATAATGAAGATAAAAATCAATCATTCAAAACCAACCCAGAAACTGCACATATACAAGATCTAGTAGACAAGGATATTAAGATAATATTATAAACACATGCTCTGTGATAAAGAGAAAATGAAAACTACAATATGTGAGATGAAAAACACGGATGGGATTAATAATTACTACAAATAGCAGAGGAAAAGCTTAGTGAATTTGAAGACAAATCAATAGAATTGCCCAAAATGAAACAAGGAGAAAAAAACACTAGAGAGAATAAAAAGAATAGAGCACCAGTACTGCAGGACAACCTTAGTAGTCTAATTACACATGTAACCACAGTAACCAAAGGAACATGGGAACAGAAAAATATTTGAAGAAATAATGGAAAAAGGTTTTCCAAATTTGATAAAAACTATAAATCCATAATTTCAAGATCATTAAGAAACATGAAGACAATGACACCAAGACACATCATATCACTTAAAATCATTGATAAAGAAAAAAGCAGCTAGAGGGGAAAAAAAGATACAAATATACAGAAGAAAAAAACATAGCAATGTCAGAAGACTTGTCAACGAAACAATGCAAACCAGAGAAATGTGGAAAAAAATCTTTAAGAGAATAAAATAACCTCACTGTGCTATAATTCTATTCCTTGTGAAAATAACAGTTTTTACTAGTTATACAACAGCTTTGAAGTCAGATATACCCAGGTTTCAGTCTTGCTTCTGTCTCTTACTAATTGGGTGACTAATAACAAGTTATTACCATTATCAATTAAATAAACTTTTAGTACCAATGATTAGTTATTTAGCATTTTAAACATAATCTCAATTATGTATTATACACATAATTTTTATAATCTCATTTTATACATAATTATGTAAAATACATAATTTTTATACATAATCTCATTTTGTACATAATCACAATTAAAAATATTTACTATTAACCTCACTCGCTTTATAAAAATAGTAGAATTTGAGCCCGTATTGACTAAACCCAAAATTCATGCTTTTAATCACTATCTCATAATAGTTGAGCCTCAGCCTCTTCTGTTCATACAATTAAAACAATAGCAGATGGTCACAGAGAGTTTGTAAGGACTAAATGAAATAATGAGTATATACCACATCGTGCAATGCCTGCCACAAAGCAGTCATTCATTAAACGGGTCCTGCTACTATCATGCAGTCATACTTACCATACATTTCATCTTCTAATCCATGAACAAAAGCTCCACAAGCTCCTGACTCGATCAAGTTCACAGCACCCGTGTCTACTTCCTCCTTGGGAGCATCATCTCCCCATTTCCGCCCGCTGGAAAACTCCCCTGAGCTGTACAGTTCCTTCGCACGCTCATGTGCAGTGCGCTTCCTCTGTAGAGGACAATTACCACATGCAAGAGGTTCATTAGGATCAGGAAGGTGCACCCGAGAACATGTAAAGGTAAGAACTAAGACTGCTCTCCAAGAGTTAAGCTTTTTAAAAAATGCTTAGTAGGTCAGAGACATACAAATTAAACTTAACGTAAGACTCATAGGACTATGAGAGTAACCTTTTTAAAGAGGATGAAGAGAGCAAAGGACTGTGGATCAGACATGTTCTGTTTGCCATGGTAGCACAGGAAAAGAAGACCAAAGGGGTAAATAACGGCAGTGCCCCTCCAAGCACCATCCTGGGTGATAATACTTCTGGTTCTAGAAAAGAATTTTTTCCAGTCCCAGTAGAACCTTCTATTTGGCAACACTTTGTATACCAAGTAACAGATTACCTAAGTTCATTGCTGGTTGGCTAAATATAGGGTCTACTTGACAGTTTAGGGTCTCGTCAAAAAATGAAAGAACCAGCACTCTGCTCTCTATACATCAGCCTCTTATATCTTTTTTTGATGTGACACTACATCCTCTTGGCTGATCATCTCAAAGACACTAATGGAATATAATATAGCAACTCAGCCTATGAGGATGTGAGTCAGATTCAGTAATAAAGTTTGTACCTTGTATGTCTTAGAAACACTTGCATTACCCAGTCCTCATCATTCATCATGAACATACATACTTCCACCCAACCTCATATATAATATATAATCATCAACCTCAAATGATGGCAATGCCTGTCAGAAAAACCATGTGGCAATGTTTCAAGAAGGATATCAACTTCTCAACCATTCCTAAGAATTTATCTTATAGAATAATTCCAAAGAAAAGATCTAATATGCATGAAGATGATATGCTTTAGATTAACGTAGTGAAAAAAATGTGAGAATCTAAATGTATAATAAAAGGCTAAAGAATATGGCATATCTACTTAGTAGAATAGTATACCATCATTAAAAATGCTAAGTATGAAGCTGCAATATGAGAAAAAAAAGCACAGCTAGTGGCAAATGTAAAAAGCAAACTATAAAATTATCTATATGCAATGATTCAACATTTAAAACACTCATAATAAGAAGGGCTGGGAAGAAAGAAACCAAAATGAAAAAGACTGTTATGTGAGTAATGCAGAGATGGATGAATTCTTTACCTTTTCTATCTATTTATCCAAGATTCTGAAATTTTCTTTTTTGCATTTTCTTTTTTTATTTTTTTAAAGATTTATTTATATATGCATATAAGAACTGGGGTACAGGCCAGAGGTATGGGGGGTGAGAGGATTCACCAGAGACAGAATGGGGAACAGAACAGGTAGACTGACTGAAATACACTGCTGAGGGGATCAGCGGGTGCCATGTGGGTAGCTCCTGGCCAGGGATCGAACTCCTGCTTCAGTGGCTCTGGACAGCTTCATAGGTTGCGTCTTAACCCCTTGTGCCACCAGGGAGGCCCTTTTTTTTGCATTGTAAAAGGACAGGTTTAGGGCCTCACTGGTGGCGCAGGCAGTTGAGTGCCAGAATTGTGAAGCTGTCCTCAGCCTCTGCAGTGTGGGTTTGATCCCGGCCGGCCGGCTGGCGAGAATCCCACATGGCGTGGCAGACCTCTCCTGTCTCGCCTGCTGCTCCCCTCAGCAGTGTATTTTGTCAGTCTGCCTGTTCTGTTCCCTGCTCTGTCTCTAGTGGATCCTCTCACCCTCCCACGCATCTGGCCTGTACCCCGGTTCTTGTATAAATAAATAAATCTTTAAAAAAAAAAAGATTTAAAAGGACAGGTTTATTAGGAAAAGGAGAAAGGAAAAGAGAAGACACCTGCATAGACATTGGCAGGCAAAGAGCTGCCGCTGCTGCTCTGCAAAAGAAAAAGGCTTGTGAGAAGAAGCACCAGCATAGTCAAAAGCGGACAGGAGAGCTGCCCAAGATTCTAAACTCTTTTATTATCATTTTTACATTTCAAAATTTAGAATACTGATAATAAATGTACACATAATTTTCTCAGACTTATATTGTAGTTGAGTCTGACAATTATGTTAGAGAACTATCACAGAAAAAGCTTAAGGAGAGTCCACATGAGGCATTTTGCTAGAGTTCAGAAAAAGAATTTACTCCCTCTTCCACGGGATCTGCTGTTGAAAAGCAGTCTCTTCTAAGATAGTTCTTATTAGCTCACAAAATAAGATCAAACCTTTGTAGTAGGTCCAATAAACAGAAAGTTAATCTTGCCTCTTCTTTGTAAAACCCCACCTAAGCAAATAATTTCATTATAATAAAGTTTAATGAAATCATGTAATTTGGTCCAAGTTATTAGGACTTTAAGTTAAAATGTAATTTAGTCACTGTACATTAACTTAACAAATGCATGGCATGCAAAACTAAATCAACACAACCTGACATACATTAATGTTGGCTACAGAAACATAAACAACAAAGAATTCAAGTTACCCTTAGATCTGACATTAGCTTCTTATCTAGTGTCTGCTCCAAGAAATGAGAACTGACTTGCTCCATAGAGCCCTATAAAAAGAAAGAAGACAGAGCAAATTAAACACCTTTAACATCTAAACACCTTAAAATTCAAAGTTTGCAGCCAATTTAAATGCATAAAGATAACATACTTGATAGTAAAGGTGTCCATTGATTCCAAATGATCAGGAAAAGAATGAAAACATTAATAGCAGCAACCAGCTGTTAAAGATAATGCACTCTGCACCTTACTAATCAGAAATAGAGCTCACTGTGTATCATGCACTGTTCTAAGTGTTTTATACAAATACTTATTTCATCCTCATCAGAACACTAGTGTTAGTCCCATTTTATATGCAAGAAAAGAAAATCACAAAAAAACTAACTGAGGGCCTCCCCGGTGGTGCAGCTGTTGAGCGCTGGTTTGCGAGGCTTCCCTGCAGCCTCTGCAGCACCGGTTCGATCCCCGGCTGCTCCCTGGCCACCGGAGGAGGGTCCCACATGGCACGCAGACCTGTCCTGCCGCCCGCTGCTCCCCTCAGCAGTGTACTTCGGTCCTTCTGCCTGCTCTGCTCCCCGCTCTGGCTCTGGTGATTCCTCTCACCTTCCTGCGCTTCTGACTGTACCCAGTGCTTGTATAAATAAATAAATAAATAAATAATCTTTTAAAAAATTAAAAAAAAAAACTAACTGATTCCAGGTCACAAAGAGAAAACTAGAGAGCTAGGGTATAAATCCGGGTTCTACAATCCTTTGTTGTCTTAACCATTACTCTCATCATACAGTCTTATCATTCCTTCCTCCTTTCCTGTCATTCCATTTCTTCCATTTATTTTGTCCATCCATCTATCCATCCATTCATGCATTCATCCAATAAAAAAAAATTAATTTTAGCAACCATTCAATTATATGCTTATAATTACCAGGAACAGGAATACAAAATTTAAGACATCAGTTCTATACTCAATCATCTTGCAGACTGGTGAGGAAACTGACAAGTAATGAGATAATTGCAGTATGGCATAATACACTCATATAAAGGAGGATGGGAACTCAGAGAACAAGTAACATGGGGTGGAGGCAGGGAGAGTATATTTGTGGAACTGGAAATCACAAGCATAAAAGCATTAAGAGAGAACTGCCGTGTGGGAAACAAGAAGGGGTTCTACAAATAGAACATGGGATGGAGAGTCCTGGAAATGAGATAGGGCCATAGGTAGCGATGAGAGCAGTCTTATTTGCCATGGTAAGGAATTTACCCTGTGAATAATAACTAGGTAATCCTTATTAAACATTTAATGAGTTCAATAATGAAGAAAATATTTAAAATTTTAAAATGTATTCCTCTCAATAATCCCATGAAGAACACTATTATCCCCACTTGCTGGATGAGAAATTGAGACCGAGATTAGCTTGCTCATACCAAATAAAGAAAGGAAAAACGTAAGAGCTACACCTCATAAACTTCACGTGGGCAGTAATGTGGCTAACATTCTAGAAGAAATTAAGTTGAAAACATAGACAAGGTAAGCTGTTATTAGGAGTCCTAGACATTCTTAAGGAATGTATTAGAAATCTTTTCTAATTTCTCAAGTAGTAAATATAACCTGTATTTTCCATAGAAAGTTACATGTTCTTTTGGATTATCTTTGCCCAAGTTAAAACTTTTTTTAATTTATTTTATTTTATATAATTCTTATATCATTTTTCATTTTTGCATAATGTATGCATTTTCACTTTGGTTATATTCCCCATACAATTCCCAGCCCCCTTATTTTGATCCTAATCCCTCCTCTCTTCCTCCCGACCCCCGCCCCATAGTATATCTCTGGTTTATAGTTGCTTGTTGATTTTGATTTTTTTCTTTATTATAATTAGTCTTTTTCCTGGTCCCTTATTTAGGTTTTCTAAATTCCTGCTATGCGTGAGACCATCCGGTATTTTTCTTTTTCTTTCTTACATCTCTAAGAGAACAACTGTTGTACTGCTTTGTTTTGTTTTTAGTTTTTTAAGTCAGTGTAAATCCCAAAACAATACACCACCATGCCACCATGATTTCGTGCATTTGGAGGGGAAATATTTCCTCATGAGGTGGAAAATTGTGTGATTGCTATTGGAAGACTTCATTTTAAGCAGTTTTATAGTGAAATACTTCACTTAAAAGTTGTCTTTCTTCAGTTTGTTGTAATGTACATTCACTGGGTAGAACTTGTGTTATCTTTGGGACACAATTTGTTCCAAGGTTTGGGTTATTCTTTCTGTCCCCACTGACATCTGGATTGAACAACATAGCACTGCTACAGTACTTCCAGCTCCAATAAATACAAAGAGAAGGAGTAAGTTCGGATGTTTCTTGATCTCACCAAGTATCCAGTAGAGCTTGCCTGTAGGAGAGGTTTTGGGTTGGGAAGGAAAAGAGAACAAGTCTCTGCCTGTGCTTAGTTTCCAAACCACTTTTTCTTATCTCTACATGGTACAATCAGTTGGTTGATCTTGTTAAACAGATCTCAGCTGACACCAAATCTAGCATTCATTTTTAAATCCCAAACAGCAACTTCATGAATAAGAACTATAAATTTTCAAGTTTGCTTCCCTTCACTTTAGTGTTACCACCAGTGTTAACAGTTGGCTTTTAAAAGGAAACTTATTTTTTTCTACAAAGAATGTAAATTTAATGGCTTCACAGTAAATTAATCCATAGTCCCAGTACCTTTTAGCCAAGTTCAACACAGCACACAGGGGGGTTACTTCAAACTCAGGCCTCAAAAAACATCTTTACTTGTAACAGATTTTCAGTGCTATCGAATGATAACTGAGGCCTTCCATTAAATCCATAAACATCAAGAACCCCAGAGCAGACTAATCCACTTGAAAATGGTGAGACCCGAACCAGTGAAGATCCACTGGAAACAGAAATGGAACAGATTCAAGGGGTGTTAACAAAGTAGAATTAATAACTTAGTGGATAATGGATTTAGGGAAAGAATTCCCAAGTGGCTCTGGATTCATAGTTGGGTAGATGATGACATCATTCATGAAAACACAGGAGGAACAGATGTAGATTAAAAAGATAATGAATTCTGCCTCTTTCTAATCAGAAAGACAGCTACATTCTTGTCTGCTTTAATCAAGATAAGTATATTCAGGTAAAACTTCACCAAATGTGCTACTACCATGGCTCAACCTATATTTATAACACTAAGAAAACAATCGTATTTAAGTGTGTCAAATCTGTTTTCAGATCAAAGGCTGCTGAATTAGTAAATAACAAAAGTTTGTATACTCTTTATTTCCATATTAAAGATCCAATTAGGTGATAAAAAAGGAAACAGACAAAAAATTAAAACAAAACATGGATTAATATGTGAGACATATAACTACCACTGACTAAAACATTTGCCCAGGAAAGACTAGTCTTGGGCAAACTTAGGCAAAACAGCACAATCTGTCTGAAAATTACATAAACTTTAAGGTCAAAGTCTTTTGGAGGCTTGTAAGTAAGGTTTAATTTTTATTAAATAAGAGAAATTAAACAGTTTTTGAAGAACTCATGAAACTAAGGACCATCTTCCAGATAGAATGCCCACTTCCATGCTTAATTTCAAAGTAGTGACTGTATTCTGAACAGCCCCATAGAGCTGCTTACTTGGAAATCAAACTCCTTCATCCCTCTGGTGCAGTTACAGATAACCGAAAGCCATGATTGTACATGGTTTTGAATTTTCTGATATAGCTCACATATGAAACTTTTCATCCTATCATATAAGTCAAGGAGAATGGAGACGATTGATTTTGTGTGTGTGTGTGTGTGTGTGTGTGCAAATGGACTTAAGTCTAAAGCTTTGTCAAGAAGGAAGGGAAGGAGAGGGGAGGGAAAAAGAAGGGAAAGGAAGGAGGAGGGGGGGAGGGGGAAGGGAGAAAGGAAAGCTTCCAGACTCTCTGCTCTTTTGAAGACACAGACTATGCTCAGTCTTTGCTGAATTGATGAATATATGGTTTAAAAACCATCTGTTGTTTTTTTTTTTAGCTCTTCTGCCCATTTTTTGACTGGATTATTTTCTTTGTTGTTGTTGAGTCTCATCAGCTCTTTGCAGATTTTTGTGATCAGTCCTTTATCATTAGTGTTGGGTGCAAAAATGTTCTCCCAGTTGGTGGGGTTTCTCTTTGTTTTTGTTACTGTCTCTTTTGCTGTGCAGAAGCTCTTTAATTTGATGTAGTCCCAGCTGTTTATCTTTGCCTTTACTATCACTGCTTTGGGTGATGTGTCTGTAAAGATGTCTTTGATGTGCAAATCACGTAGTGTTTCGCCTATGTTTCCTTCTATATATTTTATGGTTTCAGGTCTTATGTCTAGTTCTTTAATCCATTTTGAGTTGATTTTTGTGTATGGTATGAGGTAGTGGTCAAGCTTCATTCTTTTGCATGTAGCGACCCAGTTTTCCCAGCACCATTTATTGAACAAAGTTTCTTTGCTCCAATGCATAGTCTTTGCTCCTTTGTCAAAGATTAGTTGACCATAAATCTGTGGGTTTATTTCTGGATTTTCTATTCGATTCCATTGGTCTGTATGTCTGTTCTTGTTCCAATACCATGCAGTTTTGATGATTATGGCTTTGCAGTATAGTTTGAAGTCTGGGAGTGTGATGCCTCCATTCCCTTCTTTTTTTTTCAGGAGAGCTTTGGCTATTCGGGGTTTTCTGTGATTCCATATGAATTTCATCAATAATTGTTCTATTTCTTTGAAGAATGACATTGAAATTTTGATTGGAATAGCATTGAATCTGTATATTGCTTTTGGAAGGATGGCCATTTTAATAATGTTTATTCTTCCAATCCACGAGCAGGGGATGTCTCTCCATTTCTTTGTGTCTTCTTCTATTTCTTTTAACAGTGTTTTATAGTTTTCTTTGTATAGGTCCTTTACCTCTTTTGTTAGATTTATTCCCAAATATTTGATTTTTTTTGTTTCAATAAAAAAAGGGATGGGCACATATTAAAAAAACTAGCAACAACAAATGTTGGCGAGGGTGTGGAGAAAAAGGAACTCTTCTGCACTGTTGGTGGGAGTGCAAACTGGTCCAACCACTGTGGAGAGCTGTGTGGAGATTTCTGGACCTACTAAACATAGAGCTTCCATATGATCCAGCAATTCCACTCCTAGGTATTTACCCAAAGGACACAGAAACATCAATTCCAAAGAACACCTGCACCCCTATGTTTATAGCAGCACTGTTTACAATAGCTAAGCTTTGCAAACAACCCAAATGCCCAAAAATAGATGACTGGATCAAGAAGATGTGGTACATATATACCATGGAATATTACTCAGCATTCAAAAAAGATAAACACATACAATTTGCAGCAACATGGATGGCGCTGGAAGGGATCATGCTCAGCGAAATAAGCCAAAAAGAAAAAGAAAAATACCGGATGGTCTCACTCATAGCAGGAATCTAGAAAACGTAAATAAGGGACCAGGAAAATGAATAACTATAAGAAAGTGAAAATCAAAATCAACAAAAAACTATGAACCAGAGACACTTTTAGGGGGGCGGGAGGGGAGGGATTGGGGTCAGAATGGGGGGGCTGCAATTGTATGGGGAATATAAAAATAAAATTTATTATTTAAAAAAAAAACATACAAACAAAAAAAAAAAAACCGTCTGTTGTTAACCTGAGCAGGAGTTTGTCTACGTAAGTGTTGAATTAGGGAACTTTACCTCTTAACTTGCATAGCAGAACTAGTAAACTAGTCTCAGCTGTACAACCACTACCCTCACTGGAAAAGAATTCTACATGGACTTTTAAATAATAAAGTCTGAAGTCCAGACCTGTCTTTTACTATCTCTGTGGCCTTAGACATATCACTTTTTAAAACCTTACTTTGTATAAAATGAATAATATAATACTCCCCCCACCCAAAGAGTTTAAAAGAACTAAAAACTATTATAAAATGTGAGTATGTATAGGAGTGTATGTATTTACATATATATGCATATGTGCCTGTGTGTAAGGAGGTGGGCATGTGTGTGCATGTATAGGTTTATGCTTATGACTAAAAGTTATAGACTGGGAACTTTATAAACAATAACAATTATTACTGTTAGCAAGATTATATTATTACTTTCTAAATACAAACATAATTACTTATAAAATTTGGAGCTATTGAGTACTGAATTATAACCTGACTCAAGTTACAATCATTTAAGTAGAAACTTGCAGCTCACTCATACAATTTGTTATTCACATAGCTTTATATAAATGAATTTCAGGTCCTGGAAATTTTGAATAACACTGCTTTAAGGATTACTTTTCTAAATGGTCAGCTTAGGCCTGCCTGGTGGCGCAGGGGTTAAAGACCACGCTGTCAAGCTATCACCAGCCCAGGCCAGCCAGGGAGCTAACTAACCCACACGGCGAGCAGACCTCTCCTGTCTCCTACGCTGCTCCCCTCAGCAGTGTATTTCAGTAGATCCTCCTGTTCTGCTCCCACTCTCTCGGGTGAGTCCTCTCACACAAACCCTCACCTCTGGCTTACACCCCAGTTCTGTATGCATAAATAAATAAATCTTTAAAAAAAATAAACAGCTAGCTTAGATGAAGGTATATCATTGAATTATTCCTCTACAACATTCCCCTCAAACATATACATTACAGCATACTGTAGCTGCTCAGCAAATGTGGAATTCAAACAATCTAATGATTGAGTTGTTCTGAATTTTTAAATAGTCATAAGCCAACACACAAAACTTTTAAATGTGAATTCAAAAACAAAATCAATAAACAACTGGCTTATATAAGTCTATATCTAATATAGACTAGCAATATTATCTATATACAGGAAAAACTGAAATCATTCAAATTCCTCATTATTCCATGAAAATGCCTCACAAAGGTTTCAGCAGCCATGGGATTGGTGAGAGGACTAGGGCTATCACTGGGTCTGTGGTTAGTAGTCAAATCAGAAGTATTTTGCCAACAATCTCACCAACAGTGGCAGAGTCAGGGGCCCTCAAAAGGAAAGTATTCAAAAACAATTTTGAATTCTGCTGCTGTGGCATTTATACAAATATATATATATATATATATTTTCACATATATATTTATATACAAAACCACCTTCACCACCCCATATAGTATGATACTTCACAATTTATAAACTTTTTCACAGCATCTTATTTGAACATGACAACCCTGTGAGGTAAATATGAGAGATATTATAACCCAATTAGTAGATGAGGAAACTGAGATTAGGCTCGAGGAACCTGTCCAAGAAATCTGAGTATTATACTAAAACTCCCTCTTCCATAAGACAGTTCTATCTCTGAAAAGTTAAAAATTTTTGAGTTTCCAAAGGCAAAACAGTGGGAAAATACCAGTCTAAAAGTGAGGTAGTTCTACAATTTTCTAGTTATACAAATTTGATAATTTACCTAACTTCTCAGAGCTTTAGTTTTCTCACCTGGAAAATGAAAACAATAATATGTATCTTGCTGGGTTACCGTGAATAGTAAATGAGATTATGTAAGTGGCCTTCTAGGAAAGTATCTAGGCCATTATAGGTGCTTTGCAAATAGTAGCAACTACTTTCATTATTCTTTTTCTTTTGCTCTAGGCCTTGGCTATCTTGGATGTTAACAAGGTTAAATAGGATTATAACTAAAATTCTTTGAGTTTTAAAAAACTAATCTATAGGAAAGCAAGTCATTTCTTTATTTAAAAAAAAATATTAGGGCTTATAAAAATAGGTTACACTTTCCTACCTTTGGTTTTGCAAAATCTTTGCAAATCTAACAGGCAACATGTTTATTAAAGAAAGTTCAACTTACCAAAAGCTTTGCAGCTTGAACTCGAACCACCCAGGAGCCATCACTGACCATGTGACAAATTTTTCCAAAAGCATCATCAATCAAGCGGATTTCTTCATTAGAAGAAGGGATTGGGACAATGCTAAATGAAAAGAAAAGGAACCGCAGATGATAAAAAATGAGGCTAAAGCCAAGGTCCAATAAACTGGGAATGACAAATGGGCACAAACAGAAATGGTATTTGAATAATTCAAACCCTAGAATGATGAAACACATTTCAGAATAGACAAATTACTCCGAGAGTACTGAACTAACGCTTTCAGCTGCACTGCAAATTTTCAGTGTCTTGAATAAAAGTGTTTAACCCAACAAAGACTCAAAGATTTATGAAAATACCAAAAACAAGCTAGAGCATTTTCTATCTTTAAGTTTATTCTCTTCTATAATCTCATTGCTGTCAATATAGTAAATCTCAGCATTAATCAATATAAAACATACTTGCACATTAGGTTCTAAAAAAAGAAGCCATTCTCAATTAGTTTTTTGTTTTTGTTTTTGGTGCCTATAGGTTTATTTACTTTCTGGCTTTCCAATTTCAGCAGGCAGTTTAATGAAGAGGAAATAAACACACTATTTTCCCATAGAAGGAATTTAATTACTATGAAAATATTTTAACCAGAAAAACAATACATAAGGGATCATTGATCTCAAACTCCTTCACCTGATATCTTACCTGGCATTTGTATGAATTAAAATGAGCCCCAAACAGTTTTAATAAATAAAAAGGGAGTGAGGGGCTAGAAAGTACTTTAGAAAGTTCAATCTCTCCATTTGTAGATCAGGAATGTGAATGCATGTGACATGTGAATGCACTCTCTCTGCCAGGGTGCACAGGAATCTTCCGGAAGAGCTGAAAAGCAAGGATCGGTCATCCTCATTATCAGGGTCTTTGATTTTCCTCTCTTCCTCACTGTCTTCCAAAGATCTCGCCAACATTTCTTTCTGGAGGTGGGCTTTTTGCATGGAGGAGGAGAGAGAAATGGCTTAGCTCTGAACAAAAGCTGGCTGACACCCACACTGACCTTTCTGGATAGAGCTGACTGACAACCCAGATGAGCTGGACTGCAGCACTGCGCACTTGTTCATAGTCATCAGAGAGCAATTTACAGGCCTGCAAACAAGGATTCCAAAAGTCTGTTAGTTCTGTGTCCTCCTAGGTGATGCTCAAACTATTTTCAAAATGAAGATGGGGTGGCTGGATAAGCATGCCAATCAAAACACTTGTGGGTGGTTTTAACTTTTTGAACCTTTGTCCAACAAAGAATTCTTGGCCTATCTCAGCTGCGCTGGCTGTGTTCTGACTGTGCACACTCCCACCCTATGCATGAAAGCAGAACCGCAGACTGACAGACAGCAAAAAGCTATCTAGAATAGCATCAACCCTAGCAAAGTCTTCTGCAAGCCCATAGGGCTGCTCTCACAGATTCAAACACGAAAGCTGGGATTTTTCTCTATCTGTAAAATCAAAGCACAATTTTCTGATTGACGGTCCATTTGAAAACTCAACCATTCTAAATAAATGAACAGTTTTAATGCTAAGCTGCAGAAAGAAGCCAGAATTTTATTTTGGTCTGAAACGGACTATCCCTACTCCACCCACAGTCATGGCAACACCCTGGACTTCCATAACACCCAGAATTATTCCATTTCTGCAACTGTAAAATCCTGCATTCCATGTTCTATCCATAACATGTTGCTACAACAGCTCTTCCATTTCCATGAGTTCACTCATCACATTCCCACTTAGCCTACTTATCCATTTAAGCAGGGTTTCTCAATCCTGGCACCACTGACATTTTGGACTGGGTAATTCTTTGCTGTGAAGAGCTGTCCTGTGTACCAATTTGTGCATCAGCATCTCTAGAGTCTATCCAGAAAGCTGTAGCACTGCACCCTCTCCTCTTCCCCACAGTTGCAAGTCACAAATATCTCCAATAATTGCCAAATCATCCTGGTTAAGAACAACTGCTTTAATACCACTCTTTCTCTAAATGAAGCACCTTTTTGCTCCATACCCTTCCATTACATTAGACTCCTGCTAGCACTGAAAGCACATCATACACAATAGCTCCAGATTTCTGCTACAGCTCATAAGGGCTTCTCTACTCCTCAATGGGACTGCAGAGCACTGACAAAGGCCAAACCCTCTAGGACACTGGTGGCACATGATCGCAGACCTTATTGGTGCTGCCTTGGAAATCACTCCTGTTTCCATTCCCCAAAGCAGCTTTTCTTAACCATCTCCTCAGGATCCCTATCCAACTTAAAGGTGCTAGGAAGGGGGGTGGAAAGAGGTGGGTAGGACACTATGCATGATATAGTAAGAAATCTGTGCGTGCACACACACACACAGACACACACACACACAGTTTATAGCCTATCTACTCTGAGTGAATTTTCGAGCTCAAGGACACATCTGGAGAAGTGCGGGTGCCAGGGCTATCTGAAGACCAGACTCAGCACACTGGGATGCCCTTGAGGCCAGGTGTCCAGGAGGGTGATAAGGAACTCCGGGGGCTGGACATCAGGGCCTCCTGGCAGCAGTAAAGCCTGTTTTTGCTGAACTACTATCTTTGTTGAACTCACTACAAAAAGCCAGCTAGAAATGAAATGATACGAGAGTTTCTTTAGGGTGCTAACGCCCCATCTTCCAGATCACCAGCTGTCTGATTAAGTGCATCTAAAAGATTCAATTCCTAGCTCCACATTACTGGCACTTGGTGGGGACAGGTGGCCCCGAGCTCCAGACTTCTGGCTGTGACTGCTTACTTGAGAAAATCAAGGTTCTCAGCGCAAACTCTCTCAGCTGGTCCATAAGTATACCTGTATTCTTCCATACATTGTTCTCAATATTTGGTAAGTCTTTTCTAGTTCTTGTTCCTTCTGCTTTTGCTACAGATCCCATCACTTCCTAACACAGACCTTCCCTTAACATTCCCGCAAAATAGGTCCTCTTTGTGGTTTTCTAGGATAGCACCCCATTTATTTAGTTCACAGCACTATTCAAATGCTGTAACTACCTGGTTTACTTACTCGTTAATCATCCACCTTACTCAAGAGAATGTTAGAGTATGAATTCTAACACTCAGCATTGTACAATCAGTGTTAGGTAATCTCTGTTGGGCAAATCAGCTCATGAATCTGATTTTCTGCCTTAGGAACTTACTTTATCATTTATCCCCCTTTGTCACTTCCATCAGTTATTTTCTCTCAAAATACTGACACTGTCCCTTCAACATATAAACATACTTAACAACTACCTTTAAAATACAAGAAGGGGGCCTCCCCGGCGGCGCAGCGGTTGAGCGCTGGGTTGTGAAGCTGCCCGCAGCCTCTGCAACGCCGGTTCGATCCCCGGCTGCTCCCCGGCCACCAGAGAAGGGTCCCACATGGCGCGCAGACCTCTCCTGCCACCTGCTGCTCCCCTCAGCAGTGTACTTCAGTCCTTCTGCCTGCTCTGCTCCTCGCTCTGGCTCTGGTGAATTCTCTCACCCTCCTGCGCTTCTGACTATACACAGTGCTTATATAAATAAATAAATAAATAAAATCTTGGGAAAAAAAAATACAAGAAGGCTTCCTTTTATCTTATGTTCCCTACTTTCACCTTTAATCCTGCTTTCCAGTCATAACGAAGTTTCTTTAAAGAATAGTGGATAGTCAGTGCTAAACTGTCTCACCTCAACTGATCCTAATCTGCTGTCGACCTCCATTATTCAATTAAAATTATTCTCTTCAAGCTGTGTGGAGATTTCTGGACCTACTAAACATAGAGCTTCCATATGATCCAGCAATTCCACTCCTAGGTATTTACCCAAAGGACACAGAAACATCAATTCCAAAGAACACCTGCACCCCTATGTTTATAGCAGCACTGTTTACAATAGCTAAGCTTTGGAAACAGCCCAAATGCCCAAAAATAGATGACTGGATCAAGAAGATGTGGTACATATATACCATGGAATATTACTCAGCATTCAAAAAAGATAAACACATGCAATTTGCAGCAACATGGATGGCGCTGGAAGGGATCATGCTCAGCGAAATAAGCCAAAAAGAAAAAGAAAAATACCGGATGGTCTCACTCATAGCAGGAATCTAGAAAACTTAAATAAGGGACCAGGAAAATGAATAACTATAAGAAAGTGAAAATCAAAATCAACAAAAAACTATGAACCAGAGACACTTTTTGGGGGTTGGGTGCCGGGAGGGGAGGGATTGGGGTCAGAATGGGGCATTTGCAATTGTATGGGGGAATATAAAAATAAAATTTATTATTTAAAAAAAACTAAAATAAAATTATTCTCTTCAAATTCACTAATGGTCACTTTGTCTCCTTTGAGCATTCGACACTGTTGACTAGAACTCTTTCAGCCTGTCTGAAATGTATTTTCCTCCTCCTCCACCTCGCTGCTCCTCAGTTCCACTGCAAGACTTTCTTCTGTCCACTTCTTAAGTGTTGAACATTACCCAAGGTCACCTCCATATCTCTTCCATTCTGCTTACTCTCCCTGGGTATCCCCATAACCCCTAGATGCTGGGGATTTAGCTCCAAACATCCACCCCCAGTTCTGATCTCTCCTGAGCTTCACATCTTCATCACTAATTGATATATTCCTCATGGGTATCCCACTAACCTTTTAAACTCAACATAATTCAAATTGAGCTCATTATGGCTCCTAATTCTACCTTTCATCTAAGGTCCTCCATTACCACTCCATTCTCACTCCCTTGAGGCCCTCATCCTTGCTTGCCTAGTTAACGGACAGTCTTATGTGACTAAGCAGTTGAATCATTAAACCTTCGTCCTCTGAGTCCAAGTTTCCTTTAATTATTTGGCTTCCTACAGTTGTCCTACAGGGAGAGGAGTTTCTGTACACACCAACACAATCATTCTGAACCAATTCTCCTTTGTTTTGTAAACCTGGTTGATAGATCAGCCACCTGAATTCAGTTAATTATCATTTCCCTCTGTAAGATAAAGCCACTCTTGGGAGGCTAACAAAATCTGGTCCTTTAGCATGGATTTAGATTGCTTATCTTTAGAGCCATTCAATTATTCTATATGAGAAATACCACCTTTAAAGACATTTTGGCTAGGAAACTTCTAGTGACACTATAACTTCATTGGACTTTTTGTTACTAACACTACAACAATCATGTGGTATCTTTTCTTTTGAGTCCATGGTATTGGTCATGCTCCAGAAATTTTTTCCTTATTCTAAACATTGCAATTTTTTTTGTGGACTTGGGTGTTCATATTGAGAAACCTAAATATTCCTAAAAGTTCACATACACTAGTACTTTCAACTACATATCCCCATTTCTCTTCTCAGAATGTAGGTTTTGAATAAATCTTCATATTTACCCTAATAATTTGATAATTGTTAGCCAGCTGAAGACCTACTTTTTCACATTCTAATTAGTGTGTGACCCCCCCACCCCCAGTTTCATGATACTTTTCCCCCACTTCCAAAGAGTAATTATTTAAGGTACCTGATTATAAATTGTTTGGTGTAATTTCAGTCCTCTTTCATGGAGCTGCAACTAGACAAAAAGACATAGTTTAAGTGTTTGGGGATAAATACGAATATTTGTCTTTTTTATTGAATGAAGTACCATTGTTTTTCTTCCTGGTTAATATTTTTAACAGTATAGGATTTCTCCCATCAGGTGTGGACACTTCCATCACAGTCCAAGATCCTATTTTCAATGTGTCTCCACAACCTCACATATGTTCCCCCAATATGCTTAATATTAAAATGGTTCCCTTTAGTCAAAGTCATGTTATATAAATAAGAAACTTGATTAAAGACTTTTCAAAGCACTCACTTAATAAATCCAACCTATGAAATGTTCCAAGGGAATATCAGAAAAATATGAAATTATAGTAACGAGGCTGAGAAAGAAATGGTTAACTGAAAAGCACTCCCCCCTTCACTGGTAACATTTACCTATATATTTCTGGAACTTAAAAGGTGCAATATCATACCAAGTCACATCCCTCCCAGGAATCTGAAGGCACTTTCCATGTTTCAGAAATACAGAGGAAGACTACCAGGTAAGTCCAAAGAAAAGCAGAACTGTTACACAAGAATTTGTGCCTTTGAGCTCTGTGAGGCCATTAATGCCTTCCTGAAAGTATATCCTGTAAAAGGTATATCCTGTGGGATTCAGTGTATCCCAGGTAGCTTTTGCCATGAACTAAAATAATCAAATAAAACAAACAAAACTGTCCCCATTTAGTTTACCATGGCTTTTATAGCTGCTGTTCTGACACGTGGGTCTTGGTCACTGAAGTAATCCCCTATAATTTTCTGGACATCTCTGACAGCTAGGGCTTCTGCATCTTTTGTAACACTTTTTTCCAAAGAACCAAGATTGCCAAGTAATTGCAGGCACTTATTTCTTACACCATGGGAGGTATCTGTCAGGTGCTATAAAAAGAAAAGAGTACAACAGGACATAACTGAGATATCTTAAAAATAAACAACCAGAAACAAAAGTACTGTATCATATCAACTTTAGGCTGATTTCAAACACTACATTCTCATCACAGTTGGCCAAGTGTCACGTTACTTGTGTATGTATCTTCCAAAAAGAATCATGAGTCCTTAGGAGATGAATTCTCATTTGTTCATCATTGTATTCCCATCAGCAAGCTCTTTGCCTTGTAAACACTTTAAAAATGACCCCTAAATGCATTTTATTTGCTATCAAATTTAAATATAAGACCAAATCTATAAAAAAAGTTTAACATCCACACAGAAATATGCAATTCTTAAATGTACAATTAAATTTTTCACAAAGGAATACACATATACCAAAAACAGATAAAGAAACAGAACACAACACCCCAGAAATCCTCCTTGTGCCCCCTCCCAGTAACTACTATCTCACCATCAAAACTATGTACTATCTCAACTTCAAACCTATAGATTTACCGTGCCTAATTTTGCACTTATAAAATCAAATAATGTCTGACTTCTTTTACCTAATAAATATTATATTTGTGAGATTCATCCATAGTATGGTATATAGCAATGGTTCGTTCAATTTCATAGCTTAATGTATAGCATTCTACTTGTGAATACAATACATTAATCATTCCTGTTGTTTATAAATATTTGGGGTATGTTCAGTTTTGGGCTATTCAGAATACTTCTACTACAATTATTCTTGAATATGGCTTCTGGTGTACTTGCTCACATTACTGTTGGATATATACTTAGGATTGGAATTGCTTGGTCACAGAACATGATTTGTACAGTTTAAGAAGATACTGCCAAATAGATTTCCAAAACACTTGTACTAATTTAACTAATTTAAAATTCCGCCAGTGATGCCTAAATGTTCCAGTTGTGTCACATCTTTGACAACACTTAGTATTATTAAATATTTTCATTTTAGCTATCTCACTATCATTAAAAAGAAATTGTCAGTTATCTCTCTCATACTAAGTTCAATGCTATGGAAGTAAGTTATTCGCTTAAGTAATAATAGGAACTTTAATGAAATGATGTACAGTAGATAATAATATGGTGTGAAACAGTTTTTTAAACTTCTTAAATTTAAACTTAAGAGAATGTAATATTCACTATTTTACAACATAGATTTTACATAAAATATATACATATATACAGAAAGTTTAACAAAACAATATCTACCCATAAATCTTGTGATATAGTCTGACATTTGAATTATCTTTTGTTTTTTAAAAAACACCAAAATGGGGCCTCCCTGGTGGTGCAAGGGTTGAGACGCAACCTATGAGGCTATCTGCAGCCACTGCAGCGCGAATTCGATTCCTGGCCAGTCAGGGAGCAGCCAACATGGTGCAGCAGACCTCTCCTGACTCACCCGCTGCTCCCCTCAGCAGTGTACTTTGGTCGGTCTGCTGTTCTGTTCCCCACTCTGTCTCTGGTGGATCCTCTCACCCCCCGCACCTCTGGCCTGTACCCCAACTCTTATATGCATAAATAAATAAATCTTAAAAAAAAACAAACACCAAAATGACTGCATTACCCACCAATGGATCATGATACTCAGTTTAAAAGATACTGGTGTGGGGCCTCCCCTGGTGGCGCAGCGGATGAGCATTGGGCTGCAAGGCTGCCCGCAGCCTCTGCAGCGCCAGTTAGTTCCCCGGCAGCCAGCGAGGGTCCCACAAAAAAAAAAAAAAAAAAAAGATACTGGTGTGAAAACAGTGAATGGCATTTGAAATTTAAAACTCTAGAAATTTAAAATGCCTATCTTTAGAAACACCAAAAAGCAATCATATTCAGAATGTATAATACTCTGCAAGACAAAAGTTACTTCAATAAATCTATGGCATTTAAAGAAAAGAAAAAAACAAAAGTGGACAATGTTAACAAGATTAACATTGTTTACGAGATATCCAAGAGTGGGGATCATGACATCAGCAGAGGTTCCCAGCTGCATTCCAGGGAGAATAATCTGAAGTAGTCTAGAAAGGCACTGGACTCAAAGGATCCTATGGCTTGGGGCAAAACTACAGCACTCCAGGACATGGGAGACCAGTGTTGACCACATGCAACAGGAGAGATGCTAAGGAAATTCAACTCTAATCAAAAAGAGGGTGTCAAGAAGCACAGGCAGTTCAAACCCACACACCTGGGATAGGCAGACCTAGGGAGAGTTGAGAACCTAACCAAGGGGAGATAATGGGCAAAAGTGCTGGGATGAGCCAAGTGGACAGGGCCCCCAACGAAGAAGGCAAAGCAAAAAAGGGCACAAATCTCTTCCCCCACCACCCTTGGGATGCAAAGTGTTTGAAAAGATGAGAAGTTGCACTGAAAGCCCTGTCTGAAGCCTGCAAAGAAGGTGGTCTGAAACCCAGACAGGAGGGTTATCAGTGGTAATACAGACATGAACTATATACCCCCACCACCACATTCACTAACAACAAAACCCTTCAGACCCTTCCCCACCCCCAGGAGAGACAGCTGCAGATTAGATCTCCCTAACATATAGTGCCATCTACTGGAAAAGTGGAAGATCTACATCCTTAAGACACTTGGACAAAAAATAACAAGTCAACAATGGAGAGATGGAAAAATACAACAAAGGGTACACTGAGTACTCAGGGCAATATATCACCACAGAAAGAGACGAAATCTCCAGAAACCAACCAAAAAGACATGGATGATCTTTTTGTCCTGTATAGAGTACAAAATTGCCAATATGAAAAAAAAGAAACACAAAAAAAGCTGCTTGAAGACATATAAGAGAACTCAGAAAAATGAATGTCCTGAGAAATAAAATTAATAAACAGAAGATTGAAATTGAAGCTTTGAATAAGAAAATAACAAGGTGCAGAATGTAAATAAGTCAATAGGGCAGATACAAAATTCAAGAGAAAGCTACAGAAATAAAATAGACAAAATGGAAGACTGAATCAGTGACTCAGAAGATAGCAATGCACAAATAATACAGAGAGCAAATTCAAAAAAGAATAGAGGAAAATTTCCCAAACCCAGGGAAGGAATTAAATACACAAGTACAAGAAACTAAGAAAACACCTGTTCATCTACATGCAATGAGATCTACGCCAAGAAAGTCACAAAATTGGGCCTCCCCGGTGGCGCAGCGGTTGAGCGTTGGGTTGCGAAGCTGCCCGCGGCCTCTGCGGGGCCGGTTCGATCCCCGGCTGCTTCCCAGCCACCGGAGGAGGGTCCCACATGGCGCGCAGACCTCTCCTGCCGCCTGCTGCTCCCCTCAGCAGTGTACTTTGGTCCTTCTGCCTGCTCTGCTCCCCGCTGTGGCTCTGGTGAATTCTCTCACCCTCCCGCGCTTCTGACTGTACCCAGTGCATGTATAAACAAAACAAACAAACGAACAAAACAAAATAAATAAAACATGCCTCTATAAAAAAAAAAAAAAAAAGAAAGTCACAAAATTTACAAGAGTTCAAGACTGAGAAAGACTACTGAAGGCAGCTAGGGAAAAAACAAACAGACAGCCTATGAAGATACCCACATCGGGCTTACAATGACTTCTCAGAGGTAACCCAACAAGCAAGAAAAGAGTAGAATGAGGGTTTTTTTTATTTTTTAATTTTGGGGTCATATTTTGTTCCTCTATATGTACACATATTCCACTCACCCCCTATCAAACCACCAGTGCCGATACACAATCTCTCCTTCCCTTATTTCCTATTCCCTTCCCTCCTGTTCCCTCTGGTAACCATTATATTCTCTCAATTAGTTCAAGATTTACTGTGACCATATTTTGCCTGTCTTTTTTCTTTTAATTTATATTCACAGATTAGTGAAACCATCCAATATCATTTAGTTTTTGGCTTATTTCATTTAACATAATCAACTTACATTCTATCCATTTTTCCCAAATGCCACTATTTCATCTATTCACAGCTGTGTGCTATTCCATTCTCCCCCCATCACCCCTGGAATGTAAAGTGCTATGTACACATTGCTGTATAGAAATCTTTTTGTATCAGATTTTTCATATTATTTTGATAAATATCTAACAGAGGTATTTCCAGGTTGTACAGATTTCCCATTTTAATTTTCTTAAGAAATCTGCATACTGTTTTCCACAGGGGCCACAACAACTTGTATTCCCGCCAACAGTGAATGAGAGATTCTTTTTCATCACACGCCACCAACATTTGCTGGCTCCATTCTTTTTTATATGGGCCATTCTCACAGAGGTGAGGTGGTATCTCAGTGTGGTTTTGATCTGCATCTCCCCTATAATAAGTGATGTAGAACAATTTTTTTTTGATGTAGAACAATTTTTTTTTGATGTAGAACAATTTTTAATAAGCCTGTACATCATGTGAATGTCTTGTTTAGAAATCTGTCTACTTAGGTCTTCTGCCCATTTTTTGACTGGGTTAAGTTTTTTGTTGATAGGTTGTGTAAAAACTTGGTAAATTTCGGGGATTAGTCCTTCCTCAGATATGATATGCAAATTTTTTCCCATTCCATAGGTTGTTTTTGTTTTTGTGATGGTTTCTGTTGAGGTACAAAAGCTTTTTAATTTGATGTAGCTTATTTTTGCTTTTGTTTCCCTTGTTGTTGGGTTTAAGTCCCCAATATATCTTTGTGGTAGATGTCCTGTAGTGTGTACTTTCAAGTACTTTGTGGTTTCGGTTCTTCTATCCAGAACTTTAATCTATTTTATTTTTATGGTGAAAAAAATATATTTAGACTCAGTTTAGGTAACACCAATTTTGTTGGCAATATCAAAAGTATCTTAGTCAGGAGCCAGTTGTATATATGCCTTCTTCTCTCCACCAGGTCTGATGAGGGTGTTGACCTTGACCATATCAATGTCAGAGAGCCTGGTACTTGTTGGCTTCGACATTCACAAGTGCACTGTCGTTCATCTTCTTCATGGCTGAGGGAAGTTATGATATGATAACTTACCACTATGATAGCATAGTGGTCAAGCTTGTTCCTCCTGGGAGCACTCATCTAAGGATATCTGGGTTGCCTTCCGTGTTGCAAAGTTTCTTAGGCCTCCAAAGAGTGGGTGACGTGCTGCTATTTTTCTTGTGGTTGTGGATACCTTTCAGCACTGCTTCCTTGGCCTTCAAAGCTTTTGCTTTTGCTTTGGTTTTGGCTTTGGTAGGGGTAAGGGCCTTTCTTATTTACTTTCAGCATCATCTTTTTTTTTCCTTTTTAAAATTTTTTTATTTTTAAAGATTTATTTATTTATGCATACAAGAACTGGGGTACAGGCCAGAGGTGGAGGGGGGGAGAGGATTCACCAGAGACAGACCGGGGAACAGAACAGGCAGACTGACTGAAATACACTGCTGAGGGGAGCAGCAGGTGAGTCAGGAGCGGTCTGCTGCGCCATGTGGGTCACCTTCCCGGCTGGCTGGGGGATTGAACTCATGCTGCAGTGGCTGTGCACAGCCTCATAGGTTGTGTCTCAACCCCCTGTGTGACCAGGGAGGCTGTCTTTTTAAATTTTTTTTTTTTTACATCATTGTTCATTTTTAAACAATATTTGCTTCCCCCCACTCCCTCAGGTGTAGTCACCATAGAGTTTCCTTCACCAATGCACCCGTGCACCATCACCTCAGTCCCCTGTGCTCCTCCCTCCCTCAGCATCATCCTTGTGAAAAAATTTAATCTATTTTAAATTAATTTCTGTGTATGGAGTTAAGCATGTATTTTATTTCATTTCCTTTGTTCAAGAGGCCAACCATATTTCCCAGCACTGTTTATTAAAGAGGCCACCTTTTCTCCATTGCACTGTGGTCTTCCTCCTTTGCCAAAAATGAACTATCTATATTTGTGTGTGTTTATTTCTGGGCTTTCTGTTCTATTCCACTGGTCTGAGTTTCTATTTTTGTTCTAATACCATACTATTTTGGTTGCTGTTGTGTAGTATAATTTGAAGTAAAGAAGTATGATACCTCCATTTTTCTTCCTTTCACTCAAGATTGCTTTAGCTATTCAGGACCTTATGTGATTCCATATAAATTTTATAATTTCTTATTTTCTAGAAAAAAGTCATTGGTATCTTGATAGGTATTGCATTGAATCTATAAATTGCTTTAGGTAATCGGATCATTTTAGTAATGTTAACTGTTCTAATCCATGAGCACAGAATATCTTTCCATTTCTTTGTGTCTTATTTCCTTTCACAGAGTTTCATAGTTTTTAATACATAGCTCCTTCACCTTCTTTGTTAAGTTTACTCCTAAGTATCATGATTTTTGGTGTAATTGTAAATGGGATTGTGTCTCTTTCTTCTAACATTATTTGCATATAGAAATACAGCTGATTTTGTGTATTGATTTTTGTATCCTACCAATGCTAGAAGGGAGGAAATCAAGAAAACAATCCCATTTACAATCACATATAAAATAACTAAATACCTAAGAGTAAATATAACAAAAGAAGCAAAGGACCTGTACTTTGAAAACTACAAGACATTGATAAAAAGAAAAAGAAGACATAAAGAACTGGAAAGATATTACCTGCTCATGGATTGGGAGAATTAACATTATTAAAATGGCCATCTTACCCAAACCAATATACAGACTCAATGCAATCCCTATCCGAGTTTCAATGCATTCTCTAAAGACTTAGAATACTAAAAAAAAAAAAAAAAGACATAGAATAAGCATTACTGAAATTCATATGGAACAATAAAAGACTACAAATAGTCAAAGCAATCCTGACACAAGGAAGAGCAATGGTATCACACCCCCAGGCTCCAAACTATACTGCAAAGCTATAGTATTCAAACAGTATGGTACTAGAATAACACATACACACAGAGATGAATGGAATATAATTGATAGCCAAGAAATAAACCAACACTTTGATAGATAATGCATGACAATGGAGACATGTGTACTGGCAAAAGGAAAAGTCTCTTCAACAAATGGTGTTGGAATAATTGGACAGCCACATACAAAAGAATAATGCTAGAACATTATCTCACACTATATATAAACATTAAAAATGGATTAAAGACATGCATGTAATAAGACCTGAAACTATAAAATAAATAAAAGAAAGCATAGGTATAATACTCCATGACATTGACTTCAGTGGATTCTTTTAGATTCATCTCTAACAGCAAGAAAAACAGAGGAGAACATAAACAAACGGGACTACATCACATTAAAAAGCTTCCACTCAGTGAAAGAAACTTTCACTGAAAAAAAGACACCCTATTAAATAGGAAAAAATGTTTGCTCATCATACATCTAATAAGGGGCTGATAGTCAAGATCTACAAAGAATTCATGCATATCATCAAAAAGAAAACAAATAACCCAATCCAAAAAAGTGTTAAAGAACTAAACAGGCACTTCTCCAAAGAAGACATATAGATGGTTAGTAGACAACGGAAAATGTTCATCATCACTTATCAACAGGGAAATGCAAATCAAAACCACAATGAGTTACCACCTCACACCTGTGAGAACATATCAAAAAGTAGAAACAAGTGGGCAAGGACTTGAGAAAAAGGAATCTTGTGCTGTTAATAAGGATGTAGATTAGTCCAGCCCCTATGGAAAACAGTATGGAAGCTTTTCAAAACATTAAAAATAGATCTACCATAAAATTCAGTAATTCCAGGGTCTCCCCGGTGGCTCAGAGGTTGAGTGCTGGGTTGCGAAGCTGCCCGCAGCCTCTGCAGCGCCGGTTCGATGCCCGGCAGGGCGAGGGTCCCACATGGCACGCAGACTTCTCCTGCCGCCCACTGTTCCCCTCAGCAGTGTACTTCGTTACTCTGCCTGTTCTACTCTCCACTCTGGCTCTGGTGAATTCTCTCACCCTCCTGTGCCTCTGTACCCAGTGCTTGTATAAATAAATAAATAAATATTAAAAAAAAAAAAAAGAATACATTTAAAAAAAGAATTCAGTAATTCCACTCTTAGGTATCTACACAAAGAATGCAAAAATACTAATTTGAAGGAATACATACACTCCTATGTTCACTGTAACACTATTTACAACAGTCAATTTATGGCAACAACCTAAGTGCCCAAGGACAGATGAGTAGATTAAGAAGATGTGGTATATATACACAATGGAATACTTCTCAAATATAAAAAAAAAGATGAGCTCTTGTCATTTGTAACAACATGCTATGCTAAGCTAGATACGTCAAAAGGAAAAAGAAAAATATTATATAGTTTCACTTTTATGTGGAATATACAGAAACAAAACAAATGGCCAGACAAAACCAAACCAATAACATATCCCCCAGCAATATGACTGTAGAACTCAGTCTACCAGAGAGGGAGTGGGTAGGCGGTGAGGCAAGTATGGATGGCGCGCAATAGACTATGGTGGGTACCTAGTTGGTGGGTATGGTGTGATCCTTTGCCTCTGAATCATTTACGGGTGCTGTAAACCAATGTTACCTAAACAAACAAACAAACAAAATGATAAAGACAAGAAGAGAAACAGGTAGGGAAGAGAAGAGCAGGTAATTGTGAAAAACAGACAATGGAGAAGGCTCAAAGGTAGGAGTGGGTCACCTGGATGATGGGGGACACACAAGCAAGAACTTTTTAGTGAAGCTCCTTAACAGTGTAGTCTGTCATGAAAGGTAGCGAGCACCTGTTAATGGTTCCCCTCAGAGGGTAAGTTCCTTAACCCTCTGGGAACCTAGACTTTTGGTGAGAAGCCTGTTCTTTGTGAAGTGTGGCAGGCAGGAAGGTTTTCTTGGAGGAGAGAGTAATGGAAACCTGGTGAGAAAGCTCGTCTGCTGAGGGTGGGCTGGGCATCCAGAGTGGGAACTTCTCGTTATAATAATGGCTCAGTCAAACATCTTACCTCAGAGCTAATTCTTACCCAAACATTACTTAGTTTACAACAATGTGAAACATACATTCTTACATCCTCACAATGCCTTAGACATAGCGAGGGCTCAAAATTATCTATCCAAATAAGACACAAACTGAAGAGGGAAAATTCCAGATATGAATCTGACAATGACTGCCACAGTTAACGCTGCAGAGTTGTTGTTTTTTTCCCCACTGACTATTTATATTTAGTATGGAAGCATCATTTCTCACAATTAAACTGTTGACTGAACCATGAGTCCCTGGAAGGGTGCTACCACTGTTAAATACTCTGGTTTTGACAGAACAAACTAAATTTTCTAACATCTATTAAGGTAACCAGGCAACACTGACGCATAACCGGCCTATTACTGCACATCGAATGTTAGCCCAAAAGAAAGCATATGTCTAAATCACACCCTCAGGGCAGCAATTACAGTATTATGATATCCTCTTCTACAGGTCACTTCCTGCATCACAATTATCATTACTAATGGCTGCCAGTCTCTGCTCTGCAGATGATGCTATTTTGGTGTTAGATCCATGCCATTAAAGTACCATCGTTTTTATAGTAATGGTGTGAGTAAGCAAATCACATAATGAAAGAAATACATGTTAAAAAATAAGTTAAACCAACCAGTTTAAAACTACTGCTATAGGAAAAGATCAAATGTTAAATAGATCAAGATAATCTTAGAATTAAATTAGACAAAACTAACTTAAAACTATTTGATTTCAATATGGATTGTTTTTAAATACAGATTCAGTGTACCTTGTATGCAGATACCCTCTTCTAACAAACCACACATAGTATTTATTTAGGTATTATTTCGTAAGTATTAAAAAGGTGAATAAGTTCTATTTGCTACCTTAAGAGTTTAATGGACCTCTACCACAGAATTAAAGGGAAAGAAACAAAGACTAGGAGACAAGGCAATATGGAGGCAGAAAGACAAAGAACAACTAAGCTAGATTTTAAGAAAGCCTTATTAGCAAAAATGAGAAGATGTTTCTTCTCCTAGAAAAATCTTCAGAGATAGAAATGTAAACAGAAAACCTTCCATTTCAGTTGCACAGATTCTATGCAAGAAAAGGATGTTAATTTCCTAGTGAAATGTGTGAACTAAATCTCATCTCTCAAATGAAGATTAACTGTATATCGACAACATAAAATCAAGGATTGACAAGATAAAATGGATGAAATTTTAGAAGTTAAAGAATACATGAAAGCATGACTTTACTGTGATACAAAGAATGTGGCACATTCACCTTAAATTTTAAAAATATAAAAGAACAATTTGAATGTCAAAAAATAACAATAGCAATATGTTATTATTTATTAAATAATAGATAGGAAGGGAGGGATAGCTTTTTTATAGATTGCCAACCAATAACACAAAGAGTAACAGAAAACCATCATTTTGCAATAATCAGAGCAATAACTGACTTAGCAAGTTATTAACTGTTGCTAAATAGTGAGTAAAAGTTTGATGGGGAAGAGGATATTTTACATAATCTCAAAGTATCTCCCCACTAACTATTAATCCCAAGGAAAAAAAGTAACTACAATGAAAAACCTGGCAGACAGAATCTTAACCAAGTATTAAAGTTAACAACATCAGTAAGGTTCATCTGTGCCTCAGGACATGTTACAGTGAGAACACAGTATCAATTATGCTATATTTCTATCAAAATATATAACTTGAATGTAAACAGAGGGAATACCAGATAAGCCCAGGCTGAAAGACATTCTATAAAATAGCCTCTACTCTTCAAAAATATCAAATTCATAGAAGACAAAGAATGAAGGAACTTTCCAAATTAAAGAAGAAATACTAAATGCAATGTGTGCTCCTGGACCAGAAAAACAAAAATTATGTGAAGGATGATTGAATTTCCTGATTTTGAAAACTGTATTACGGTTATGAAATAACGCGCTCCTTAAGAAATAGACACTTAAGTGTTAACATTAGAGGAAAAGAGGCATGATGTTTGCAATTTATTCTTAAATGGTTCAGGAAAGAAGAATATTTATATGTAAAGAGATAATAAACCAAATGTGGGAAATGTTAATGATTGATGAATCAGGAAGGGCATATGGAAATACTTCATACTATTTTTGTGATGGGGGTGGGGGATAAGTTTTAAATTGCTAGGGTGTTTGGGCCTCCCCGGTGGCGCAGCGGTTGAGCGCTGGGTTGGGAAGCTGCCCACGGCCTCTGCGGCGCCGGTTCGATCCCCGGCTGCTCCCCGGCCACCGGAGGAGGGTCCCACATGGCGCGCAGACCTCTCCTGCCGCCCGCTGCTCCCCTCAGCAGTGTACTTCGGTCCTTCTGCCTGCTCTGCTCCCCGCTCTGGCTCGGGTGAATTCTCTCACCCTCCCGCGCTTCTGACTGTACCCAGTGCATGTATAAACAAAACAAACAAACAAATAAAACATGCCTCTATAAAAAAAATAAAAATACTTATATTTAAAAAAAAAAATAAATAAATTGCTAGGGTGTTTGGATTTTGTCCCACACCCCAACCCAACTGGCATGTCAGCTAGAAACCTTGGAACCATTCTCAACAATTCCTTCACCCTCATCTCAAACTCAATCACTAAATTCTGTCAATTTTACTTCCTAAATATTTATCAAATCACTACCTGTTATCTACCCAAAACACTTCAATGGCTTCTCAACAAGACCTACAAAATCCTGCACTTTGCCTCATGATTCTTAAATGGTTGTGGTCTCAGAATTTCTTTACAGTCTTAAAAACTATTAAAGAGCTTTCATATATGTGAGTTAGGTCTATCAATACTAACTGAATTAGGAATTTTAAAAAAATTTTAATTTTTCTTTATTAATTCCTTTACAATTACTCATATCTGTTTCAATAATCTGTAACAAAACAATATATTGTTTTTTCTGAAGTATGTGAAAAAAATCTAGTCTCTTAAAAATATGTAGTTGAAAAGGCAGATACACAAAGGTTTCTCAGAACCCTTGAGAATCCTAGGGACACTAGGATACTATTCTTACTGCTATTTTTTAAATTTTTCTAACTTAGTATGTCTACCATGGGATCTTTGTGCATGCTGATTCGTTGTCTAGAAACTTTCCCCACACACTCCTTTATTCACTTTGCTTTATTCTTACCAGGCCTCAAGATCTTAAAAGTCTAAGCTCAACTATCATTTCCTCTAAAAAACTCTCTTTGGATTCCCTAATTAAGTAAAGCCCTACCTCCACATGCACTATATCCCTCTTTGGGGGTAATTAAAACCATTTTAATTAGGAAACCCAACCCTAATCTTATCTGCTTGACATATTATTTGTGTCTCAAAACCTAAGTGGGATGACATCTATTCTAGGTGCTCCCTTAATAGTTATCTCACCCCCAGACTTTTTCCACACCTTCCTATGAGCAATGTTTGTATCTCACATCCTTGTTATTGCAAAAAAACAAAAACAAAAACAAAAACAAAAAAAACCGATAATGTATTATTTATCTTTTATAAGATTATGAACTCATTAGTTTCTTAAATATTGGAATCTCATTCCCCAAAGAAAGATGAGAGATGGCTGGCTTATAAGCATGTGAAAAGATGCTTAATATCATTAATCACTAATGGTTACACAATAGTAAGTCAAAACCATGAGATACCACTTCATAGTTATTAGGATAGCAACAATCAGAAGAGGAGGAAGAGGAGGAAAAGGAAAAATGCTGGCAAGGACACAGAGAAACTGGAACCCTGGTGCAGTGCTGGTGATAATGTAAATGGTGCAGCCACTATGCAAAACTGAGTCAGTTCCTCAGAAATTAAAAATAAAATTACTATGTGAACCTGTAATTCTACTTCTGGTTATATACCTGTATTAGTCTGTATGAGGTGACACTGCTAAACACACAGGTTGGGTCACTTAAAAACAAGAGGATGTTGGGCCTCCCTGGTGGCGCAAGGGGTTAAGACGCAACCTATGAAGCTGGCCGCAACCTATGAAGCTGGCCGCAGCCTCTGCAGCATGAGTTGGATCCCCTGGCCAGCCAGGGAGCAACCCACATGGCACAGCAGACCTCTCCTGACTCACCCGCTGCTCCCCTCAGCAGTGTACTTTGGTCAATTTGCCTGTTCTGTTCCCCGCTCTGTCTCGGGTGGATCCTCTCACCACCAGCATCTCTGGCCTGTACCCCAGTTCTTGTATGCATAAATAAATCTTGAAAAAAAAAAAAAAAGAAATGGGGGCCTTCCTGGTGGTGCAAGGGGTTAAGATGCAACCTATGAAGCTATCCGCAGCCACTGCAGCACAAGTTCAATCCCCGGCCAGGGAGCCACCCACATGGCGCAGCAGACCTCTCGACTCACCCGCTGCTCCCCTCAGCAATGTACTTTAGTCAATCTGCCTGCTCTGTTTGCCACTCTGTCTCTGGTGAATTCCCTCACCCCCACACCTCTGCCTGTACCCCAGTTCTTGTATGTATAAATAAATAAATCTTAAAAAAAAAAAAAAAAGAGAATGTTACCTTCTCAAAGTTCTGGATGTAGAAAGTCCAAGATAAAAAGCCCATGTTCATAGCAGCATTATTCACAAAGCCAAAAGAAGGAAGCAACCCAAGTGTTCATCAAAAGATAAATGGATAAACAATATGTGGAATACTATTCAAGATTAAACAGGAACAAAATTCTGACAGATGATACAACATGGATGAACTTTAAGGACATGCTATATAGAATGAATAACTGTATTTCCTCAAAATTCATATGTTGAAATTCAATCCCCAATGTGATGGTATTATGATATGGGGCCTTTGGGGAGTTATTAATTCATGAGAGTAGACTCTCATAAATGGGAATCAGTGCCCTTATAAAACAGACCCCAGGGAGCTCTCTTTTCCCACCTACTAAGTGAGGACACAGCAAAAAGACAAACATCTATAATCCGGGAAGCAAGACTTCACCAGATACCAAATCTGCTGGTGCCTCTATCTTGGATTTCCCAGCCTCTACAAATGTGAAAAATAATTAATTGCTGTTAAAATCATCAAGTTTATGGTATTTTTGTAAAGCCTGCCCAAACTGAGACAGGTCATTACACTAAGTAAAATAAGTCAAACACAAAAGAATATTATATGATTCCATTTATATGAGGTAAACAGAGTCAAAATCAAAAACTGAAAATACAATGGTGGTTGCAGGTGGTGGAAATGAGGAATTGTTTAATAGGTACAGAGTTTTATCCGTTTTGCAAACTGGAGAGAGTTTTGTGATGATGGTGATGATAGAACACTGAGAATAGACTGAGATGTACACTTTAAAGTTTTACAAAGATAAACAAATTTTGTTATGTATATTTTACTGTAATTTGAAAAAAATTCAACAAAAAATTGAAGATTTACACGTTAAAGATTATCCTGCAATTCCATTCCTCAGTATATATCCAAGATAACTGAAACATATATCCAAACAAAAAATTTATAAACATATCACAGCAGCATTATTCACAATAGCCAGAAAGTGGAAACAATTCAAATGCTGATACAGTTACAATTCACCAAACGGTGAATTGTTTTTCATAAATGGCTTTATTGAAATAATTCACCTACCAGGCAATTCATACTGTTAATGTGTACAATTTAATGGCTTTTAGTATATGTACAATCATCACAATTTTCCAACATTTTCAATAATTTTATTCTGAATATTTTATTTTATTTTTTAATTTTTTGTATTTTATTTTATATATTTTTTACATCATTTTCATTTTTCATTTTTGCACAATGTATGCATTTTCATCTTGGTTATATTCCCTATATAATTCCCACCCCCCTTATTTTCACCCTAATCCCTCCTCCCTGTGTGTCTCTGGTTTATAGTTGCTTGTTGATTTTGATTTTTACTTTATTATAATTAGTCTTTTTCCTGGTCCCTTATTTAGGTTTCCTAAATTCCTGCTATAAGTGAGACCATTTGGTATTTTTCCACTCCTAGGTATTTACTCAAAGGACACAGAATCATTAATTCAAACGGGTACCTGCACCCCTATGTTTATAGCAGCACTATTTACAATAGCTACGCTATGGAAACAACCCAAATGCCCAAAAATAGGTGACTGGATCAAGATGTGGTACACACACACAATGGAATATTACTCAGCAATCAAAAAAAGACAAACTCATGCAATTTGCAGCAACATGGATGGAGCTGAAAGGGATCATGCTCAGTGAAATAAGCCAGAAAGAAAGAGAAAAATGCCAGATGGTCTCACTCATCAATTTTCTTAGGATTTATTTATTTATGCATACAAGAACTGGGATACAGGCCAGTGGCACAGGGAGTGAGAGGATTCACCAAAGACAGAGTGGGGAACAAAACAGACTGACTGAAATACACTGCTGAGGGGAGCAGTGGGCAGTCAGGAGAGGTCTGCGGTGCCATGTGGGTCACCTCCCTGGCCGGGGATTGAACTCGCGCCGCAGTGGCTGCAGACTGCTTCATAGTGCTATGACTTAACCCCTTGAGCCACCAGGGATGCCCCCATTTTCATCATTTCAACAACCCATCCATCTATCCATCCCTGCCCTCAGTAACCACTAATCAATTTTCTGTCTCTATAGGTTCTGCTATTATAGAAATTTCAACTAAACACAACTATATATGTGGTCTTTTATGACTGGCTTTTTCACTTAGTATATCTTCAAGATTCATGCAGATAGTAACACGTGTCAATATCTCATTCCTCTTGATGGTCAAAGAATATTCAACTGCATTGTTTTTTATCCATCAGTTGCTGAAATAGTCATCTATTTCTACCTTTTGACTATAAGAAATACTGCTGCAACAAACATTCACAAGTTTTTGTGTCAAAACATGTTTCAGTTCTCTTAGTAGATAATTACAAGGAGAATTGCTGGATCATATCTACTCATAGCTATGAATTATAGATAATCTTTATTTTTGAATCTGCAATGTGACAGATCTGCCATTTACAAATTATTCAAAAAAATTTTTTTTGAATTGCATTAGTTTATTATAAAAGTGACAAATTATTTATATGATGAAAGATTTCAGAACTTTGGTGGATTGGGCAGCTTCATATGATGTCATTTCAACCATGATTTCAGTCAACAGATTTTCCAAGAATGTTACCATCTCCTTGTTGTCTAAAATTACTTTGGTGCCTCCATATTCTGGGGGAAAAACTTTATCTCCAACTTTCACAGTAACTGGTTAACTTTATCCACCCTTTCCTTTAGAGTCTGACAGCTACTACTATTGCTTACAGCACTTTTCCTTGAGATATTTCTGGAAGCATAATGCCTTCTTTGAATAGAGTTTCAGCTGTACTCCTTTCAAATAACATTTGATCAAAGAGGGGAAGAAACTTTCTAACTGCTTGTCCTGCTATAACTCGGGTCACCACAGAGGAGTCAAGTTCAAATTTTTACCCCATCATGCACCTCTACAGATGTTGGAGAAACACATTAAAAACCCCATGAGAAACTGGCAAAGAACGTTAAGTTCATTCTCAAGAAAGGAAATACAAAAGACAAACAAATAGGAAGCCTCCTATTAATCTTTTAAAAAGGAAATAAAAAAAATTAAACTCTACTTGCCTCCTACCAAATTAACAAGTTTATCTCGTTTTTAAACATGAATAACCTAGAATGACACAGTGAACTTAGGTACTTTCATATACTGCCAGTGGACATATAAACTTGAATACTTTGGAAAACAATTTAGCCAAAAGGCTTTTAAAAAATCTTTAAATGCTTTGAACTAGTAAATCTACTTGTGACAATCTGTATTTAGGAAATAACCCCAAACACAGAAATTATTTTAGATTAACAGTATTTGCTGCCAAATAATTTATAATTAAAAAATGGTTAAACTGTCCAGTAATAGGAGAATAAGGTTAGATAAAATATGGCTTAACTACTGGACAAAATACCATGTATTCATTAAAAATGTTCACAAATATTTATAATGTATGGAAAATACTTCCATTACAATGTCACTGATAAAGCAAAAATAAAGAACATGATTATAGTTTTGTGTTTAAATAAAAAAGCAATACATTTTTACAGTATTGCTTATATATACAAAAAAGTATATGCATTTATTTATCAGAAAAAAATCAACATAAAAAAGTTTTCCCAAAAACTGGATTGCTACATGCAAAAGAATGAAGCTTGACTACTACCTCACACCATGCACAAAAACCAACTCAAACTGGATTAAAGAGCTAGACATAAGACCTGAAACCATAAAATATATAGAAGGAAATATAGGCGAAACACTACATGACATTCACCTCAGCAACATCTTTAAAAACTCATCATCCGAAGCAGTGATAGCGAAGGCAAAGATAAACAACTGGGACTACATCAAATTAAAGAGCTTAGAGAAGTACAGCAAAAGAGACAGTAACCCACTGGGAGAAAATTTTTGCACACAACACTAATGATAGAGGACTGATCACAAAAATCTACAAAGAGCTGAAGGGACTCAACAAAAACAAAGTAAATAACCCAGTCAAAAAATGAAATGGGTTCACTCATAGCAGGAATTTAGAAAACCTAAATAAGGGACCAGGAAAAAGACTTGGCAATACTCAGAAAGATTTAGGATGGAGTTAGGAGGATTTTACAGCTCAGGCAACCTTTCCAGATAATACAATACTGCTCAAGTAAGAAGTAACACTCCATCGAACCATTGTACTCTTACCTTGCAGGCTACATCAACTAAGCGCATCTGGATAGCTTGATTCTCTGGGAGTTTAGTGCCAATTGCAAGTAAAGTATCCAACAGTTGAGCAAGGACTTGATGAGACTCTAAAAAGGAAGATGGAAAGTTGGGTTGTAGGATTTCAGAAGGAGATCATAGTAAAAGCTAAATGTACATAGATTTTTAAAAAATGTATTATTTTTATCAGCTAAGTTCTATTATTTGATCTTTGATTTCACTCAGCTAAAGCTAAGTTATTAAAGGGATCGTGTCTAAAAATTTGAGTCCTCCCTAGGGTTGAGAATAGTGCTCTAAAAATGCTTATTAGTGCTTGACAAATTGAAGGGCTTTTTACTAGCTTCAAGATAAAAGTCCAAATTTCTTAGCAATGCATACAGGTATGTACGCATATATACATACATAACAGTCTCACCATGATATTAACCTTATCTTCCTTTCTAACAGCATATCTTTCAAGCTTCCTCTAGCAATTACTTATAATTTCATGTCACCCCTCACTTTGCGCTCTCTATACCTCTGTCCACACCTGATACTATCCTTAACCCCACACCTCAAGAAGTAGCACCTCCAGTACATTTTCCTTCTTCCCTAAGAACTAACCATTTTCTCCTTCATGCTTTCACTACTCTATATATTTCAACTATAATACTTATTTTCACATCAGACCAAACAAAGAAACTAAAAGATCCTTGAGGGCAAGGACTATGTTTTATTCATCTTTATGTTCTCAGATTCTTTTTTTTTAAAGATTTATACAAGAATTGGGGTACAGGCCAGAGGCATGGGAGGGTTAGCGGGTCCACCAGAGACAGAGTGGGGAGCAGAACAGGCAGACAGATGGACCGAAGACACTGCTGAGGGGAGCGGTGGACGAGACAGGAGAGGTCTGTCGTGGCCAGGAATAGAACCCGCACTGCAGAGGCCATGGACAGCCACACAGCGCTGGGCTCAACCCGCTGCACCACCGGGGAGGCCCTATGTTCTCAGATTCTATGATTTATTAATACTCAATGAATGTTTTGTAAATGTGCAAAGAGCTACATCCAAATAAAACAATATCAATCTTCTTAGCCAGGCTCTCTGCGTTTAAATTCTTGTCTTTGTTCTAAAATATGGCTCATGTAATGCTGGTGGTATACAAGAGGATTTTAGGTGGCATTCAGATCATCTTTTTATGTAAATAACCATGCATATTTTAAATATACATATTAAAAATTAGAGTTAACCCCTATAGATATCACATGACACTAATTTCATTTTAGATTACTACCATATAAAAAATGTCTAGTGAAAACTGTCCACTTTAGTAAAACATCAAGTAAACCATAGTATAGTGTGAAGCAAATAAGTCAAAAATGCTAGATCTGAAATATAAATTAGTAACATTCAAAAACACCAGTTAAATCACTTCGGTAAGATTTCCAGTTAAACATTAGTAGATTGAACACATCTGTTTATCTCTAGTCCTTTCTACTACCTCACATTTAATAAGAGAATTTTAAAAGTATAAACCTACAAGAATAAAGAAACAATAAAAAAGTAAGTAGATGAGAAAAGTCAACAAATTTATGGAGGCAGAAAGCAGATCAAAAACTCTGGCAAGACTGAGAAATCGAATATTAAATGCCTACTGAGGATTATTATCAGAACAAAGCAAATAAATTCTAGCCATTACACCCCAGTAAGATTGAGGAATTGGAGATTTAGAAAAACAAACGAAAAAGGGGAGGTGGGGGAGAGAGGCATGGATTTGTTTGAAGTCTCTATAAGAAGCAACTGGACCCCTCCTCCTTTATGATTCAACACAACCAAGTGACCACTGAAACAGGGGATTTATTCTACATTAAAATCGGACTAGGAAGAATTCAATTTGGGGAGACTGGGAGCTTCTTCTCTGCCCCGGGCCCTGTCTTTCTAGAAGTTGTCACTATAGTGTGGAAGCTTAAGTTGCATAAGCAGAAGCTGCTGGAGCAGGTGGATTTCCCGAAGTGGGAGGTCACTAACCACAACCTGCGTGAACTGCTCCAGCTGCGCCGCTGTAGTGGCGAGGACTACACATGCTACAACCAGCTAGGCAGTGTCGAGGTCGAGCTAGCACAGCACCTGCGCTAGCTGCCCGAGCTAGACAGTTTCATGTGCATGTTTCGGCCCTCCTGCTGGAGGTTCCGTAAGCTCTCAATTTGGTGCAGCTCTCTAGAGCTGTGCAACTCGGTCGCCGCCTGGACCTTCTGCTGTGCCACTGACACCTGTCCACTGTGCTCCTCAAGCTGTGGACGGAGCAGCACTGAGGCATTTGCAGAGAACAGCCACGTATGAGTGGGCCTGGACATGCTTACCCACCATCCCCACCTTCCTTGTCATGCACAGCATGGAGCACACTGTCAGCTGGGTCAACGCTTCCAAGATTAAGATGCATTTGCAGAAGTACAATGAGGAGCACAAAGACTTCGATCTGGATGCCTAGCAGGTTTTGCCATGGCTGCATTTTACCAACAGGAAGACCAAGATCTGATGCTTGAGGTCCCATGAGCACTCTCTCCCCTAGAGTGTGTCAACCAATCATCCATTCTTAAGAACTTGGCTCCTCAGCTGCAGACTCTGCACATAACCAAAACACTGGTGTAGGGTAAGGTAAAAAATCAGGCTTTTCTGCCCTCCCGCCATCAGGATAGATGAGGGAACCCTGTGATCCTGAATGCATGCCTGATGGCGGGCACCTGAAGTGGGTATACCTGTGCTAAGACTGTGCTTTTAAGGGTGGTGTCACGGGGACGCCAGTAGAAGCCGAAAGAGAAGAAGCCCGAAACAGAAGCAGAGAATACCAGAGAGCCCAGATAGTGAAGATTTGCTGGAGGCTGGGAGGACTGCCAGCCTCCCAGCCCCACAGCACCCCTGCCTGCCATGTACCCGCTGAACCCCAATAAAAACCTGCAAAACCACTGAGGACTCTGACTCCTCCTTTACCCAGTCTGCATGGGATCAGAAAACCTGCACTGTGTCCTGTTCCTGACCTTATAACTTATTATAAAATTTTGTCCATTCCTGCCTCCTACAACTGGACTATTGAATAATTAAGTAACTGCCTTGGGGGAGGCGGAAGGGATACCATAGGAAGTGGTTTTGTGCTGTGTTAGGGAACTGGTAAGAGTCTTATGCCAGAAACCCTGTAATACCAACAATAAGAACTTTAAGCTGCATTCCCCCAACACACCCTACCCTTCCCCATCCCCCCACCTACCACCTAAGCTTTTCCTCCATTATCTTGTAGTTGGACACTGGGTTTAATTTATTTAACTCAAATCCTTGCTCCTGTCTAATTAGGCTATGTACAGAGGATGTGAGACTTTAGTGTTCACGGTCCCTGTAGGGGCAAGAAAGGCACAGCGCAGGTTCTCTATGATCCGAGCAGATGCGTGAAGGAGGAGTCCTGGAGCCCTCAGTGGCTTTTTCAGGCTTTTATTGGGATTTTACCAGGTACATGGCAGTGAATCTTCATTCTTTCTGGGCTCTCCGGCATTCTCTCGTGGCCTCTGCTTCGCTGCTGGTTCTCTTCTGGTCTCTTGCTTGTTCTTCTCCTTCCAGTCACTCCGTTCCGCTCTCTTGCTTTCTTCTGGCATCCCTGTGACGCCCTCCCCGCCCCCCCTTTATAGGCCCAGTCTCAGCCCAGGTGAATCCCACCTACATATGCCCACACCCTACTCCAGGGACCCGCCATCAGGCATGCATTCAGGACCGCAGGGATCCATCATCAATCCTGATGGCAGGAGGGCAGAAAAGCCTGACAATCATTTACCCTACATAGTCCCCTCCTTGTTTATTTTTTTTATTTTTAATTTTTCTCCCCCCACCCCTTGCTTAAAGGAATGCTTTCTTTTTTAAAAAAGCCATTCTTTCTTTTTTTTTTTTAAAGATTTATTTATTTATTTGTACAAGCACTGGGTACAGTCAGAAGCGCGGGAGGGTGAGAGAATTCACCAGAGCCAGAGGAGAGAGCAGAGCAGACCGACTGACGAAGTACACTGCTGAGGGGAGCAGCAGACAGCAGGAGAGGTCTGTGCACCATGTGGGACCCTCGCCGGTGGCCAGGGATCAAACCAGTGCTGCAGAGGCTGCGGGCAGCTTTGCAACCCAGTGCTCAACCGCCGCGCCACTGGGGAGGCCCAGGAATGCTTTCTTAATGCCAAAAAACAGATCAACTGCTTTGTAAGGCTAAATAAATATATAGAATTCAATCTGGGAAACGCTAAATGAGGAAAGGGAGCAGATACAGTGAAAGAAGAGGAGATGGCACTTCCCAGACCCCTTCAGCTGATTTGGTTCCAAAAACATAGCAGTTGGGCATTTTTGTCTTCCTAGCAGAACAGTTATGAATTTCGAACTGATAGGCGCTACAAGAAAACACCAAAACACAGTAAAATCTAAAATTTCTCCAAAAGACATAAAGATCATCCTAGAGTAGAAGTTACCACATGATAAACCCTATTCATTCATACAGAACTACCATCAGTTTTTCAGTACCTCATCTTGAATTTATTTTTTTAAGGGTTATTTTATTTATTTATGCATACAAGAGCTGGGGTGTAGGTCAGAGGTGCAGGAGGTGAAAGAGACAGAGACAGAGTGGGGAGCAGAACAGGCGGATCTACTGAAATACACTGCTGAGGGGAGCAGCAGGTGAGATGGGAGTGGTGCTGTGCCATCTGGTTTAGCTCCTCTGGCCAGGGATTGAACTTGTGCTACAAGACTGCAACCCCCTGTGCCACCAGGAAGGCCCTCATCTTAAATTTGAATGCAAGACATTGGTCCAATATGGCAGTGCCCAGTGGCGGTGTGAACTGTGAGGAGTGCGCCGAGTTCCAGGAATTACTCAAGGTGATGAGGACGATTGATGACAGAATAGTACATGAATTAGGGCCTCCCTGGTGGTGCAGCGGTTGAGCGCTGGGTTGCGAAGCTGCCCACAGCCTCTGCGGTGCCGGTTCGATCCCCGGCTGCTCCCCACCACCGGAGGAGGGTCCCACATGGCACTCAGACCTCTCCTGCCGCCCACTGCTCCCCTCAGCAGTGTACTTTGGTCCTTCTGCCTGCTCTGCTCCCCGCTCTGGCTCTGGTGAATTCTCTCACCCTCCCGCACTTCTGACTGTACCCAGTGCTTGTATAAATAAATAAATAAATCTTTAAAAAAAAAAAAAAAAAAGAATAGTACATGAATTAAACACAACAGTTCCAACAGCTTCCTCTGCAGGGAAAACTGATGCCAGCCAAACCTGTAAACAACTTTATGAGTATTAGATGGAGGCTCATGACAGTAGGGACAGAGTTATAAAAAACTGTACAGCTCAGACCTCATCTGTAGTAAAACAGCTCCGAGGAGAGAAAAGAATTTGGATGATTTAACATTATTAAGGCAACTTAGAAAAGAACAGACAAAGTTGAAATGGATGAAATCAGAACCAAATGTTGAAGAAGCGGTAAATGACAGGAGCTGGAAGGTGTTTAATGAACGCTGCCGAATTCACTTCAAGCCTCCAAAGAATGAATAAGAGGATACTGTTTATAAAGGACTGAATCATCTCATAGGAGTAAAGGATGACAGACATTGGCAAGGTGGACATCCACAAATGATTTCTGAGCCAACAGTCTAAGACGTTTGGTTGATTTCAGCCCTACTTAACCAAGCCCTCAAGTATAAATAATTCTGATAATTATGGAGAAATCAACTGCTATTTTATACTGATTCTGTAAAAAAAAAAAAGTTTATAACTATTAAAATAATTTTCTGACTCAAATAAATAAATAAATTCAAGACATCAAGAAAAATCTCTAAAATGAAAGAGGCCACAGAAGAAACTTAGTTACTTAGAGAACATAGTAGAGAGGAAGAAATCTCCAACACCACCACACCATGAGATCATTTCGATTTTCAAAAAGACGATTCTACATAACGTCCATGAAAAGCTAGCTAAATCTCTTAAAATTTAACTCAGTAGTCATAAATCTTATCTAACTTAAACCTAGCCTCTCCTGAGTTCCAGGCCTACATTGCTACTGCAGGTATGATGGACATCCCCACAAGGACAGTAAGGGAATCCATAACATCTTTTCTTGAAACCACCTTGTTCATTAAACCAAATCCCTCAGAGCTGTTAAATTATCTTTCTAAAACTAAACTTGATTATTTCATGCCCTTATGCAAAATAAATTTTACTTTTTTAGTTACTTTTATAGGAACTACAGGTTCCCACTGCCTACAAAGTAAAATGCAAAATCCTCAGCTACCCAGTGGCTTCAGAACAGTTTATAACTGTTTTTCTTCCTAAAGGCGCCTCTTCCTAAAGGCCCCTCTTCCCTTGTCTCACGAGACAATTCAGTTCTTTAAATATCTCTTGTACTATCCGAGCTCTCTACCTTTTATCATACTATTCCTCTTGGCATTACTCTACTCCTGCCCATCTATTCGCTAAGCCCTTCTTGATCCCACCAGTCAACAATGATCTCACTCTCCTTATTCCCACAGTATTCTGACTATATCTCCTTTAAAACAAGCTTCGTGTTGTGCCTCCCTGGTGGTGCAGGAGTTAAAGACAGCGCTATCAAGCTATCACCAGCCACTGCAGCATGAGTTCCATCCCCAGCCGGCCAGGGAGCAACCCACATGGCGCAGCAGACCTCTCCTGTCTCACCGGCTGCTCCCCTCAGCAGTGTATTTCAGTGGATCTGCCTGTTATGCTCTTCACTCTGTCTCCAAAGAATCCTCTCACCCCCCACATCTCTGGCTTACACCCCCATTCTAATGTGCATAAATAAATCTTTAAAAAAAAAAAAAACCAACAAGCTTTGTGTTAACATTAGCAGTGTAATATGCACTAGGGAAGCAGTATTTATAGTACTCTCAAAGTGCCTAGCCCAGTGCTTGCCAAGGAGTTACAGCACTCGTATATCTGATGAGTTGAAATAAGAATTCTGGTCTAGAGTGTGGAAAGTGCTTATTAGACTGATAATCAGAAGACTCATCATTCTAAGTCTGTGGCTTAATTCTAAGCCACAAATACAGTTACTTTAGCAGTCACTTTACTTCCCTGGAGTTCATATTGTTCAGGTATGAAATAAAGAACTAGAGAATCTTGATCTTGATGGTCCCTTCCAGTTCTATATTCTATAATCTAAGCAGACCAGGAAATGGAAATCAGGAAGAGACCTACATCAATTTCTTCGAGACAATTAAGAGAACTAAAATACTTAACAAAAATAAAAGTCATTTGCCATATAGAGTGCACAATTTGAGTCTCTTTTAAAGGCTAAAATGGGGTTTGTATCAAAACTCACTCTTTCTTATGATGTCTCTTTTGTAGAGGTAAAGTTAAACCAGGTCTATAAAAAGAGCCCTGTACTAACTTTTTTTTTTTTATTTTTTTTAAGATTTATTTATACATACAAGAACCAGGGTACAGGCCAGAGCTTTTTGGGGGGGCAGGGCGGGGTGAGAGGATTCACTAGAGACAGAGTGGGGAACAGAACAGGCAGATCAATTGAAATACACTCCTGAGGGGAGCAGCGGGCGAGTCAGGAGAGGTCTGCTGCGCCATGTTGGTCACCTCCCTGGCTGATGATCGAACTTGTGCTATAGTGGCTCCGGTGAGCTTCATAGGTTGGTTCTTAACCTCTTGCACCACCAGGGTGGCCCCTGTACTAACTTCTAAATTCTGCAACTTCTTAGCTAAATGAACTTATTTCAACACTTCGCACCTCTGGGACTTAGTTTTTGTCATCTGCAAAATGAAGGAATTAGACAAGATGACCTCTATAAAGTTATTTATAGCTCAAAAAGCCTAGGCTCTATGAAATCCCCAGTCTTAAAGTATGATATTCTTCCAGGTATAGAGCTAGCAACCATGAAAAAGGATACTCTTGTACTGAGGCAATGTAATTGTTTTGACACTTTTAAATGAAATTTTTAGAAACATGCCACTATACCTGTTGGTATTTAACACCACAAATATTATCAAGGTAATATAGAAACATGAAAAAATACATATGTAATGTTAAGTAAGTAGAGTAAAACACAAAATAGTACACTCACTGTAAGTACAACCATATAAAATGTATATGAGTAAAAGGTAGTAACAGAACAAATTGTTTTATGGAAGTAGTAGGAATATTTTTACTTTTTTTTTCTTTAATGTCATTTTATTGGTATTTCAATAGAACAGACTCCCCTGTTAGGGGAAAAAAGTTACTTTCATTGTTTCTTATGAATTAAAAGTCAAAATTCAATACAAGTAAATTTTAATATAAGGCTGTTTAACAAAACTCTAAAAATTCTGAACTTCAGACATTGTAAGATATATGTAAGATATTATCACTAAAAAGTTGTGTAATAAATGAAATTTGAATTTAACATGTTTATTTATATACATATTTTTTATATCATTCATTTTTATACAGTGTTTGATTTCTTCTCTCAGGTGTTATCCCCATAAAAGTGCCACCACCAAATCACCCATGAACTTGAACTGTCACCACAGTCTCTTGTGCTCTTCCCTTCCCTGTCAATAGTGAATTTAAGATTGTTTTTTTGCTGACTTGACATTTATAACTGCCACAATCTCTTACGTTTATAAACCAAATGTTTTCCATTATTTAAACAGCCAATGAATTAAAACTACTCTTTGAAATTACAACCAACTCACACAAAACTATATGTTCAGAAACAGCAATTAACATAATCTTATACTTAAATAAGACCAGATAATAAAAAAAAAAATTGAAAGGTGAAGGAGTTCTCCATTTCACCTAAATGCTAATAAAAATTTTAGTGAGTATCAAGAAGGAACATTTAAATAGAAAAAGCAACATGTGAGGTCTGGGAGATGTTATTTTTACAGGAGCTAAACTGTCAGGGACCGACCTTGTGACCAAGCAGCACCTCTCACAATTTCTGAATCAGTGTAGCACAATCAACAAAACATCAGCTCTGCAACATACTATGTAAAGTTGAACAAGTCCCTTAACTTCTTTGAGCTTCAGTTTCTCCTCCTACAGGCAATAACTATCCTGTAGCATATGCAAACTACCTCAAGTATGTGGTACTTCATAATTATTACAGACAAATTTGCATTTTAACTGTAAATATATGTTCATGGTTTTACTGAATCATCCTCAAATTCCTATTCAATACCAACAACAGAAAAGGAATGAAAGATACTATAGCTTTTAAAGTGCAACTTACTTTCATTCTGCAGGATGTTAATGGCATCATCCATAATGCAGTCTGGTGAAAATCCTGCAGTCTTTGATAACAAACCCAACAAAGATGCGATTTTCAGTCTCACAGAAGGATCATTCTCCTGGAACAAAAGAAGCTATTGTTACCTTGTACTCCACACTCAGCTAACCATCAGAGAGGAACATGGGAAACATTTCAAAAGAGATCAATGATCCAAGTATTTCTAAGACTTTATTTCTGAAAAATTAACTTTATATCCTTAAAGGAAAAGAGCTTTTCTCAATCAATATGTTACACCTAAATACTGTAAAGTGAATGAGAGTTTTTTTTTATGCCTTCTTGATGTCATTAACTTCCAAACAGAAATGTGCTTTGGGAATTAAAAGTAGTTTTTTCCTCCACTGTGCAGTGAAGTTAGACATGAGTTATGGCAACTTTCACCACCAATGCTGCAAGGATCACTGCTCTGGGAGCCCCTGAAAACTGATGCTAAAGCTCCCATGGCTAACACCAAAAGAATCTTTCATTCCACCTGCTTTTTTGGCCATTATCTGGAATTAAAGAGAGAAACTTCAAATCAATAGAATCAGGAATGAATAAGGCAAAATTACAACAGAGATTGCAGAAATACAGAGGCTCATAAGAACCTATTATAAAAGTCCCTATGCAAACAACTTAGAAGACATGAACAAATTTTTAGATTCATATAACTTCCCAATATTGAATCAGGCTGAAATAGACAGCTTATTTTTAAAAAAAGATTTATTTATTTATGTATACAAGAACTGGGGTACAGGCCAGAGGTGTGGAAGGTAAGCGGATTCACCATAGACAGAGTAGGGAACAGAACAGGCAAATTGACTGAAATACACTGCTGAGGGGAGCAGCAGGCAAGTCAGGAGAGGTCTGCTGTGCCATGTGGTTAGTTCCCTGGCTGGGGATCGAATTCATGCTGCAGTGGCTGCAGACAGCTTCATAGGTTGCGTCTTAACCCCTTGTGCCACCAGTGAGGCCCTGAAATAGACAGCTTAAATGGTCTAATCACAGGAGCTGAAACTGAAAAACAAAAAGTCTCCTTAAGGACAAAGGTTCAGGACAAGATGACTTCTCCAATGAGTTCTACCAAATCTTCAGAGAAGATCTAATATGTATCCTGTTCACACTCTTTCAAAACATCAGAGAGGAAAACTCCCCAACATAGTATATGATCCCCAACACATTACCTTGATGCCAAAACCAAACAAAGATAGCACAAGAGAAGAAAATCACAAACCAATATATGTGATGAATACATATGCAAAAATCCTCAACAAAATTCTAGCACATTGAATACAGCAACTTATCAAGAGAATCATCCACCACAATCAAGTCAGCTTCATAGTATTGGAAGTCATTGTCAAAGCCATTAGGCAAGAAAATAACATAACAGGAATCCAAATTGGAAAAGAAGTGAAACTGTCACCGTTTGCAGGTGACATGTTAATACATTTAGAGAATCCAAAATACTCTGCCAAAAAAATTACTAGAATAAAGCAATACAGTAAATTGGTAGGATACAAAATCAATACACAAAAATCAGCTGTATTTCTATATACAACATAGCTATTGAAGAAATTTCTATTTCTTCTAACAAACACCAAAAATAATAAAATACCAGGAGTAAGCCTAATGAAAGAGATGAAGGACCTGTATGCTGAAAATTGTTAAACTCTGTTAAAGGAAGACACAAAGAAATGGAAAGCTACCCCAAGCTCACAGGTTAGAAGAATTAATATAATTAAAATGGTCATATCACCTAAAGCAATTTATAGATTTGATGCAATATCTATCAAAATACCAATGACTTTTTTCCAGGAAACAGGACAATTATAAAATTACATTGACTTATATAAGACCTGAATAGCTAAAGCAATCCCGATAGAAAAGAAGAAAAATGGAGGCATCACATGTTCTGACTTCAAACTATATTATACAATAACAGGAATCAAAACAGCATTGTATTGGAACAAAAATAGAAGCTTAGATCAACAGAACAAAATAGAAAGCCCACAAATAAAAACACACAAATACGGGGGCCTCCCCTGGTGGCGCAGTGGTTGAGCGCTGGCTTGCGAAGCTGCCCGCAGCCTCTGCAGCGCAGGTTCAATCCCCGGCCACCGGCGAGGGTCCCGCAAGGCGCGCACCCTCTCCTGCCGCCTGCTGCTCCCCTCAGCAGTGTATTTCGTCGGTCTGCCTGTTCTGTTCCCTGCTCTGGCTCTGGTGAATTCTCTCACCCTCCCATGCTTCTGACTGTACCCAGTGCTTGTATAAATAAATAAATAAATCTTAAAAAAAAAAAAAATGGTTAAAACCACACAAATATAGACAGTTAATCTTTGACAAAGGAGTAAGACCACACAATGGAGAAAAGATAGCCTCTTTAATAAATGGTGTTGGGAAATGTGGATAGCAATGTTTTGAAATGAGGCCCATACTTAACTCCATACATAAAAACTAATTCAAAATGGAGGACATCCACCACAAAGATATATTCACAGACTCAATCCCAATGGCAAGGGAAACAAAACCAAAAGTAAGCTACATCAAACTAAAAAGCTTCTGTACTTCAACAGAAACCATCAAAAAAAAAAAAAAAAAAAGGCAAACTACAGAATGGAAAAAAATATTGAGCATCACATATTTGACAAGGGGCTAATCTCCAAAATTTACAAAATTCAGATACAATCCAACAACAATAACAAAAAAATGCACACAATAAAAATATGGGTTAAAGACCTATTGATAGACATTTTTCTAAAGAAGACATTCGCATTGCTTACAGACATAAGAAAATTGTTCAACATCACTTATTATAAGGAAAATGCAAATCAAAACCACAATGGGATACCACCACCTCATCCCTGCAAGAATGGCCCAGATAAAAAGAATGGAATCAACAAATGTTGATGAGATTGTGGTGAAAAAGGAGCTCTCATCCACTGCTTGTGGGATGTTAATTGGTGCAGACCCTGTGGAAAATAACATGCAGATTTTTTTAAGAAAATAAAAATGGGAATTCAATATGATCTAGAAACACCTCTATTAGGTATTTATCAAAACAATATGAAAACTCTAGGGCCTCCCCGGTGGCGCAGCGGTTGAGCACTGGGTTGCGAAGCTCCCCGCGGCCTCTGCAGTGCCGGTTCGATCCCCGGCTGCTCCCTGGCCACCAGAGGAGGGTCCCACATGGCGCGCAGACCTCTCCTGCCGCCCACTGCTCCCCTCAGCAGTGTACTTCGGTCCTTCTGCCTGCTCTGCTCCCCGCTCTGGCTCTGGTGAATTCTCTCACCCTCCCGCGCTTCTGACTGTACCCAGTGCATGTATAAACAAAAAACGAACAAACAAACAAATAAATAAAACATGCCTCTATTTAAAAAAATAAAATAAATAAAATAATAATATGAAAACTCTAATACAAAAAGATTTGTCTAAATGGCCGACAGGCATATGAAAAAATGTTCGACATTACTTGTAATCAGGGAAATGCAAATCAAAAGCGCAATGAGGTACCATCTTATCCCAGGGAGAATGGCACATATTAAAAAAACTAGCAACAACAAATGTTGGGAAGGTTGTGGAGGAAAAGGAACTCTCCTTCACAGCTGTGAAAAAAGAAGAAATTGTGGCTCCTCCCTGACCGCGCAAGGGTTTGAGTACAGCACTATGAAGCTATCCACAGCCTCTGCAGTATGAGTTCAATCCCCCGGCAGGTCAGGGAGCAACCCACATAGTGAGCAGACCTCTCCTATCTCGCCCGCTGCTCCCCTCAGCAGTGTATTTCAGTCAGTCTGTCTGTTCTGTTCTCCACTCTCTCTGGTGAATCCTCTCACCACCGCACCTCTGGCCTGCACCCAGCTCTTGTATACATAAATCTTAAAAAAAAAAAAAAAGTATAAAGGTGTGTATACACACATGTATGCATATATACAAATATGTGTATCTGTGTGCATGTACTTACATGTGTTTGAGAGTACTCACAAAAAAAAAAAAAACAAAACAAAACAAAACAAAAAAACCAGAAGATATGGGCCTCCCTGGTGGGCGCAAGAGGTTAAAACATGGCCTATGAAGCTAGCCGCAGCCACTAAAGCACAAGTTCGATCCCTGGCCAGGGAGTTGCCCAGTTGGCACAGCTGACCTCTCCTGACTTACCTGCTGCTCCCCTCAGCAGTATATTTCGGTTGATCTGCCTGTTCTGCTCCCCACTCTGTCTCTGGCCTGTACCCCAATTCTTATATGTATAAATAAATAAATCTTAAAAAAAAAAAAAAACAGAAGATGAAGAAATAAAGAAATGGGATTCATGTGAGAAAGGTTATAGATCCAAGAAGGTTTTCCAAGAGTTATTTCTTGGGTTATCTGCCAAGAACGGGACGTGAGGGAATAAAGGCATGAGAAACAAAGTAAGCAGTACTTCTGACAAGCTGGTGAATCCAGGAAGGCAATGACTAGAGTATAAAGTGAGCTTAGGAGGGTGAGCAAGGGCTGCCTATAAACCCTATCATCTTGGATTGGGATGCCAAAAGGCTACAACAATAAGAGTAAAAGTGAAATAAAAATACAGACTTTGGTAGAGACTGCATTCAGCTATGAATTATCTCAATTCCTGAAATGAGAATAAAATTCCCCCGGATTACCAGATCAAAACATATCCTTTCTGGATGAAAGTTGAATCACCCTGGGGCCTCCGTGGTGGCGCAAGGGTAAAGACGCAACCTATGACGCTATCCCGCAGCCACTGCAGCACAGAGTTCTATTCCCGGCCAGCCAGGGAGCACCCACATGGCATGGCAGACCTCTCCTGTCTCGCCCGCTGCTCCCCTCAGCAGTGTACTTCAGTCAATCTGCCTATTCTGCTCCCCACTCTGTCTCTGGTGAATCCTCTCACCCTCCCCCTACCTCTGGCCTGTACCCCAGCTCTTGTATGCATAAATAAATAAATCTTTTTAAAAAAAAGTTAAATCATCTTAAGTCTGAAATTATTTTTACAAACAATTTTAGAAATACACTGTCTAATACAATAAGAAACAAGGCACATTAGATCAGAGAACATGAATAAACAAGGTTAGACGTACCCACAGTTACTCCATTTACTGGTGTTATCAAAACACCAACTTTAAAATAATTCTGTTCACTATATTCAGAGAGAGGAGAGAAAATTAAGAATTTCACCAGAAATGTCTATTCAAAAAGCTTACAAATGATAAAAAGCAATAAAAGAATTAAGAACCAAAAGATAGGCTTAACAGCATTTTAGACAAGGTGAAAGAAAATTACTGAACTGTAAGACAGGTCCAGAATGAAGGAGAAGTAGAAAGAAGAATAAAAATTCAGAAGAGAAAGGAACAGAATAAAATGAGATGATTTATTATATATGTAATTAGAGTCCCAAAAAGAGAACAGGGAGAAAATGAAACAAGCAAACGCTTTTGTCAGAATCTTTCTGACAAAAGGTACCAAGTCACAGATAATAAAACAAGTATCACTGAGACCAAGTCTTGAGGTTTTAATTGCTTTCAGGACCTAGGAGCAAACAAAATAAAGGTGGGGAGGCTATCCAACTTTCTCTTTGAGACTTGCTTTTACAGACACTGTCAGCAAAGGCTGAAAACTTACCAGCCAACCTTGAGCTGCGCTCCAAGACTGGCTGGGAACTGAAAATCCAGAAATCCAAATGACATAGAAACCAGGAGTTAGCTCTCCTATCCTAATCATAAAGTCTCACAGGAGGAACTAGCTAATTCCAGCACTTGTCAGAATAGTAAATTCTTCAAAAGAGTGGTGTTGGCTAAAAACCTTAACAAGGCACACTCCACTGAGAGAAAAGCAACCAAAGACACCAGCAAGTCAGTCCATGTGAACCTGGCCTTCCCATATAATCATCTCACTGACCCTGAGGAGGCAAGACAGGTTTTGGGGACTAATCTTCTCAAGTCACCGGCACCTGATTAAAACTGCTTTCCTTATACCAAACCTTATTCCCCCTGTATTAGCTCTTATGCAATGAGGGGCTATATCTTGGCCTTCAGCAACATTACAAACCCCAAACAGGGTAAATGACAAGAAAGCTACAGGTAGGAACATTACAGAAAAACTGCTGAGACCCATAGCAAGCAAAAAAACCTCTAAAAGCAGCCACAAAAAAACCCAAATTACTCCTCAAGGAATCAACAAGACTAACATCTGACTTCTCAATAAAAACAACAAAAGGTAAAAGATGATACAATGGCATGTTTAAAGTACTGAAAGAAAAGAAACAGCAGAACAACCTTCAAGAAAATTAAATAGAGGGCCTCCCCTGGTGGCGCAGTGGTTGAGCGCTGGGCTGAGAGGCTGCCTGCAGCCTCTGCAGGCACGGTTCGTTGCCCGGCCACCGGCAAGGGTCCCACAAAAAAAAAAAAGAAAGAAAGAAAAGAAAAGAAAGAAAATTAAATAGACTATTAGAAGATGCTAAGTGCTATGGAGAGAACAAAATCAAGGAAGGGAGCTAGGAAGGGCTGGGGTTAAGTAGGGAGTTTCAATTTTAAATAGAAGGATAAAAGAAAGCTTTAATGAGAAAGTGGTGTTTGAGTAAAGACTTGAATGAAATATGGAACAAACAAACATCTGAGGGAAATGTTTCAGGCAGAAGTAAGTGGAAAGACACTGAGGATGGTATATACTTGGCAGAGAAAATGGCAGACCAGACCATAGGGCAGTGGCATGGAGAAGGGATTCAACTCTTCCCAGGTGAGGAAACAGCATGTGAAAAATCAGATTCCTGAAAATACAAGGTCTTTGGAAAACTGGAAGCATTTTAATTATGCTAGAATATTATATATGTAAAGGAGAGAACTTTATGTCTTATGTAAAAGATCTAAATAAAGATAATTTTTATAGAAGAGGCTGAAAAGAAAAAGATAAACTTTTGCAAGGTGAGACTTCAAGACATGCCTCCTGATAAATGCAATATGAAGTACAAATCATCACCTAAAATTGTCAAAAATGTGCTAACCTTGACCTAAGAAAACGAGCAGATACAATTCCAAATTCATAGTAAATATAAGGGATAGAAGGGGAAGTTAATCCCTAAGGAAGTAAACAAATTCATAAAATAAGACATTTCACAAAACAACTGTTATGTTAATGCCATATTAATGCCAGAAAACAATAAAAATTATTATAGATTTTAAAAAGACCAAGCACTACAGGTAGGTCTTAACCTCAATTTTGATTTGAACAAATCAACCATAAAAACACCTTTTGGGAACAATCAGGGAAATGTGAATATGGACTGGTTGTTAGATTATACTAAGGAAACATTTAATTTTATTCTATGTGATTAGGTATTTATGATTTTAAAAAGGGGGGAAAAGATGCTGAGAAAGAACAAAGCTGTGGACATCATACTCCTTGATTTCAAACTATATCACAAAGTTATTGTACTCTAACAGTATGATACTGTCACAAAAATAGACACATAGATCAATGGAAAAGAATATAGAACCCAGAAATAAACACATGTATATGGTCAATTAATTTATGACAAAGGAGTCCAAAAAAGACTGGTAAAAGGACAGTCTGTTGAGTAATATTGGGAAAACTGGCCACATGCAAAAGAATGAAACTAGGCCACTCTTTTACACCATACACAAAAACTAACTCAAAAAGATTAAAGACTTGAATGTAAGACCCAAAACCATAAAATTCCTAGGGGAAAAAAAGGGTGGTAAGTTCCCTGACATAGATCTTTTTGATTATTTTGGATATTTTGGAGATCGTAACAAGTGAAACGACATCAAACTAGAAAACTTTTGCAAAGCAAAGGAAACCATTAACAAAATGAAAAGGTAACCTATGGGATAGGAGAAAATATATACAAATAGTATATCTGACAAGAGGTTAATACTTAAAATAGATGAAGAATTCAAATGACTCAATAGCAAGAAAACAATTTTAAAATTGGGTAGAGGGCAACACACATTTTCCAAAAAAAAGACATACAGATCACCTACAGGTACATGAAAACATAACTAATCATCAGGGGAATACAAATTAAAAATACTCATTAGAAAGGCTAGTACCGAAAAGATAAGAAATAACAAGTATTAGAGAGGATGTTGAAAAAGGGAAATTAATATAAAGTTGCATGTCAATACATCTCAAAAAAATAATAATAAAAATAAAAATTTTAAAAAGATGTCCCTTTTTGGGAATATTTACTGTTTAGGGAAATAAGACACTTCAAAAAAACCTCAGGAAATCAATAAAAGGAACAAATTTAGCAACATATTAGAAACTTAAATCCCAAAGATGGTATTTGGCAGCTCATTATGGTATTAAATCTACTTTTCTGTAAGTTTAAAAATAATTTTCATACTAAAGTTAAATGTGTAATCCATCGATGATTCCACTATTTGAAAATTATTTCTTCTTTTATTTCAGATGTCACTTACATAAACTGAAAATAAACACATTTCGTGAATTTCATTTTCTGTTTGGGGAACTATATTTCAGAATATCTCTGAAAATACATTTTGGGAACAATCATAAAAAGGGGGGTGGTGGTTGATATGAACACTTCCTCTGTGCTCCCACTGTACATTTTATACTCACAGTCCCCTCGGCAATACAACAGACCTTATTCACATCTGTGTCTATCAAAGCGCTTTAAGTTACTGAGGGTAGAATTTGGAACTTTTTTATCTTCATCCACAGTACATGGCACATGGAAGATACTCAGTGAAAGCTTGCTTAATGAACACCTGTTTTGTCACACAATCTTAATCCAATCTGTGGGTATGACACAAGTCTTATACATACTACCATCAGGTTCTCAAGACCTTCTTACCTTATAATAATGTTCCAAGAGAATTCTGACTACTCCTTCCACACTTTCTGCCTCAACAGGCTTCCTGGCAAACTGGAGTAGGTACTGCAAAGCATCTGCTGGAGAGGTAGCTTTACACAGATCTATGTGGAGAGCTGCAGATTTACTCGGTTTTGTCAGCCGGAGTTTCTTAGTAGCAATTTCCTCCTGTTGTTGCTGAAAGAGAGTAAAAAAGATAAGACTTGAAAATGCAGAGTCTATGGGCATCCCTGGTGGGGCAAGGGGTCAAGCACAGCACTGTGAAGCTATCTGCAGCCTCTGCAGCACGAGTTTGATCCCAGCCTGCCAGAGAGCTACCCACATGATGCAGCAAATCTCTCCTGTCTTGCCCACTGCTCCCCTCAGCAGTGTATTTCAGTCAGTCTGCCTGTTCTGTTCCCCACTTTGTCTCTGGTGAATCTTCTCAACCCCCACACCTCTGGCCTGTACCCCAGTTCTTGTATGCATAAATAAATAAACCTTTAAAATAAATAAATAACTGATCCAGTCGTGAAACTTCAGGAATTAGAAGTTGCCTCTGAGTTCCAACTCTGCTGCTCATGATACTTAGTTTTTCTCATAAGTGAAACAGAAATGATGACACCTACCGCCAGGCTTTCTCAAAGATCTTGAGTTGAGCCATAGAACATGCAAAATTATTTGAGTGACTTCTAATTCTTCTAAGGATGGTGCATAACTAGACCATTCTAAGTGCATTCATTGTAAACAATGGATGCAAAAAAGCTCATGAAAAAGAGCATCTGTCACTCCAGGATGGGTAGAAATAGAGGGGCTCACAGAGAAATGTAATCAATAATTTTCCTTAACATCTAATACATCATTTTGATATCCTCAGCATTCACTTTCTGACAAATTTACACTTGTACAGATAAGAGATTAGTGTTCATCTCCACAGGAATATAGTATGGCATGATAAAAACAAATAAACAAGGGCTTTGAAGTTAGAGGAATTTTGGTTCAATAACTACTTACTACCTAAGGGAGGCCTTTTACAAAACAGGAATAAAGTATAATATCTTTATTGCACATATTCCAACTAAGCATTAGATACGTATCAGATCTCTCTCCCTCCTCATCTTCACAGCAGAGGAAAAAGAACAGAAACACTAGGCTCTTTCATCACCCTATTATTCACTCATGCAGAATGAATAAATTAATTCTTTCCTTAAAATCCTTACCTATTCCCATCTTATTCCACACAAATTGACAAATTCAATCTAGACTGCAACTAGGTCAAAAGCTAGGAAGTAGTTTTTTTCCTTAGACACTGTGCAAGGGGGACATTATCTGCTATCATTCTACTATTAATGATATTTTAATAGTCAGGTACTATTAGATGTTATCTCTGCCCTACAGGAGCTGAAATTAGTGGAGAGACATGGACACTGGTCATCACAGCAGCACTAAGTGAGAAGTATAATCAACAGGTGAGTACAAAAGATTGATTAAAAAGGAGGAAGAGATTAAACACTTGCTGAGGTTTCAACTGGGTTTTCAAGCAAAAGTACAATTCTATCAGATGGAAAAAGGGACAAATGAACGTTCTACAACAAATGTTTGGAGAAGTGCAAGCACATGCCATGTTGGGGGAGTGGCAAGAAGTCTTGAGAAATGGAAATAACAGATGTTGGAAAGAAAAAAGACACTATACAACAATGTGAATGTTCTTAATGCCAGTGAACTGTACACTTAAGATAGTTAAAATGGTACATTTATGTTATGTACATTTTACAATTCTTTTAAGTGGGCAAAGTAAACAGAGCCAAGAAATCCCAAAAGTAAGCCACAGAAGAGGCAGTAAAGTTAGAAAACTTCCCTTCAAACACCCTGACTCAATCAAAAGTTTTAGAAAGCTAATTTCACACATACAAAAGAAACGAGAGAGGCAGTTAAATCTTAAGGTTATTTTAAGAAAAAACGAGAATAAGGAGCAGATTGATTTTCCTACAGACAATGGGAACATGCTACAAAAGTGTTCTCACGAAACATAAAGAAAGGGAGTAAAAAGTGATGCAGCTGGGAAAAAACAGATCTAAAATGGGCTAGGAAGTTTGGTTGTACGAAAAGGAGCAATAAAAATGTCAGGACGACTGATTTGTCAGGGCAGTTACTCCTCTGGATGAACTATAACCACAGCCATGCTGCTGTCCTTCCCAAGCCCACGTCTATAAAAAGAGGATGCTAATGCAAACCGCACAAAATGAGATAACGGATAAGATACTTTCGTAAATTGCAAAGTGGTATCTTCGTGTTCTGAAAAAAACTTTTAACTGTCAGACTGCACTTATTAAAAATGACACGCAAACGAACACGCCCACCACAGTAGTCTCGGCTCTCCAGGGAGCAGGCGCTCCATGCATGCGCGCCGCCCGCTGCAGCAAAGTGCCTGGACCTGGGCCGCACTTCCCCACCGCGGGCGGTCCTGGGCTCTTTCCTTCCGGAGCTTACCTGAACCACCTTAGTGAATTCCTCGTACACCCGCTTCTTCAGGTGAGCCGCCATGGCTGCCCGCGGACCCCGTCGGCTTCCGTACTCGACGCGGAAGGCGGGGAGGTGGCGGGCGGGGGGTAGGGGTGGAGGGATGCGGAAAACGTGTTTCGCGGATGGAGCCCGCCGCAGTCCCACAAAGCAGTAGAGATCGAGGGAAAGAGAGGCCGCTTCCTGCTACTCTACTGCCCACAGCGGCACGGCCGTATTGGGTCGCCCGCGCCTCGTGCGCCGGGGGAAGGAAAACGAGAGACACTCTGTACAAGGGTAGCGCGGGGGGCGGGACCCGTGGGGAGCGGGGGCGGGACTTCCGGTGGGAGGGCGTTGGACAAGCCAATGGGAGCTTTCGGGGGCTCGCCAGGGTCGCAGAGTGGCGGAAAGGCTGGTGCGGAGCGCAGGGGCTGGGGGAAGGTGGTGCCCCGTGGAGGACGGGAGGCGGGACCTGGCGCTGCAGGGGGGTGTTTGACTCCTCAGTAAGAGGAAGCGGCCGAGCGAATATTCCCGTGGACTTTTGCTGTTCACAGTGTTGTTGCTTGGGCTTCCCTGAGCTCTCCCTTTTTTTTTCTTTTCCTATATATTTTTTACATCATTTTTCATTTTTGCACAATGTATGCATTTTCATCTTGGTTGTATTCCCCATACACACACCTGCGTTGGTAGAGGGAACCAAAAGTGTGCTGGTTAACAGAGAAATGTTCAAACAGACCTAACATCCTCAGGATGCCTCGGGAGCTTATAGAGAGGAAATTATTTTAATCAGGCCTTAAAATACAATTCCCCACCCCCCCTTATTATGACCCTACTCCTTCCTCCCCGCCCTCCATAGTGTGTCTCTGGCTTATAGCTGCTTGTTGATTTTGATTTTTATCTTATTATAATTAGCCTTTTTCCTGGTCCCTTATTTAGGTTTCTGAATTCCTGCTATGAGTGAGACCATCCGGTATTTTTCTTTTTCTTTCTGGCTTATTTCGCTGAGCATGATCCCTTTCAGCTCCATCCATGTTGATGCAAATTGCGTTCCTGCCCACCTAACTTATTTTCAAAAGCTACCCACTTTTTAAAAAAATTTTAAAAGATTTATTTATCCATACAAGAGCTGGGGTACAGGTGGGAAGGGGAGTGGGTGAGAGGATTCACCAGAGACAGAGTGGGGAGCTGAACAGCCGGATTGACTGAAATACACTGCTGAGGGGGGGGAGCAGTGGGAGAGTCAGGAGAGGTCTGCTGCGCCATGTGGGTCGCCTCCCTGACCAGGGATCAAACTCCTGCTGTAGTAGTTGTGGGTTCCTTCATAGTGCTGAGACTTAACCCCTTGCACCAACAGGGAGGCCCCAAAAGCTACCCATCTTTTAAGGAATCCTCAAATAGCTGTGATAGCATGAAAAGAATCTTGAGACCAAAGGCCAACCAACAAAGTTTCAGGCTGTAACTGTCACTTAATGAACATGTAGCCTTAACTACAAATAAGCGGATAATAATCTGACAAAGATGAGACAATAGAATGAAATGATGCAGAAGCACTTTGCAAACTTTGTAAAGTGTAGTTCACGTGTTAATAAATCCAAGGTTGTGTTTCATGGCCTACACTAAACTTTAGCTGTTCATCGTTTCATTCTTTCAAAGGAATCACTGAGGGATACTTAGAAAAGGCATCAGGCTGTGGTAGATACAGCCGATTTTATGCAAAAAAAAATGTGTAGAAGATGGCCTTTAACTTCAAGATGCCACAGTCTTAACTAACAAGAGAAACACTTGCGTTGGTAGAGGGAACCAAAAATGTGCTGGTTAACAGAGAAATGTTCAAACAGACCTAACATCTTCAGGATGCCTCGGGAGCTTATAGAGAGGAAATTATTTTAATCAGGCCTTAAAATAGTGGATTTTCAAGAAAGAAAGGTCAGAGACTATCACATATATACAAATGTGTGGCGTGAAATGGAAAGCACTTAGCAACAATGCCTTCAATATCTGTTGTAGCTATTATGGTTACCATAGTCTAGCTGCCAGCAATTATAAAACAAACCATTATTTTATATAACATTAAAGGAAAATGCTGAAATTAAAGACAATGGTTTCTTATTGCTTCAATTGGTTACATATACTTACTAAAAGAGCTCTTTTAAATATATTTAGACCTAGGGGCCTCCCTGGTAACCCAAGGGGCTAAGTCTCAGCACTATGAAGCTATCAGCAGCCACTGCAGCATGAGTTCATTCCCAGCCAGGGAGCTAACCTACATGGCACAGCAGACCTCTCCTTTCTCACCTGCTGCTCCCCCCAGCAGTGTATTTCAGTAGATCCACCTGTTCTGCTCTCCACTCTGTCTCTGGTGAATCCTCTCACACCCACCCTCCCCACATCTCTGGCCTGCACCCCAGCTCTTGTATGCATAAATAAATAAATCTTTAAATAAATAAATAAATTGAGACCTAGATTTGCAGCCTATATCACAATGTTGTATTTCCATGCCTTTCTGCACACATAACAACTTTTAGTTTCAATGCAAATTATAGGCCAATCTCTTTGAAGACTTTTTTTTTTAAAAGATTTATTTATTTATGCATACAAGAACTGGGGTACAGGCCAGAGGTGTGGGGGGTGGGGGGCGGTAAGAAGATTCACCAGAGACAGAGTGGGGAACAGAACAGGCAGACTGACTGAAATACACTGCTGAGGGGAGCAGCGGGTGAGACAAGAGAGGTCTGCCGTGCCATGTGGGCAGCTTCCTGGCCAGGGGATTGAACTTGTGCTGCAGAGGCCAGGGATACCTTCACAGTGCTGTTGCTTAACCCCTTGTGCCACCAGGGAGGCCCTGAAGACAATGACAAAGGCACTATGCAGGGAGCCCAATTGAAGTGATAGCATATGAACTGCTAAATCCAATCCACATATGAACAACTGGCAAACAGCAATTATAAAATGTGTCCTAATTTCGGATGTCTAACTGTGCTAAGCATCAATGATACAAAGTATTATCATCCTTATTATTAGATACATGACCATAGGAAGTAGTTTGGTGCACTCAGAAACCAAGCAAATTCAATTCATATTGAGAATCAAAGTGTATACTGGGGACAGAGCCGAGAGGTAGAAATAAAATTGAGTAGAGGAGGTCAAACCGGTATAGGAACAAAAATATCCCAGCATTACTCCCTACTACCCCTGAACCACCATTATGAATGTTCACCAAGGTGCTGGTCAGGACCGGCTTTCACAGGGACATTATACACAGGTGTGTGTGGAATTCATAGACTACAGTAGTATCTCCATCATCTACAAAGTGCAAGGCCCCATTCACAAGAATGCTGAGCTTACCCTGTTGGAATCAGGAAGAGGCTGGGAGGCTGAGTTGCTGAACTTGGTGTTGAATACTGGATGTGTGGGCCAACCACTGCCTATCCCACCCCATCTGCTGCCCCACCATGATCTGAGGCTGTTAATAAAATGTTTCTATTGTATTTAAAAGAAAAGTATTCACATCCTTTATTGTTGATGTTCCTTTGACCATCATGGCACATGAGAATACAGTGAGGTGCCTCATTGAATCTTTTGGGCTTCAAATTGTCTTCCCTCTCCTTATTATATAGTAGCGACCCAATTTCCCTTGGGAAATTGAGGTCAGTCACTCAGACTGGTATAGAAATTCCTTCTCTACCTGTAGGCTCAATGGGCATAGGCCCAAGTGATCAAAAGTGGTCTCATTACATATTCCAATGTAATGGAACAATGACTGTGTAATGGAAATTTTCCTCCCTTGGGGACTAAGTACTTCAAACCCACTGAGCCCAAGAATTCAGGAATGAATTATTAGGTTTAGAAGTGAAAAGAACCAATCCTACCTCCACACTTTAGTTCCCAAACCTATTTATTCTAACTGTGGAAGAAACAATACTATATTTTTTTGCTGCTATTACAAGGCATATGCCGTAAACCTGTAAGATAGTACCCCAAACTCACAATGTGTTGTCTCTTGGCTAGCACCGCTGCTGAGTCTGCACAAGGTTATTTAACTTTTTACTATAGCATCTACTTCTGTGGGATGGGATACTGGGCAAGACCAAGGAGTTTCTTTGCTGTAATTCTGTCACCATAAAATAAGTTCCTTAGAAACAATGTGTGAAATGCCATGAAAATGAGTAACATATCCACAAATGGTATGGCTGGCAGAAACATTGCAGTTAGGTGTATTAGTCAGGGTTCCCCATAAAAACAGAGCCAATATGATGACTAGATAGATGATAGATAATTGGGCTATTGTAACAGAAAACCAGAGATGAAGAGGCTTATAAACAGCAGGAATTTATTTCTCATATTTTTTTTTAAAGATTTATTTATTTATGCATACAAGAACTGGGGTGTAAGCCAGAGGTACAAGATGTGAGAGGATTCACCAGAGACAGAGTGGGGAACAGAAGAGGCAGACTGACTGAAATACTGCTGAGGGGAGCAGTGGGTGAGGCAGGAAAGGTCTGCTGCACTATGTGGGTTGTTCCCTGGCCAGCAGGGGATAGAACTGCAGGGGCTGCGGATAGCTTCATAGTATGTGCTTAACACCTTGAGCCACCAGGGAGGCCCCAGACTCTTATTTTCAGAGAATAAGTGAGTGACTACATGTAACAAAACCAAGTTGGCCCAGTTAAGGCCATCTTAGACCAGCTCCACCCAGCTGATGCACCATCTGACTGCAGATACATGAGTGAGCCCAGGTAAGAGTAGAAGAACTGGGCCTCCCCGGTGGCGCAGCGGTTGAGCACCGGGTTGCAAAGCTGCCCGCAGCCTCTGCAGCGCCGATTCGATCGCCGGCTGCTCCCGGCCACCGGAGGAGGGTCCCACATGGCGCGCAGACCTCTCCTGCCGCCCGCTGCTCCCCTCAGCAGTGTACTTCGGTCCTTCTGCCTGCTCTGCTCCCCGCTCTGGTTCTGGTGAATTCTCTCACCCTCCCGCGCTTCTGACTGTACCCAGTGCATGTATAAACAAAAACAAACAAAGAAAGAAAGAAAAGAAAACGTGCCTCTATATATATATATATATATATATATATATAAAAAAAAAAGAGTAGAAGAACTGCTCCATCTCTATATGTTTATGTGAAATAACTAATGCTTATGCTCTTAAGGCATTTAATTTGGGAGTGGGGGAGAAAGTTATATAGTCAGATAGTCCCTAAGTCGATTCGCCACAGTTCATTGAGTTAGCTGGAAAGGAGCTAATGAGTCCAAATGGATTTAGATTTTTTTGTTGTTGTTGTTGTTTGCTTGTTTAAAGATTTACTTATTTATGCATACAAGAGCTGGGGTGCAGGCCAGAGGTGCAGGGGGAGGGGTAAGAGGATTCACCAAGAACTGTCATGTCGGCCCTGGAAATAATACCATATTGAATAGGGGTTTTACAGTAGGTCTGGAGTCTGAGGACCTAAGGCAGGTTTTTTCTTGGTTCTTGCCTTCCATGAGAAAAGAATTCGATATTGAGGCCAAAGTCACAGGAAAGCAAGAGAGTTATTGACAGGTAGGTAGGAAGAAGTACAGGAAAGCTCTCCAAGTGGAGAGGGGTGTCCAGTAGGTCTGGCCGATTGAGGTGGCAAGAAGCAGGTACTTATATGGGAATAGTGGGCAAGGAGTGGAGGGTTTGGCCATTGGGTGTCTCCATGTTGTGTTTCTTGTTGATTAGCTGGGCCCACGGGGGTCTCCTAGGCTAACCAAGTCCTAAGTCTGCCCACGTTACCTGACCTAACTTCTCGAAACCAGCTTTGGCCCATTGTTCTGTTGTTCCAGTGTTATTGTTAATGGTGTTCTAAACTCTCCGATCAGACTGGTAAATGAACCGAGGGCTGGTGGGGTGAGGGTGGGAATGGCGCCCTCCTGGTTTCAGCCAAGTGTTTCTCAATCAGGCTTATGAGCAGACTTAGGGATTTGGGTTGGGGGTTCCCAACTGCCTGTACCCATTTCTGCTTCCTCCCTCAATATTAGGGGCTCAATGTTGGTCTTTGTTGTAGACATAAGTGAGTGACAAGATTATCTTTGTTGAGGGGAAATCTACACTATGAGCCCATGTGTAACCTCCATCCCTGCTGTCACACAACCTTTCTTAGGACCCCACTGAGTAAGCACCTGGGAGTCGGGGAGTCAGAGAGACTGACTGACATCCACAGGTTGGATCATGGTGTACATTCCTTTTTTTAAGAGCTTCTTCTAGAATAGATGCCCTCTGGTGGGCATTCTTAAGAAACAAATGTTTTCACCATTCTGTCACAGGGCAACCCCAATGTGAAATGGGTTGCCTGACTGTGGGTACTCACCTGTGCACTTAAAAGGGACTTATAGTAAGACTCAACTGCAGGCACACACAAAAAGTTAATAAAGGGTTTATTTACAAAAAGGGGAAATGAGGAAAAGAATAACTCAGGGAGAAAGAGAGAGAGAGAAATTGGTGAATGTGTCCTACCAGTTCCTCTGAGCTGGGACACCAACAGCATGCTGAAAGCCAGCAAAAAGCCAAGAAACCCCAAGGCCCCCATGTCTAGTTATATACCAAGCCTGGCTGCTTAACTCCACCCTCAGTTCCCAGCATCCTCCCTTTGGGGGTGATGGCATTATGGGATTTGTAGTTCTTAGTATCCTGGATCTCTTTGGTCTGGGGTGCTGGGTGGAGTCCATAAAACCTGTGTTTGTGGAGTTCCTTCAGGGCATCCTTTCCCCCCAACAATTCCAAAAAGTCCATCCACATGCCAACTGCACAGGTCTTGTCTTCCAATCTTGTACTTTCTAACTGTTTGGTCAACCGGGAGGGGGCCTGGGCATGCTGTACTTTGGGATAAACTTTCAAGGCCATTGAACACAGTAGAAAGGGAAGAGGGTGGATGGGGAGAGGTGCATGGGAGGATGGGGAGAATAAGCAGAGAATAGTTTTTGAATAAAAAAGAAGAGGTACTCTAAGAGACTAATGCCAGACTGCTAAGAATTAGGGTGTCTCCACAGGAATGATCTCAAGGTTTTACTGTGTTTTTCCTTTGGATTATAATAACAGCTACATTTAATTCTCTCTTAATCCCAACAGACCTGAAAAGTCTCATTTGCCCCTACAAAAGAACAGAAATACTATCTTGAACATTATTAGTGTGCCGTAATAATTTTCTTGTGCTGCTAGGAAAAAAAAATGGTATTATTGGGTAGGCAACAAATAGTCCAATTAATGTATGCACTTCTAATTTATATCTTTTAAGATAAGATATTTCTTCTTTATATATGCCTGTAAGCCCCACCACCTTAAGTGGTGTAATTCAATTACATTGGATTAAATGAGCATTCTCCCTGATAATTGTAAGTCATCAATAATTGTAACTTTAATTGCTGCATAGCATTACATTATATAGATGTAAAATAACTAACTTGACTTATTTATGATTATTTTCCTATCGTAAATTAAGTAGGATATAAACAGTATGCTATCTGAATTGTATTAGGGATTGGGAGTTTGGGGAATGTTGGAATTGCCTTTGTTTAATAAAATAGTTTGGTAAATTGTTTAGGAAAATAGTCAGATACATGCAGGCTAGAGTCAAGGCGATAAAAGAGGTAATTAAACTGGACCATGGTCTTCTCTGGGCAAATGACAGGACCACAGAAGGGTTGGTGGGAACTTGGCATGCCTGTAAAGCCTCAGTATGGAATTGAAACACACTTTCACACATAATCCATTGGCCAGATTAAGTCATGAAAACAAGTAGCAGGTCAGTGGTGTGGGAAGGTTTACGCCCCCTATAGAGAAACATGGCTATAACAGTGAGGAAGAAAGAATTGGAAACAAATACAATCCATTAATGAAAAGCCCCTAGAGATAGGCGTAACTGACAAACTTTTAAGAATGGATAAGTCCAATATTCCATAGGAAATTATTTGCATCTCTGTATTATAAATTACCTCCCCTTCATTTACCACTCTCTCACAGCTTGCTATGTGCACAAATAGCTCATTGGAAGTGGCATTGTAAAAAATTAAGAAAAATATCTATGGTTAAACTTGGGTGAGCAATGTGTATTAGGTGAGCAACCTGTGCAACAGGTTCGAGGAATGTAGAGGATCCCTCTGCTGAATGAATGAATCCAGAGATTAAGGAGAAGAGAACTAGAGTTGACCCTTAAGAAGTGAAGCCGGGGCCTCCTTGGTGGTGCAAGGGATTAAAGCTCAGCACTATGAAGCTATCAGCAGCCACTGCAGCATGAGTTTGATCCCTGGCCAGGGAGCTGACCTACAAAGCGCAATAGACTTCCCCTGTGCCCACTGTGGGACAGTCATTCTGCCTGTTCTGCTCCCCACTCTCTCTGGTGAATACACACACACACACACACACACACACACACACCCCAGCGCACACGTCCCTCTGGCCTGCACCCCAGCTCTTGTATACATAAATAAATAAAATAAATCTTTTTTTTAAAAAAGTGAGGCCCTCAGGGCATATGTAGAAATCTTGGGAAGGACACCGACCCTTCCATAACTTCTGCAATTGAGGTTTTAAGCAATCTATTTAGATCTTAAGGAGTAAGGAGTCTCCTAGAATCTAATCTCATCGGTAATCACTGAGAAATGGGTTTGGAATTTTTTTATCACTCCCTCTTCGGGGTATTCCCCACCTCTGATTTTTTTCATGTTCTTGTTAAATATGGCTAAATTGCTCCATGATAAAAAATTCAAATTTTTTATCCAAGGTTTTTCCACTTTGTCAGCCATATTAAACACCAGAAAAGAAAAACATAGAGTAAGCTTTGAAGATAAGAAAAATGTACAACTGGATGAAGTTATTGTTACAATGCTTACTGACTATGACTATTGTGAACAATTTTATTTTTAAATTTGAAACTCATTGATTCAGTTTTAATTCCTTAAATCTTGACCTCTAGTTCCTGGAAAACTACCAGTAAGTTAGTCAACTTATTTGGCTGGAAGGGAGGCATTTATCCTGGATCTGGCCTTGGAGAAGGGTGAACATCTACAAGTGACCTCTTTAAAGTCATGCAATGTGTTAAGTTGAGAAGCAGAACCTGAAACAGTCTCTTGGACAAATGGCTTTTTGAGGATGTGCTTTCAAGCCAAAGGGGGTGAGGAAAGTAGGGCAGGGCAGAGGAAGAATGCCAAATAAGAAGGTGGTATAAAATGAAGCCTGATTTCAGCCTCATCACACCAAGAGCTCTGGAATAGAAAACAGCACCAGTTAATTCCTCCTTGAGACCAGGGGTCAGTTTCTTGGCTGTCCACACAGTGGGATGGTAGTTCTTTTTTTTTTTTTTTTTTTTTTTTTTTTTTAGAGGCATGTTTTTTATTTATTTATTTGTTTGTTTGTTTTCGTTTTATACATGCACTGGGTACAGTCAGAAGCGCGGGAGGGTGAGAGAATTCACCAGAGCCAGAGCGGGGAGCAGAGCAGGCAGAAGGACTGAAGTACACTGCTGAGGGGAGCAGCGGGCGGCAGGAGAGGTCTGCGCGCCATGTGGGACCCTCCTCCGGTGGCCGGGGAGCAGCTGGGAATCGAACCGGTGCCGCAGAGGCCGCAGGCAGCTTTGCAACCCAGCGCTCAACCGCTGCGCCACCGGGGAGGCCCGGGATGGTAGTTCTTTTCTAGAGTGGGTTCTTAAAATTAGAGTGTGTCAGAATTTTCTAGGGGGCTAAAATTAGAGTGTGTCAGAATTTTCTAGGGGGCTTATTAAAACAGACTGCTGTGCTAACCCCGAGAGTTTCAAATTCAGTAGGTCTGACTTGGAGATAAGAGCTTTTATAGTTCTAACAAGTTCCCAGTGTTGCTGATACTGCTAGTCTAGGGTTCGTGCTTTGAGAACCACTGCTCTTGAAAAGAAAACAACTGTGAGACTAGTTGCCAACATTCTCAAAATCTAGGAAAGGAGATCTGATGGGCATCTACTATAGGTACCAACTTGGTATCTTCTTCATGAAGACACACCCAAGGCTGGAGGATTGGACCACAAGCTGAAGCAGGACAGACAATATTTTGGGGTAAAGCTATCTAGATTCATGGTATCCTATTATTTTCCTGTCATCATCCTGCATCTCCAACCAAAGCATTGTTGAAATATTCCAGCTCACCTCATTCTGACTTTTGGACTTCAAGGGAAAGGTCTAGGGCCTCCCTGGTGGCACAGGCAGTCGAGCACAGTACTGTGAAGCTGTCCGCAGCCTCTGCAGTGTGGGTTCAATCCCAGCTGGTGGTGGAGCTACCCACATGGCGCGGCAGACCTCTCCTGTCTCATCCGCTGCTCCCCTCAGCAGTGTATTTCTGTCAGTCTGCCTGTTCTGTTCCCTGCTCTGTCTCTGGTGAATCCTCTAATCCTCCCGCACATCTGGCCTATACCGCGGTTCTTGTATGCATGATTAAATAAGTCTTTAAAAAAAAGTGTGGGGGGGGGGGAGGGTCTGACAGGTACAGGAGGCTTTAAAGAGAGAGCAGTTGCACCTCTCCAGGGCAAGTACAGTGGAATGGGTTGCAATGAGTGGAAAGTCCTCAAGGCGGGGGGAGAGAAATATTTGGGGGCAAACCTCTTACATGGTCTCGGAAGCTGATGTTTGTTTTTGAAATTAAAGGAAAATTGCTTTTGAAGGCCACTTTTAATTTCATAAGCCCCACCAGGGCCATAACGAACAGCCCCTGCCACTGGGGATCACCACCAGGTGAAGAGGAATGTGTAAAAGTAATTGACAGCCTTGCCCCGCACTGCCTTCTCAGAGCAGGGTCGACGGGACACTTGATACCCCTGAGCTGCAATGTCCATCACCACACAGTCCAGGAGATCTGTGATCTCGGGGGCTGCCTTCCAGGGCCCGAACTTGATGACCGACCTCTTGTTTTCCTCCAGGACGCGCAGGGTGTCGGCGCAGTGAGCTGCATCTTCCTCGGTGCGCACCGCGCACACCAGCACGCTGGAGCTGCGCGCGGCCATGGCCTCGGCCCGCGCCAGGCGCACCATGAGCTCCAGGTTCTCGCTGTAACCTGGCACCCGCAGCAAGAACTGCTTCCGTGCCACCTGCTCACCGAAGATTTGTGGCGTGTCCTCCAGGAGCTTGACCAACGGTTTGATTTCGTAGAACTGAGCCTCGCGGTACACCTCTGGGATGTGCTGCGTGGGCAGCTGCTCGGAACGCAGGTAGTCCAGGATGGGTCCGAAATAGGTGCCGGAGCGATCGAAGAAGAAGCGGCCCTCCGCATCCTTGTGCGACCTGGAGAACATCTCTGCCAACTTGGAACCTGGGAGTTTTGTCAGGGTGCCCACGGAGGTGGTGTAGACAGCGCCCCCGACGTTCAGTTGCACCACGGGAGTTACACTTGGTGTCTGCGGGCGCAAGAGGCAAAGAGAACCGATAACGCCACCTCCAGGGAGCTCATGACGTGTTTTCATGCACAGAATAACCCCGGACATAATTTTAGGGGAGCCATAGGACTGCCATAAGGGACCAGGAAAAAGACTAATTATAATAAAGTGAAAATCAAAATCAACAAGCAACTATAAACCAGAGAATAGGATCAAAACAAGGAGGTGGGAATTATATGGGGACTACCACCAAGATGAAAATGCATACATTGTGCAAAAATGAAAAAGATGTAAAAAATATATAAAATTAAAAAACATAAATAAAATCAAAGCCTCCCCCCCGAAAAAAGAAAATCGGAAGGCCCAGCTTAATAAAGGGGATTTATATTTATGCTTGGAAAAAAGAGAAAAAGAAAGAAAAAGATTTCAGTTTGCTATAAGAATACCTATTCAAGCATTTTAACTTTCTTGTTGAGGTCACAGAATATTAGCAGAGGAGGCTGCTGTGGAAGCAAATACCAGGGACAATATTTCTAAAAGTCTACTCATTTAGAAGATGGGGGTATTGGGGCCTCCCCAGTGGTGCAGCAGGTTGAGCGCAGCGCTGTGAAGCTGTCCGCAACCTCTGCAGTGCTGTTCAATTCCTGGCCAGCTAGGGAGATACCCACATGGCACGGCGGACCTCTCCTGCCTTGCCAGCTGCTCCCCTCAGCAGTGTCTTCTGCATTGCCTGTTCCCCACTCTGTCTCTGGTGAATTCTCTCACCCTCCTGTGCCTCTGGTCTGTACCCCAGCTATTGTATAAATTTAAAAAAAAATCTTTAAAAAAAGAAAGAGAAGGGCCTCCCTGGTGGCGCAGCGGTTGAGCGCTGGGTTGCGAAGCTGCCCGCAGCCTCTGCAGCGCCGGTTTGATCCCCAGCTGCTCCCCGGCCACCAGAGGAGGGTCCCACATGGCGTGCAGACCTCTCCTGCCACCCGCTGCTCCCCTCAGCAGTGTACTTCGGTCCTTCTGCCTGCTCTGCTCCCGGCTCTGGTGAATTCTCTCACCCTCCCACGCTTCTGACTGTACCCAGTGCTTGTTTAAATAAATAAATAAAATAAATCTTTAAAAAATATATATATATATGAAAGCAATGTTATTTAAAAAAAAAAAAGAAAGAGAAATTAAAAAAAAAAAAAGATGGGGGTATTAAGCTGTGGTGAAGTCAGGAGTTCCCAACAGGGGATGCTGTGATCTAATGTATAGTAAAAAGGAGAGGACAGAGGAGGGAGAAGGAGGAAGAAGAAGGAGAAGTAGAAGAAGAGAAAAGGAGAAGGTGGGGTGGAGTAGCCTATTATCAACTGTTCAGAAAGGCTAAAGAAGCCATATATGTACTCACTTAGGAAGCCTTTCTTGGGTCCATACCCTGTGCTGGGAGTTGGACATAAACATTCTTATTGTATATAAATCAGAAATTCTGAGACACAGTTGGCATGACTTTGATTAACAAGTGAAATTTGTTTAATGAATGATTCTTCAAAATATATGGGCCCATGGGTAGTAAAGAACAGGACTGTCCTTGGTGGTGACATCAGATCCAGTGGGTGTAACTGCCTCATAAACTGTAAATGCAGTGCCAATGTAAGTTAGGTTTAGCTGTTCAACAGGATTTTTAGGGCATCTTCTCTATGCCAAGCCTTGGCTGAGCACTAAAGATGTGGGTGAGATCCATGCAGTGCCTGCCTGGAGATGCTCACAGGCCAGTGGGAGAGGCCTGTAAAACAGGCCTAGAAACAGACCAAGAGGGAAATACTAAGCGCTGCCACACAGACCTGACCAAGATCATATAGTGATTATTTGCATGTGAGTGATACACCTGTTGTTATACTTCCAAACCAGCTTCCAGAACAACGTTCATCATTTAAAATTCACTTATTCAATAAAATATGTATGTGCCTGCTTTGTGCCAAGTACCAGGGACACAGCAGGAGGCTATCCCTTCCTCAGTCTAGTAACTGTGCTAAGCATTTTACCTGGTCTCTAACTCAATCCTCACAGACATCCTTCACAGATGAAGTTAAGGCATAAAGAGAGGAAGTAAGCTGACTATGGTCAATCAGCTATTCAATGATGATGTGAGTTGAACTCAGGTCTGATTTACCCCAAGAGTGTATTCGCAGTTGCTATATAACTGAATTTTCATCCTTCAGATACTTCCACTTTTCACTCCTTTAGTTATTCATTCAACAAAATGTAGAGAGGGCCCATTCCATTCAAGTCTCATGCTGAACAGATGAATAAAGCACAGTCCCAGCACTGAAGAAGCTCATAGGGGAGAGAAGGAAACAGATGGCTGAAATGTGTGGGTGCTGGGAGGAAAGACCCAAAGGTAGGAGGGGTCGCCTCTTTTTGTGGATGTGTGTTGGAGGCTGTCAGGGGAGGTTTCCTAGGGGATGTGATGATGACTGCTGCTGCAGAAAAGATCTGTGCAGTGTTAGAGGGAAGCCTGGATTTCCAATGCCAGAACCCTACCACAGGTCAGTGTGGGCCAGGGATGGGGCCAGGGCTCACGGATGTCCTGCACTCTGATTTAGGTGTGACGCATTCTCAACTAGTCAGCGGACCCTACCTCTGAATTAAAGCACTGGATTTAAGGAAGCCTAAGACAGCCAAACTGTTGGGGAGAACTGAGTTGCCATGGCAACAGCTCCTACCGGGGGACAGTAGAGCTGGCTGGAGGGAAGAAGAAAGAGGAGAGGATGCATTCTGACAGCAGCCAAACAATACAGCCAAGAGAGAATCCACCCAGAACTGGTGTCTCCTTCTTCCCCCCCCCCCCCCCGTAAATCTCAGAGCCCATGGCAAAGCTGTTTGGTTAGGCCCGAGTGGCTCTGTAAGACAGGCAGTTAAATGCAGAGTTGCAAGACTTCAACCCTTGAAAAGACCCGCTGTGCTCCCATCACTCCTGTTCTTGTACTCACAATCACTGTTAATGTCCCCATATTACAGGAGGGGAAAGCCCAGAAGGAAGGATCGCACAGCTAGGGAGTGATGAAGTAAGAGCTGGGATCAAACCTATATCAGTCTGACTCGGGTTGGGCCTGAGTGTCCTCCTCACTCCTCCAACATCCAGCACCACTGCTGCCAGTAATCAGCTGTGTGCCTGCGGCAGCTCAATTCTCTCTGGATCTAGGCTTAGTCACTGATGAAATAGGGAGGCAAAATAGAGGAAGAGAATTCTAAGTCTAGTCTTTCAGAGCTAATGAATTAAACTAATTCATTAGACTATTGAGTCTAATGACTCCAATCCATTGCAAATGTCCTTTCTGAAGCTCATTTCAGATATTTTATAAAACATCTTCATCCCTGACATCCTCAACCCCATTTTGCTCAAATAAGACCTTGGATCTATTAAGTTTCTTTTTTGTTTTTTAAAGATTTATTTATTTATGCATACAAGAGCTGGGGTACAGGCCAGAGGCGTGGAGTGAGAGGATTCACCAGAGGCAGAGTGGGGAACAGAACAGGCAGACTGACAAAATACACTGCTGAGGGGAGCAGCAGGAGAAACAGGAGAGGTCTGCTGCACCATGTGGGTTGTTCCCTGGCTGGCTGGGGATCGAACTTGTGCTGCAGAGGCTGCAGATTGCTTCATAGTGCGGTGCTTAACCCCTTGCGCCACCAGGAGGCCCTGTTAAATTTCTTAATTCTGTCTCTCTTTCCCCCCCAAAACACCCAATCTCTTAGAAAATCCCAAACCTCCTGCCTTATCCATAAATACTACAATATGTGTTTTTTTTTAATTTTAATTCCATTTTATTGCAATAGGTATTTCTAGCTGATAAGACTTCTTTTCCATACCTCTTCTGGATCATCTGCCCTTCTTTGTGGGCCCTCTTCCCTACCTTCTGTACTAGTCACCCTACCAAAGCATTCCTATGTGGGAAAGCCTGTCCTAGGCTCTGAGTGCAACTGGCTAGAGGAACATGGACTTCAGTAATTCTTGCTGAGAGCAGAGCCAGTGCTGTGAGAACACAGGATGATAAGTCCAGCTGTCACTCAGGTCTAGTCTGCTCCAGATGACTGGGGGTGAGGGAGCAGCAGGCCATTGTGGCAGTTGGTTGCCAGGTTCGTCAAGAACCTTGTAAACTTTGTTAAGGAGTCTACAGTTTATCTGGAAAGAAATGTAGGGTCACTGAAGCGTTTAATGATGGGGGTTACCAGATATCTGCAAACCCTCTGCCAAACATCCATACATTTCTTTAGGTCACCCTAATGGAGTCTATGGAGGGACACCCTGATTCATGTATACCCCAAGCCCCTCAACTCCTTTCCCCAACCTGCAGTGTGACTTTTTCCATTGTTCCCTATCTCAGTTGTCAGAACCAGAAACCCAGCTACAATTCTTACATTCTGAGCTCATCTTCAACCTTTCCCCACACAGGTAATCAATCAATCACCAAGTCTGGTGATTCTAAAAGCACCCTGGTTGGTTCCATGGTTCCCTGCCGTGGAGTGCCCTCCCCCAATCCAATCTCTTCTCTAAAACCAAAGTAGTTTTTCTTAGTAAACATCTGATCTGGTAACCCCCAGCATTAAATGCTTCAATGACCCTCCCTCATCCCTCCTCATCTAGAGCAGGCTGGGTCCCCTCCCTCATGGACTTCACCCACTCTCCCTTCAGTTAGCCTGACGCATCCTCCAAGTTAATTCCTCCAGGAATCTTTCTGGAAGGTTTCTCTCCTTTTGATCCCAGAGGACCCTGAACTTCCACTGTCATGGCAATTACTTCTCTTCTAATTCCATTTAACAGTAGCCCCCAATAGTGAGGTTCCTAAGGGAGAACTATCCCAGATTAATTTTTATGCACCAGTACCCACTATGGAGCTCAGCATGCTCTGGACCCTGGACTCTCAATAAACATCCGTTGACTTATAGGAGCACTTAGTGTTCTGATAAAAGTCAGTGTGGCGCTGCCTGGCTCAGGCACCTCACTGCCTCCCTCCCATATAGGGCTGGTAATTCATTCAGACATTGATTGAGCACCAAGGGCTGCCCTGCCACTGAGCAGGTGACTTTGTCAACAACTCCCAACAGTGATGTCTTCACCACCCTGTGCAAAGAGCCATAGTCCCCCCATTGCTGGCTTTGCTTTCCCTTCCTACAAGTCTTCAGGAGGAACTTAACCCTGGAGAGATTAGAATGTTCTGTTCCCAGAGTGCGCTGGCCTTTTCCTCAGATCCTCCACCCAAACCGACCCCACCAGCTCCCCTCATCAAGCCACGGGAGGGGGCAAGCAGGCAGGCTAGCGGTCAGGACCCAGGCAAAGGGCAGGGCCAGGCTGGAGATGGTGGGGTCTGGGGGGTGAGGAAGGACAGATCCTCGGGCAGCCCTTGGGTGGGTGGGCAAGGCGGGGGGGCTAGGACGAGCTAGGCCCTGGGAGAGCAAAAACGCTGAGAGCAGCTAAAACAAAGACCTAGAGAAGAGGGAGGAGACAAACAAGGGCAGCCAGGCAGAAAAGAGCGCAAACTGGAGAGGCTGGAGGGATCCCGACCCGGAGCGCACCCGTGGCGCGGAGGCAGCGCGATCTCAGTGGGGGGCTGGGCCGCAGAGACAGAGACCCCCGGCTGCGCTGGGGTGGGCACCCAGAGGCCGGGCCCTCACGCCCGGGAAGACACGACTGGCGGGGCGCGGACAGAGAGAAATAAAGGCGAGGAGGCGGGAGAGGCGCTGGGGCAGAGACGCCCCTTTCTCACCGGGGGCTGCGCGCCGGGGCTCTGCACGCCTGGCGCGGGCGCGGGCAGGGTGGGCTTGGCCGCGCGGAGGGCGGGGGGCAGGTTCATCCTCCGGGCCCGCGGGCGCTGGCACCTGCAGCCCGGCCGCCCTCGCTGCCGCCCGCCCCGCCGCCAGGTGCCAGGTGCCCGCGGGGAGGAAGTGCTGCTCGCCCCGCCCGGGTGGCGCGGCTGGGGCTGCGTGTTCAGAGCCGGGCCGGGCCGGGGCGTGGCCAGGTGGGTGGTGACCCCTAGACTAGTCTCTGCCCCTCTCTGGCCCCGTGCAGGGGCAGGAAGGGCACAGAGCAGGTTATTAGGATCCGGCAGACGGGTAAAGGGGAGTCCTGGAGCCCTCGGTGGCTTTCTCAGGCATTTATTGAGCTTTCACGTGTAGAGCAGCAACCAGGCACACGGCAGGTAGGGGTGCGGGGGGAGGGCGGGGGGGGGGCGGCCAGGAGGCAGGCAGGCCCCCAATTCCCCGCAAGTCTTCACCCTGGGCTTCTCTCTCTCTCTCTCTCTCTCCCTCTCTCTCTCTCTCTCTCTCTTTTGGTCCCTTTCAGTGATCCAAGAATAAATTGACATGAGAGAGATAAGCAAGAGAAAACACAAATTTAATTTCACGTGCAGAGAAATCCATGAGATATGGCACATAGTGAATGACCAAAACAGCCTGTTTCTCTAGCTTTTAGACAAAGGAGCAATAATTCTGTGAGGAATAGACAAGACAAAGAAATTCCTGAAAGTCTTGGTTTGGATAACAATTTAGTGAACTCAGCCGAGATTGTGTACAGTTTCAGGTTCTTGCCTGTCATGGTAAGAATGTGTCTTCGCCTCTGTGCCCGAACTCCCTGGGCTGCTTGTACTTGGATGTTTGCTTTCTTCTTCATATTAGGGTAATTTTCAGTAATTATTTTCTCATATATATATTTTTAAAGTTCACTATTTTTTTTAAAGATTTATTTATTTATGCATACAAGAGCTGGGGTGCAGGCCAGAAGTGTGGGGGTGAGAGGATTCACCAGAGACAGAGTGGGGAGCAGAACAGGCAGACTGACTGATATACACTGCTGAGGGGAGGAGCAGGCGAGACAGGAGAGGTCTGCTGCACCATGTGGGTAGCTCCCTGGCCAGCAGGGGATCGAACTCGTGCTGTGGATAGCTTCATAGTTTGTGTCCCAACCCCTTGAGCCTCCAGGGAGGCCCTCAAATATATTTTTCTGGCCCTTTCTCTTCTTCTGGAACCCCTTTAATGTGAATAATATTTCTTTTGATGTTTCCCAGAGGTCTCTGAGGGTGTCTTTTTTTTTTTTCCAATTCTTTGTCATTTTGCTGCTTTGTCTAGGTGATTTTTATTACTTTTTTCCCCCCAACTCACTTAATTTGTTGCTGAGTTATCCAGTTTACTCTTGAACACATTTATTGCATTTTTTAGTTCTATTATTATATTCTTCAATTTTATGACTTCTGTCTGGAGGTTCCTTAATTTTTCTGGTTTACCCATTTTTCTCCCAAAATCAGTGGTTAACTATTATTTTGAAATCTTCCTCAAGTAGTTGCTTATCTCTGTTTCTTTAGGCTCTTTTTCCAGATTTGTTTGGCTATTTCATTTAGGGTACTTCTAGGCCCTATTTTTTCCTTATTCTCTGGGTTCACTTCTGTGTTCTAGGTGACACTACTACCTCCTCTAGCACTGAGGGCTTCATCTTTTTTTTATAAAGAGTTTTTATTTTATTTATTCATACAAGAACTGGGGTATAGGCCAGAGGTGCAGGGGGTGAGAGGATTCACCAGAGACAGAGTGGGGAGCAGAACAGGCAAACTGACTGAAATACACTGCTGAGGGGAGTTAGTGGGTGAGCAAGGAGAGGTCTGCTGCACCATGTGGGTAGCTCCCTGGCCAGGGATCAAATTCATGTGCAGTGGCTGCAGTTAGCTTCATAGGTTGCGTCTTAACCCCTTGCACCACCAGGGAGACCCTCTTTACCATACTCTTAGAAATGAATTTATGTAGGGAGCCCTGGCATCCCTGAAGAACTCTGACACCACTCTTCTCTAGCAATCAGACCTCGTAGTGGGAACCACTGATAGGAAAAACCTAAGCACAATGGGAGTAGTTACAAGGGGGTGTTCAGGGGCCAAGGTGAAACTCAAATGTCAAAGGCAAGGTGGGCATGGTTACTTTACTAGACAGCAGAGTCAAAGGAGTAATGACTTGTGCAGAACTATAGCATTGGCTAGTTAATCATGGCATTCCTAGAAATTAAACAGGGAGTCTATTAAATTTTCACTTGATGCATATAAGCAGAAAAACTCTAGGTCAGGTCAAAAAAATCTAATTTAAATCATAAAAACCAAGAATCGTGGCCCCTCAGTTTGCAGACATGAGCCAATTTACAGGCCAGAACTTTTTAAATGAAGGGGAGACTGGACTTCTGTGCACTACCCAAAAATTATACTGTTAACCTTTCTCTTTGCCTTCTCAAAGACATAGGTTTTACAATGATAACTGTGCACTGGGGAAAAGGAAATAATCAGATGTTTTGGGGATCACTGGACAATGGGTCTGAAATGACACTAATTCCAGGTGACCTGAAACACCACTGTGGCTCTTGAATCAGAGTAGGGACTTGTGGAGGTTAGAATATGAATGGATTTTTGCCCAGGTCCATCTTGCAGTGGGTCCAGTGAGTCTCTGAACCAATCCTATGGTTATTTCCCCAGTTCCCAAATTCATAACTTGAACAGGCATATTTAACAACTGGCAAAAACCCCATACTGGTTTTGGAATGATAGGACAGGCCAAGGAAAAATCATTAAAAACAGTCTTTACCTAGAAAAATGTAAATGAAGAAATTTCACATCCCTGGAGGACTTAAAGGGGTTAGTGTCTCCATTAAGCACTTGAAAGATGCAGTGGTGGTGATTCCCACACACCCCAATTCTACTCTCCTATTTGACCTGTGCAAAATGCAGGTGGATTTTGGAGCATTACAGTGGATTATGATGAATTTAAACAGGTGATGGCCACAACTGCAGCTGCTGCCCTCAGACATTGACACTCCTGGCTTCTGAGCCTTTGGACCCAGACTTACAGCATCAGCTCCCCTGTTTTTCAGGCCGTTGGACTCAGACTGAATTACACCACTGGCTTCCCTGACTCTCTGTTTAGCAGATGGTAGATCATGGGTCTTGTCAGGCTCCCTGATCATGTGAGTCAATCCCCAGAATAAGTCTCCTCTTATCTGTGTTTTTAGCTATAGATTTTTCTATATCTATGTCTACATCCTATTTTTCCATTTCCTTGGAGAATATGCACTATAATGTAAATATAATAATACTACGTTTGGAAATCTATACCAAGTAAATTATCCCAAAGACAGAGAATCCTGTATGAAAGAAAATGTTCATTATAGCTTTAACACAAGTAAGCACAGGGACATTTTGAAAGTTTGACTATGAATCCATTTGTTAGCTTGTGTTCTAAAGATATCAAAACACACACATACCACACACACACACACACACACTCAGACACACAGAGTTCCCAAGCTAAAATCTGAGACCAGAAATGAGAATCTTATGTTCTATGAACTGTGAAACTTAAATTTATCAGTAATAGTCAAAATTTGTCTAAATCTAAAGATCAACATTTATGCAATTCAACCATAGACCTATTTCTAGCATATCTGCTAAGATACCTGGTTCTCTAGGGCAATGGATGTGCTCAAAATATATTAATAGTTGGCTCCTTCAGGACCAAACAGATTTGTTTGTGATTTCATCCACAGTTATTGACTCTCAACAACCAAAACCCCTGCAATTTCCTGAGTGATAAGAGCAATAGGAACATCTTTTATTATAATATTCATTCTCTTGCCCTCAGTTCCTAAAAATGCTTCAGTGAGTCTTAAAGGTGAAATGAATATTTTTTAATTTAAATATTTTATTTTATATAATTCTTACATCATTTTTCATTTTTTGTACAATGTATGCATTTTCACTTTGGTTATATTCCCCATACAATTGCACCCCCCCTCCTTATTTTGACTCTAGTCCTTCCTTTCCCTGCTCCTTCTTCCCCCCCGAAATGAATATCTTGTTATTACCTTGTTTTAACAAGACCCTTTCAATAACTGAGTTTATGTTATGGTGTTTTGGAAAACATCAAAAGATGGTCGCTGGTTACGAGGGGTAATCAACCTTGCCTAGCTTGTTGGGGCTTTCAGAGACACCCTCTGGGGTACGGAAAGAGGGCTAGTGGGTGAATAAATCACCAACAGCTAATGATTTAATCAATCAAGCCTGTCTAATGATATCTCCATAAAAACCCCAAAAAAGGGAGTTCAGAAGTCTAGGATGATGAACCAAAATGCCTTCCACATGCCACAATGACCTGGACCTATATAACTCTTCATCTGGCTGTTGGTTTGTATGCTTTAATATCCTTTGTAATAAACTGGTAACCGAGCGAGTAAAAGATTTCCTGAGATCTCTGAGCTGCTTTATCAAGTTAATCAAGCCCAAAGATGGGGTAGAGGGGACCTTTCATTTATAGCCAATTGGTCTTAAGCACAGGTGACAGTCTGGGTTTGACTTCTGAAGCAGTGGGTGGTCCTGTGGGACGAGGCCCTTAGTGTATAAAATGTGATGGTATTTCCAGGTGGACTGAGTCAGAATTAATAGATAAGTTGAATTGTAGGACACCTGGCTGGTAGCTCAAGAATTTCTTTGTGGTGTGATGGTAAACCACCCCCATACACCCACAATGGAACTGGTTTCCAGAATCACAATAGCTATTTAGCCAAATCTCCTCAAAATACATTACACACTAGCCCTGCACTCCAAGAATAATTTAGAATATTTTTAATTTTAATCTTCTTTGATAAGAATGTTAAATCCATTCAATCTACTGTTTGCTTCTTCAAATTATGTTTTCAGAAGCACATGTTAGGAATATTTATGAAAATCAGTGCAAAGCAAGAGTTAGAGACTTACATTAGGACTGAAATGGCTTTCTGAATGATATTCACAAGCTTTAAAGAGTGATTTTGGTACATCCATTTTCCTTTTCCTTCCTACTTGGAACTCAAGGTCTCATAGAAGATCAGTAGCTTAGGGAACAATTTCAGCAAACCTTGTAGTGAACAGATCCTGGGGAAGATAAGTATAACCAGAGCGAACTTTCTGAACCAGTGTTGGCACTGACCGCATTTCTTGTATCATACTTACAGAGCTATTCTTTACATCAGAAAATACTGATTGTAGGAGTGCATCTATTTGTGATAATTTAATTGATGTTTGCATTCCCTATAAACCCCATGAAAGTGGGAGCCATGACTGGATTTATTCACCATTACATTCCCTGAAACTAGTGTAGCGGGTGCCCAATAATTTGGTCATGATTAACTGAAGGAACATGTAGCATAGCCAGAGCCTTCATTTCTGGTTCTACTGATGCTGTCTTGTGTGACCTTTGCTAGAACTTCATACAGTCTCTGATTCTCAGGTATCACATTGGGGAGCGGTTTTTCAACAAGATAGTCACAAAATGCTTTCCACTTTAGACTTCAAATTGATTTAAATGCCAGGAATGTCAGATTAGAACTGATGCAGTAAAGAACTGATGCAGGAATGCTGTGGCAGAGGTGTTCTACCAAGCATCTCCAGGAAGTCCCAGGAATGACTCCTGAAGAAATGTGAACGTTATGGCCATAAGGTCTTTGGAAAAATTGTGAAAGGAAAGACATTTCTAATTAAACCCTGCTTTCTCTTCTACATCCCTTTACTGAAACCAATAGAGTTCTACCATTGACACTACCTTGACATTTATTTTCTGCCACTCTTAGGAAATGCAACTGTGAGGATCTATAATGGAATGCACAAAGGAGGCAAATTTGTGCTGGTTGCATCTCTCTGTGCCAGGGAAGGACAGTTAGACTAACATCGATGGCTCAGGTCAGGACCATAGCTATTTAAGAACTGGCAGAGAGCCCTTAAGACACTTTGTCACCTGACACTGACCCTCAGAATGAGTCTTGTAGGGACAGTTCCCAAAGTCCAAGAGACCATTGCTCCAACACAGTAACCATTTGTCCTTTGTTGAAAGTGTTACTGTCTTGTACATAGGAATATCAGACCCACATACTGGCTTTCACATTTCTCCAGGAAAACATTCCAACCTGCATAATGAAGACAGGATCCTTCCCACGAAACAGTGAAGTCCTTCATTTCCTGTTCCACCAACATCCCTGTCATAATAAAATCCATAGACAAATGTTATTGTTTCCTATCACTCTAGGGGTAATACAAGAAGGAGGAACATAGGGAGCTATACCTCTTCGCAGAGCACTGAGAGAACATATCAAATGGTTACAGAGAAGGATCTGTGTTCTGAGAGATTTTCACTGAGTCCTAAGAATCCCACTAACACCGTGCCCAAGGGCAGTGAGGTGGAGGAGGCAGGCTGCTGACACCAACCAACGTAGCTAGGAGCATAAGGCAAAAGAAAAATCAACAATACTGATCTTTTTTTTTTTTATAAAGATTTATTTATTTATTTATTTATACAAGCACTGGGTACAGTCAGAAGCGCGGGAGGGCGAGAGAATTCACCAGAGCCAGAGGGGAGAGCAGAGCAGGCAGAGGGACCGAGGTACACTGCTGAGGGGAGCAGCGGGCGGCAGGAGAGGTCTGCACGCCATGTGGGACCCTCCTCCGGTGGCCGGGGAGCAGCCGGGGATCGAACCGGCGCCGCAGAGGCTACGGGCAGCTTCGCAACCCAGCGCTCAACCGCTGCGCCACCAGGGGAAGCCCCAACAATACTGATCTTGATTTATTAAAATGTTCATGTCTTGGGCCTCCCCTGGTGGCACAGAGGTTGAGCTCTGGGCTGCGAAGCTGCCTGCAGCCTCTGCAACGACGGTTCGATCCCCGGCCACTGGAGAGGATCCCACATGGAGCGACAGACCTTTCCTGCCTCGGCTGCTCCCCTCAGCGGTGCACTTCGTCAGTCTGCCTGTTCTGTTCCCCGCTCTGGCTCTGGTGAATTCTCTCACCCCCCACACCTCTGACCTGTACCCCAGCTCCTGTATGCATAAATAAATAAATCTTTAAAAATAAAGTAAGCAGATTGATTCCTAAAAATACAATCTTGGAAGAAGGGAGGGGGAGGCCGGGGACCTCAGAAGGGCAAGATCTGCCTAACCCGTGATGTCAACCCCTTCCAACAGGGCCCTGGGCTTGGTGCCCAGCCAGGCTGGCGCTTCCCTACAGCTGAGCCCAGCCCTAAAAGAGGGCAACCGCCTCGTCCAGGGGGCTGCGAACCCACGCCAGGCGTCAGTTCCCTGGTGGCCCAGAGCCCAGCGCCCAGCCAAGGGCCGAGGAACAGGGCGGGAGCTCCGGGCAGCCACCGGAGCAGGGCGTTGGGGTCGGGGCCCCTCCAGGTCGCCGGCCACGCGGGCCACTGGCGGGGCTGCAGCCTCTCCCCAGCGCTGTCCGCGCGGGTGGCCCCGGGGCTTAGGCAGATGTGCCCGGGGCGTCCCCGGGCACATCTGCCTAAGCCGCGGGGCCGGTCGGGGCTGCCACTTGTCGGCAGCATCCACTCGCGGCCTCCTCAGCCGAGCTCCCCCATGTCTGCACGAAAAAGCAGAGCCAGGGGTGCGGCGAGGGCAGCCCGGCGGGCCACAGGCAGGGAGGCCCGGGCTTTCCGGGGGCGCGGACGACCCGCCCGGGCTCGAGCGGGAGGACGCCCCTCCCTGCGCCACGGTCTGCGGGGGAAACCGCCACCCGCCCCCCCCACCCCCCCCCCCCCGCCCCAGCTGCGAGAAGGCCCAGACACGCGCCCCAGGGGAATGGCCCTTTCTCCAGCCCCCTCCCTGCCCCAGCCCGGAGCCCCACGCCCAGACCCGCCGCCTCCAGGGGCATCAGGAGGGCAGGCCCCGACGCCCAAGAGCGCCCCAGTGAACCACCGGAGTAGCAACTGATGAAAGTTTTTTGTGCATACACCAGAAACACAGTTTGCAAACCTAAGTCACTCAAACCAAACCATGGACTGAAGTTCTGGGATGTAGTGCTATAAAGCAACTTTTATAATAAGAAACTTATTCTCAGGGGGATTGGTTCTAACAGTAGAATTTTTAGTAGTTACCTCCTATCAGCCTTGGGAAACAATTTAAATTTTGTTTATGTAAAAAGATTTGTAGGGGCAGGAAGGACACAGGGCAAATTTTCTGATCCAGTAGACGGGGGTAAAGGGAAGAGAGTCCTGGAGACCTCGGTAGCTTTTGCAGGCTTTTATTGGGATCTACCAGGCACAGGGCAGGCAGGGGTGCTGGGGGGCCGGGAGGCTGGCAGGTCTCCCAGCCCCCAGCAAGTCTTCACTCTATGTGACTCTATCTGGGCTCTCTCTCCTCTCTCTCCTTCTTTTCTGCTTCTCTGCTTCTGCTGGCATCCCTGTGACGTTGCCCTTAAATGCCCAGTCTCAGCCCAGGTGGATCCCATCTACCTATGCCCACACCCTACTCCAGGTGCCCGCATTCAGGGCATCAGGCATGCATTCAGGGCAGCAAGTTTCAGTCATCTGTCCTGATGGCGGGAGGGCAGAAAAGCCTGATAAATTTACCTTACCCTATAGAGTGTCAACAAGAAATGACCCAGAGCAAGTTAATCTTACAAATAAGTTAAACTTCCTTTGTCTACTAAACTGCATTTGTCTACTCAGGAAAATTTCAAGGCTGGTCTCCCTTCCTTGTTAATTTTAACAAAACAGAACCCAAAGGAAGAGGAGCACAGGACTTTCCCCCCAAAGAATACAGTTGGAAAAGGGAGAGGGAGTAGAGTTAAGGATCTGGGAAATGCAAATCAAAACCACAATGAGATATTGCTTCGCACCTGTGAGAATGGCCAATATCAAAAAGACCAAGGACAAGTTTAGGTGAGGATTTGGAGAAAAGGAAAACTTATATACTGTTGGTGAGAATTTAGACTAGTCCACCCCATATGGGAATCAGTGTGGAGGTTTCTCCAAGTATTAAAGTAAATTTACCACATGAGCCAGTAATTCCACTGATACTGGAATTGTCAGGCCTAGTCTCCCAGCCAGGAACGGACCCCAGGCTGCAGGGCAGCACTGAGTCCCAGCCACTAGACCCCCACGGGTTGGTGTCTCACGAAGCTGCAGCAGGAACTTCGCAGACGCTCAGGCAAGCAAGCGAGAAGAGGCAGGTTTGTTTATAGAAAGAAAAAGTTTATTGAGGAGAAAAAGAGCAGAAATAAAGTGGGACTCCCAGGCAGGGGCAAGGAAGCCGAAGTGGAGTCGTGTCTCAGGGAATATATACCTTTTTTCCCTCATTATTCTAAAGCTCCACCAGTCTCTTTGTGATTGGTTAGTTCTCAGCTGTCTCACTTAATTTGCTACTGAGTGGGGGATCTTCACATTCCTTATCTAACAGGTCTGTCTTTCCCCATTTGTTGCATCTTTATCTTTATGGCCCAGTCCTCTGGATGGGCATCCCTGCATTGAAGTTAAACAGCTGCCCTTCTAAGTTGTCCGTAAATTAAACCACTCTCCATTTCTCCAATCTCTGCCTCCCTTTACCACCTGAAGGAAACCAGGACCAGCGTTAACAATGTTGTCCTTGGTCCTGGGATGTTTGTTTTTCCTAGTGGAATTGGTTACTTTCCCTTGGTTGTCCTTATCTCTGAAGCCTCCCTAAATTCTTCAGAGGTCCCCTCCTGCAGTGTCCCTAAAACTGCCTAATTTCTAGCTTGCCCTGTGTCTCACCACAGTTACCCAAAGTTGCAAAAACACTAATTTGAAGGGATCTAGGCACTCCTATTTTCATTGTAGCCATATTTACTATAACCAAGTTATGGAAACAACCTGGATGCAGCAATGATATAGTAACCGTAGTAACAATAAAGTAACTGTAGTATGGAATATTACTCAGCTACCAAAAAAAAAAAAAAAAAAAACCAAAAAACTAAAACCAGGACTCTTGCCATTTGTGGCAACATGGATAGATCTGGAGGGGATGGTGCTAAATGAAATATAACAAAATGAGAAAGACAAATACAGATGGTTTCCCTTATATGAGGAATATAGGGAAACAAAATAAAGAAACAGTCAAAACTAAACCAAAACAAATCCTAGAAATCTGACTGTACAACTGAGGTTACCAGAGGGGGGATTCAATGGCAGGGGAGGAGGAGGGGAGGGTGCACAACGGTTGATTGTGGAGGATTATGGGTGCTTTGGTGGTGGATGTGTTTGGGTAATATATTTGAAGAGGTGTGAACCTGTAACAGGGTGTCCCCAGGAAAGGGGGATGTTCCAAGCTTCCGGCCCCACCCAAGGGAGGGTGGAGCTGAGCAGGGAGAGAAGAAGCTGCGGAGGAAACTGAGAAGGAAGGAAGCAGGAAGGAGCCAGAAGGAGACCTGAAGGAGGCACGTGGAGCCGAGAGACACGTAAAGAAACTGCTCTTGCCTTTTGGTCGTGGACGGGGTGACACAGATGTGGGTGAGACCCGTGGGGAGGTGACAGTGGCGGTTTTTGTCTTGATTTTGATTTTGCTCTTTTCCTTCCACACTTGCCTGGTGGTTTCTGATCCTTTTCTGTGGGTCCTCACTGGAAGGTGTTTAGGCCTGTGACAGGCTTTGGGGCCTTGCTCCAGGTCAGTCCTGCTTGGGTGGACTTTTACCCACGAGGGGACGGGTAACTTTGGGGGCTTGATTTAGAAATTATATTCTTTGCCTTCCCTGTATTGTTTCCTAATTGTATTAAAGTTCCTTCCCATTAAAGTTTCATATGTTGTGTGTTGATGCAGCGGGTGACAAAATCTGTTTAGAGCAGATAGGTCTGTGGAGTCTGGATTGCCCCTGTCCCTGCCCTGTAACAGACCTATAGCTGTAAATCATACACATTGTTGTAAATCAATATTGCCTTGATAAAAAATAGTACAAAAAATAATAATGAAACAAGAATGAAGGATTTGTCTCTCTGTCCCACCAGATAAGATCTCCCATTTCCTTTATTTACTCTCTATACTTAACAAACTTTACTTTCTTTTTTTTTTTTTTAAAGATTTATTTATTTATGCACACAACAGCTGGGATACAGGACAGAGATGCGGGGCATTGTGGGGCGTGGGGGGGTAGGTAAAGGATTCACTAGAGACAGAGCGGGGAACAGAACAGGCAGATCAACTGAAATACACTGCCGAGGGGAGCAGCGGGCGAGACAGGAGAGGTCTGCGGCACCATGTGGGTTTGCTCCCTGGCCAGCCGGGGATCGAACTTATGCTGCAGAGGCTGCAGATTGCTTCACAGTGCGGTGCTTAACCCCTTGTGCCACCAGGGAGGCCCAAACTTTGTTTTCTTACATTCTGAGGAAAAAGAGCATCACAAGGAAGATAACATCTGAATTGCTGACCACCCGGTGATAGTGAAAGCAAGCTGGCCTCAAGTGAAACCTCCAGAAACTTGAAAGGATGGACATGCTGACTTTGCCCACCCCCCCTTCTACTCCCTTGTAATTCTGGATAAATACTCCTGCGCTCTGCCAAAGAGTGGATGGTGTTCTTTCAGACACAAGTCTGCTGCCTTCCTCAATTTGTAGACAAATTAAAGTACTTTCCTTTCCTCAAACTCTGTTTCCTTATTTTTGGCTAAGGGAAGCCTAGACTGGCATTTGGTATCAGTAATGTGTCCCAGAGCAAGCTAGGGATAATTAGGCAGCTTCAGGGTCAGTGCAGGTAGGGACTTCAGGAGAGTTAAGGAAGGCTCCAGAGACAAGGGCAACAGATTCCAAAGGGGACTAATCAAACACCCCCAGGACTAGGGGCAACAGGAAATTCCAGAACAAGGATGATGAAAGTATTCTAAGATAGGGTTTGGGATACAGAGTTTTAATTCTGGGCACAGAGACATTTCGGCAGAGTGAGCGAGACCACTAAGAACTAACCAATCACAAAGAGACTGATGGAGCTTTAGAATAATTAGTGAAAGAAGGTGTATGTTCCCTGAGGCACGACTCCACTTTGGCTTCCTTGCCCCTCCCTGGCCTGGTTCCACTGGCCTGGGAGTCCCACTTGATTTTTGTTCCTTTTCTCTTCAGTAAACTTTTTCTTTCTCTAAACAAATTTGCCTCTTTTCACTTGCTCTCCTGAGCATCAGTGAAGTTCCTGCTGTGGCTTCGTGAGACACCCACCCATGGTGGTCTAGTGGCTGGGGCTCAGCGCTGCCACGGCAGCCTGGGAGCCATTCCTGCCTGGGAAACTGGGCCTGAAAACCTGAAATTATGGTATTGTTACAGGGCAGGGAGAGGGGCAACCCAGACCCCACAAACCTGCCTGCTCTAAATGGGTTCTGCCATCCACCGCATCAACACAAAACACATGAGACTTTAATGGGAAGGAACTTTAATACAACTAGGAAACAATACAGGAAAGGCAAAGACTCTAGTTTCTAAATCAAGCACCCAAAGTTACCTGTCCCCTCGTGGGTAAAAGTCCACCCAAGCAGCACTGGCCCAGAGCAAGGCCCCAAAGCCTGCCCCAAGTCTAAAGCATCTTCCAGTGGGGACCCACAGAAAAGGATCAGAAACCACCAGGCAAGTCTGGAAGGAAAAGAGCAAAATCAAAATCAAGCAAAAACCGCCACTGTCACCTCCTCAAGGGTCTCTCACCCACATTTGTGTCACCCAGTCCACGACCAAAAGGCAAGCGCAGTTTCTTCACGTGTCTCTAGGTCCCATGTGCCTCCTCCAGGTCTCCTTCTGGATCTCCATCCTGCTTCCTTCCTCAGTCTCCTCTGCAGCTTCTTCTCTCCCTGCTCAGTTCCACCCTCCCTTGGATGGGGCAGGGAACCTGGAAACTTCCCCTTTCCTGGGGACCACCCTGTTACAGTATCAGTAACACTGTAGAGAAACTGACACTTCAGTCAGATGACCAAGGTCAACAGCAATCACAATCATGAAGATAGTATGTACCCTTGATCAGAAGTAATGAAAATGGCACTACCTCTGTATCTTCCTCCCCAAATCCCATAATTTCAGTCCAATTATGAGAAAAATAAACAAATGTCAGTCAAGGGGTATCCTAAAATAAACCTGGCCTGTAATCCTCAAAACCTCAAAGCTATGTCTGCAATTGTTCTATTTATAGGAAATAAATATAGTTGTTCATTCAGATGACCAAAATACATTTGTCTTGTAAGTATTTGGTCTTCAAACACAGTTCCTGACTCACAGCTTCCAAAAACCTTGGATTTTCCTAAGTGTTTAGAGTGTTAACTGTGTCTCTTGTTATGCTAATGAAGGAAATCTTTGAAAAACACCTGAGAATGGGAGCTGGTTGCCAGGGAAACCGATATGAATAGAGGATGGGACCATTCAGTTCTACCCTCTTTTCCTGGGAGGGAAGAGGGCCTAGAGGTAGAGTTCGAATGCCAATGGTCATTGATTTAATCAGTTTTGCTTCTGTAATGAAGCCCCATAAAAGCCTAAAGTGGTGGGGGATTGAGAGAGCTTCTGGGTTGGCAAACACGTGAAGCTGGGGGGAGAACGCTGTGTCTGGAGAGGATGTGGAAACGCTTTTATTCCAAACACTGTACTTTATCTCTTCCATCTGGCTTTGTGCCCTTTAGTATCCTTTGTCACAAATTGGTGATCTCCTAAGAAACCCGGTTTCCTGAGCTCTGCGTATGCCTTTCTAATAAATAAATCACATCTGCGAAGGGTGTTTTGGGAACCTCTGATTACAGACTACGTCCGAAGCACAGAGGGTGATCTGGACTTGCAATGGACACCTGAAATCTGAGGAAGGGTTCTTGGAATGTTCCAGTACTTATCTGGTTGCTCAGAAGCCCAGGTGGCAGCCAGGACTCGCTGGCAGCATCTGAAACAGAGGGTCTTGGGACAAGGAAACCTTAACCTGTGAACCTGAAATCTGATCCTGTTTCCCTCAGCCAATAAAAGGAAACAGTTTGAGAAGGAAAGTATTTTTAATTTGTCCACAAACTGAGGAGGGCAGCAGTGTGTTTGAAAGGCCATGGTCCTGCTCTTTGCGAGGGCGGGGGAGTGGGGGGGTAGGTAATAAAAGGAAGAGATGGGCAAGGGTCTGCAAAGCAGAGATAGGAAGGAAGGGATGGCATGTCCTTTTGATGCAGGTGAGTGCCAGCTTGCTTTGTTAACACCTGCTGTTTAACTTCCTATGATCTTCTTAGGGATATCCTTCCTTTTCCTTGGAATGCAAGAAGAAAACTTGTTAAATGCAAGAAATAGGATTGCTTACCTGGTGGAGCAGGAAGAGAGATCTGTCCTGTTTCACTGCATCACCAACAGAGGATCAATCAAGTCCAATGTGTGTGATACAGCTGATGGGGAGAAATTTTGTGGATTGAGATATGGCTATCACATGCAAGTCCAGTGTGCCATTACAGTGCTTAATGTTATCATGTTACTTACAATAATGTGGCTAACTGGCATAGAGATCTGAAAAGAGTATGTGAAAGCATTCCTGGTGTGTAGTGTGGCAGCAAAGTGGACATTAAGGGCTGGGAAGTTAAGGCAAAAAATATTGTCTTCCATTGAAAGATGAGTCTTCAGTGTTATGACATTTCTGCCAAAAGTAACTATGACTTTGAGAAGCCCTTTTTCTAGCTTGCTAGAAAACTAATCAGAGACCCTAACTTGGAATTCGTTGCCATGCCTGCTCTTGCCCCACCAGAGGTTGTCATGGACCCAGCTTTGGCAGGTCAGTATAGCCTGATTTAGTGGTTGCTCTGACGGCTGCTCTCCTGGTTGAGGACAATGACCTGCGAGGGTGTTATAGGGCAGGGAGAGTCACCCCAGACCCTGTAAGCCTGCCTCCTCTAAATAGGTTCTGCCATCCACCGTAGCAACACAAAGCATATGAGACTTAAATGGGAAAAAACTTTAATATAATTAGTAGACAATACAGGAAAGGCAAAGAATATAGTTTTTAAAATCAAACACCCAAAGTTACCCGTCCCCTCGTGGGTAAAAGTCCACCCAAACAGGATTGGCCCCGAGCAAAGCTCGAAAGACTGCCACAAGTCTAAAGCACATTTCAGTGGGGATCAACAGAAAAGGATCAAAAACAACCAGACAAGTCTGGAAGGAAAAGAGCAAATTCAAAATCAAGATAAAAGTTGCCATTGTCACCTCCCCACGGGTCTCTCACCCACCTCTGTTTTTTTTTTTTTAAAGATTTATTTTTATTTATACAAGAACTGGGGTATAGGCCAGATGTGTGGGAGGCTGAGAGGACTCACCAGAGAAGGAGCGGGAAACAGAGCAGGCAGACTGACTGAAAAACACTGCTGAGAGAAGCAGTGGGAGAGGCAGGAGAGGTCTGCAGCGCCATGTGGGCATCTCCTCGGCTGGCCGGGATCGAACCTGCACTGCAGAGGCTGCAGACAGCCTCACAGTGCTGTGCTCAACCCACTGTGCCACCAGGGAGGCCCCATATTAGCTATTTTTGAACACAATTGTTTCCTTCTTGAGGTTCAAATATAAGACTGCTACACTCACATCAAAATATTCAGTGGTGAAATCTTGTTATGGACATTCTCATTCCTTTTCATTTTGAAACAGAATGAAGTTGTATTTCAAATATCTAGAAAAAAAAAGTCTTAAGAACAATGTAAAGTCTTGAGAACAATGTAGCCACTGTGGAAAATAGTATGAAGATTCCTTAAAAAGTTAAGTAGAAGTGTTGGGGGGAAAGGATGCCCTCAACAAATTCCACAAACACAAATTTTTTTTAAATTTTTTTATTTTTATATTCCCCCATACAATTGCAAACGCCCCATTCTGACCCCAATCCCTCCCCTCCCACCCCCCACCCCCCAAAAAGTGTCTCTGGTTCATAGTTTTTTGTTGATTTTGATTTTCACTTTCTTATATTCATTTTCCTGGTCCCTTATTTAAGTTTTCTAGATTCCTGCTATGAGTGAGACCATCCGGTATTTTTCTTTTTCTTTTTGGCTTATTTCGCTGAGCATGATCCCTTCCAGCGCCATCCATGTTGCTGCAAATTGCATGTGTCACAAACACAAATTTTATGGACCCCACCCCCACCCCAGACCAAAGAGATCCAAGACACCAAGAACTACAAATCCCATACTGTCATCACCACCGAAGGGAGGATGCTGGGAACTGAGGGTGGAGTTAAGCAGCCAGGTTTGGTATATAACAGGACATGTGGGCTTTGGGGGTTCTCTTGGCTTTTTGCCAGCTCTCAGCATGCTATTGGGGACCCAGCTCAGCAGAATTGGTAGGAAGTATTCACCGATTTCTCTCTCTCTCCTCCCTGAGTTATTCTTTTCTTCATCCCCATTCTTTTGTAAATAAACCCTTTATTAAACTTTTGGTATGTGCCTGCAGGTGAGTCTTATTATAAGTCCCCCCCCTTTTTTTAAAGATTTATTTATTTATTTATACAAGCACTGGGTACAGTCAGAAGCAAGGGAGGGTGAGAGAATTCACCAGAGCTAGAGCGGGGAGCAGAACAGGCAGACTGACAAAATACACTGCTGAGGGGAGCAGCAAGGGTGGCAGGAGAGGTCCGTCGTGCCATGTGGGACCCTCACCAGCGTCCAGGGATCGAACCGGCGCCGCAGAGGCCACGGACAGGGCCTTGCAGCCCAGCGCCACCAGGGGAGGCCCTATAAGTCCCTTTAAAGCACAGTGAGGACCCACAATTAAGCAACCCATTTAAATATCAGGATTGCCCTGTAACAGAACAACCATATGATCAAAAAATTTCACTTTTAGGTATATGTCCAAAAGAATTAAAAGGAGGATCTCAGAGACATATTTTCCCATCCATTTCATAACAGCATTATTCACAATAGCCAAGAGTTGGAAGCAACCCGAATATTCATCAATGGATGAATGGATGCACAAAATGAATATATATATATGTGTGTGTGTGTACAAACACATATATATACACACACAGTGGAATCTTATTCAACCTAAAAAAGAAAGGAAATGCTGGTACATGTACAATATGGATGAAGCTTGAGGACACCATGTTACATGAAAAGACAAATACTATATGATTTCACTTATATGTGATATCCAAAGCAGTCAGATTAATAGAAACAGAAAGTAGAATGGTGGTTACCAGGTGCTGCAAGGGAGGGAAAGAAGAGAATTGTATTGTGGGAATAGGTTTTGAGTTTCGCTAGATTAAAACGTTTTAGAAAACTGCTTCATAGCAAAGTCAATATATTTAACATTACTGAAGTGTAAACTTAAAAAGTTAATATGTAAATTTAATGATAGGTATTTTTTACTATTTTTTACTAAAGAAAAAAAGATGATGCTTGATGATCAACTAATACATAAACTGTTAAACTAATGATGCAGAAACTTGAAAAAAAATCAATAGTAACCATCTGTTATCTGGTGGGGAAAAAAAAAAGATTAAATCTTTGGCATGAGACAACTAGGAAAGGAACCCTGGACCTGCCATCTACCAGCTGTGTGATGCCTGTCACTTCCCTCTCTGAGGCCAAATTGTCTCTTTTGTAAAATACTTGTGGGTATTTGCTTTGCTGGGTGGTTGTGAGAATTCAATTAAGTGAATTAGTCTATCATATTTCCCAAACTTCCCTGATGCTAAGAGTCACTTAAAGTGCTTCTTAGGGCCTCCCTGGTGGCACAGAGGTTGAGCACTGGGTTGCGAAGCTGCCCGCAGCCTGCAGTGTCAGTTCGGTCCCTGGCTGCCAGCAAGGGTCCCACATAGGAGAGGCAGACCTCTCCTGCCCCGCCCGCTGCTCCCCTCAGCAGTGTACTTCAGTCCTTCTGCCTGTTCTGCTCCCTGCTCTGGCTCTGCTGAATTCTCTCACCCTCCCGTGCTTCCGACTGTACCCAGTGCTTGTATAAATAAATAAATCTTTAAAAAAAAAAAAGTGCTTCTTAAAATATTGAGGGGCCCTAACTCTTGGGTACTAAAACCACTGCTCCAAGGAAGATACTGGGAAACTCTATGTTTAACTAACATGTGGTCATCTTGGAAATTTGAGGAATGCTAGAAAGATGCATTTGTGGACCATTCCTAGACAGGACTCAGTGATGCCAATGCCCACTCCCCTTGACTCCCAGAAACCCCCATCCAGCCATAAGAACCTTTCCAATCCCTCCTTTCCTTTGTGGGTTATCACTTCAGTTATTCCTAGAGTTATTGACCTTGGCTCTGTATTGGAGTCTGGGGGCAGAGGACCCTGCATCCTATCTCTGTCCTAAAGACAGGAGCACAAATAACTTTAATGAAAGAGTACATGAGGGTATGAGAGCATGCTGGACTTCTGATTCTGGCAGTTTGGAAGACTAGATATTATGAAATCCTCCTACTACAAAGCATCTGAAAATATTGAAAGAATGAATATGTGTGTATCTATACGCCTGAGTTGGCAAGAAAGAAAAGCAAATGTTCTGAGAGGCTCCGAGATGAATTCATAGGCTTCCCAGGTTATCTCCAACCCTGAGAGACCTAGAATTCTTATTTGAAGGAGAGAATGAGTAGGACACAGAAGTCTGAGCTACTCAATGGGTGAGATGTCAGATTGGAAACTATCAAGGAGTAAATGATAAAACATTTGTCACTCAAAGGTGAATGCTGTGGAAATTTAGCTGTTTTATGCCCTTGTTCTGGGTGTAGAAAAGTCTTTTCTGAAAATGTTTGGCTATATATGTTAGAGCTTACTTAGAGCTGGGGCCCAAATATTTACCTTTTTTCATGGTCAACAGCAACCACCACCAGGAATTTAATTTAAAATGGACTTGGATAGATAGTGCCCAGAGGTGACTGACAGAACAAGTGTAAAACCCTTTCTGGAGCAAAGAGAACAGTCAAACCAATCCTCAAAGAGCCCACACAGATAGCAGGACAATAAACACAAGCTCACAATAAAAAAAAGCTCACCAAAGATGGCAAAGCACCACGAATAAGAATCAACAGATGAAGATCCACGGGCACCTCAGAGAGTGATATTACTGGGTACGGAATGTAAAATAAGTGTTTACTGTGCTTAAATAAATATTTAGTATTATTCAAATAAGAACACACACTCACCAGCTCATTTTGAAAACTCCTCTACATCTTTCTAGGCCCAACTCAAATGGTTCTTTTTCCTTTTATATCCATGAACACATTTGTCCCTCATCGATGACAATTAGCTCCTACACGAAGTGCCTCTTTCAGTCATTCATAATAGGGAGACAGAAACAGGGGTTCTACTTCTGATTCTGCCACTCAAGTGACACCTTGGGAAAGTCCCTGCTCCTTACTAGGCTTCATTTCTGCACTGATAACATGGTTGGGGTGGGGTGTGTGTGTGTCGGATATTGTCTAAGATGGACACTGAAATCCTGTCTTGCATGATGCTATGGCAACAAAGACTCCAAGCAGCCTCTTGGTATTGGCTATAACTGGATCTGGTTTCCCTTTGGCCTGATTCCAAGAGCAGCACTGCTTCCCTCTGCCTCCTCCCACTTACCCTACTCTTTGTTCTTCCTGAGACAAAGCTGCCAGGCCTTCTCCTCTCCAGGATGCTGGGCTTTGGGCCAGCCAGCCAAGTGGCAGCTGGGACTCAGATGAAAGGGTCCAGAGGGCTGCTTGTGGCAGGGTGCCCGGCCCAGCCCAGCCCAGGCCTGGCAGCCCTGGGCCCAGCTGTCCCCAGAGGCATTCTGCCACAGCACCCACACAAGCCTCTTTTTGTGAGTCCTGTAGCAGGGAAGGCCCACTCCCACATCCACAAGGCCAATCCACAAGGACACTCTGCTCCACAACTGCTTGAGAAATGCCCAGGTCTTTAGAGAACAGTCTGGGCCTGGTCTGATTCTGGGCCAGGGGTTTTGGAGAGCTTCGTCCTTTTAATTGCTTCTCGGCCTTTTGGCTAAGATCAAGTGTGGAGATCTTTGTCCCTTTAATCTTCAGAACAACACTAGTAGTGTTAGGGGGAAAAGGCGGTCCCAAAGCAAATTCCATACAGGCTTTGTGGACTCCACCCCCACCCCAGGTCAAAGCCAAAGACACTGGGAACTCCAAATCCCATCACCACCAAAGGGAAGGTGGCTGGGACCTGAGGGTGGGGTTAAGCAGCCAGGTGGATACAAAAGGCAGACACGTGGGCTTTGGGGGGCTCTCCATTTTTGGGCTCTCGGCCAGCGCGGAGCGTCTGGCCAGCTCTGGGAGTGACTTTGGGTTTCCAGGTCGTCGGATCGGGTAGGACGCATTAAAGACTTTATTTCCCTATTTTCTCCCTGAGTTGTACATTTTCCTTATTTCCTTTCCTCTTGTAAATAAACCTTTTATTAACCCTTTTGTGTGTGTCTGTAGTAGAGTATTCATAAGTCCCTTTAAAGCGCGCGGGTGAGGACCCACAGCCAGAAACCCGTTTAATATCGGGGTTGCTCTATAACAGTAGCAGGTAATGCTTGTCCCTTGATAGAGAGCAGGGACACAGATATCTGAGGGCCTACTGTGTGTTAATCGTGGTGCCAGGTACTGGGAAAGAGTAGTGAATTGGAGGATAAGAGCTCACCTCGTGGAGTTTACTATTAGCAGGGTTACAGACTAATCAAATGACACACAAAAAGATCTGGTTGTATAAATGGAAACCCTCTATTTTGTGATAAAACAAACAAACAAAAAACCCAAAACAAAAACCTCCCCTAGACTAAAAATTAGGAGTAAGTGGAATTAAACTCTAGCTACCCTTTGTTCTCTCTTCCCGTTACCCCCTCTTCATGATTAACCATTAACTGACTCCATCTGCATTCCTGGGAACTTAGAAAATTGATTGTATTCCATCCCTAATAAAATCCTCCATGTCTCTGAGTGGATAGTGGCTTTAGAAACAAACATCTGCTGACTGCTGAGAAAACACCCTGCAGGCAAAGTCAAACACCTTGACTCAGGTCAACACCTAGACTTCGGGCACCTCCTGGGACTCAGACATGTGGAGCCCTGGACTTCCCTCGCATCCCTTCACCCCTTATATAATCCCAGCACTCCCACCTCAGGGAGCCAGTTGTTTGGGGTGCTCACTCTGCCAACTCCCTTGATAACCAATCAAGACTCCCTCTGGAAGACATCCTGCAGGGGAGGAGGAGGGAGAGGGATCAGAGGGAGGGAGGGAGGAGCACAGGGGACTGTGGTGATGGTGCATGGGTGCCTTGGGGAAGGAAATTCTATGGGGACTCAATCTAAGGGGGTGGGGGGAAGCAAATATTGTCTAAAAAAATTTCAAAAAATGATAAATGTTAAAATAAAAAAAGACTCCCTCTGGATAAAGACATGTCTCATGGTTCAGAGTTTGGTTTTCTGGGTGACTTACAGCTGCTCAGCGTGATGGGTGCTCACAACACCCATGCATTGTGAACAATGCAAGGGACTATGGGAGCACTGGTTGAGAGCAGGGGCAGTGAAATTTTCCTGGGCTGAGGTCTGAAGGGTGAGGAGAAAGAGGGTGGGTCTGGGCCTCACTGGTAGTGCAAGGGGTTAAGATATGGCACTATGAAGCAATCCGTAGCCACTGCAGCGCAAGTTTGATACCCGGCTAGGGAGCTGACCCACATGGCGCAGCAGATCTCTCCTGACTCACCCGCTGCTCCCCTCAGCAGTGTATTTCAGTCAGTCTGCCTGTTCTGTTCCCCACTCTGTCTCTAGTGGGTCCTCTCACCCCCCACACCTCTGGCCTGTACCCCAATTGTTGTATGCATAAATAAATCTCTAAAAAAGAAAAAGAGGGTGGGATTGACAGGGGTACAGGGAACTCTGAGGCAGGAGGGAGATGCCGAGTTAGAGGAGGGACTGATAGAAGGAGACCTGTGACTGGAGAACAAAGAGTGGCAGCCGCTTTGATCATCTTTGGCTGAGGCAGCCTCTGGATGAAAAGGCCACATTCTAACCTCCAAAGAATGTAGTGCCTCAATGAAAAATCAACTTTTTATCCCTTTACTTCTGGGAGACTCACATTCTTCACCTTGCAAAATGGGGATGGCAATGCCTCCTCAGCACTTCTAGGAGAAATCCAGAGGCAGTGTAGAGTCAGTGCCAGACACAAGGTAGCTGTAGGTGCCCACCCAGAGGCACCCTTCTAGGGAGGAGTCACGGCTCGGCTCCTTCCTGCGGGTTTGAAGCCCCCACTCCACCCCACTGGGCCCCAGACCCAGCAAGCTCCTCTCTGGAAGCAGGAAGCAGTTGGAGCTTCTTGGAAGAAGTTAGAACTTGCTCAGCTTGGCCTTGACTCAAGAGACACAGACCATGGCTAGAGGCCAGGTGTGCCTTGAGTTCACCTACTTAAGAGTTTTTAAGCCAAGAATGCCCCTTGCAAGGAGCAGGAGTCAAGATGCAGGGGAATAGTGATAAAATTGACCTTTGTTTCATAGACACTATCTCATTACCTTGACTGCAACCCTTATAAGGAAGATTAAAGGAAAATGAAAATCACCCCCTTTTCCAGATAAGGAAATGAAAGCTTAGGGAGGCAATTTTTTAAAAGACAGGATTTAAATCTGGCTACAGAACTTGCTATGTTGTCCAATGCCTGCTCTGCCAGGCCAGGACACAAAGCAAGTCCCCTCCTGACCCCGACCTCTTCTCTCCTTTCTGTGGAGGACACAGAGTGTCCAGTCCAAATCTACCACTAGCACGCTGTCAGACCTGGGACCTCAGTTTCTTCATCTGCAAAATGGGATGGAGACTGGACTTGATGATGATTAATATAATTTTCCACATTATCAGTTTTGGTTTCCCTCTAGTAGAAGTGATGTCAGCCAAAAGGTGTATTCACAGCTGTGCAAAGATTCTGTATATACAAAAATGTTATTGTAGAAAAGCAAAACTCGAGAAATAGTTTAAATGTTTATCAGTTGGGGACTGGTTGAATAAATTAAGTACCTCTACATTCTAAAATACTTTATATCCAATACAAAAATGAGATAGATCTCTATGCACTAATACAGAAAGCACGCCAAGATAATAACAGTAATAACAACATTATACACACACACACACACACACACACACACACACACACACACACACACATACCCCTTTACATTCACATTGACAGTTTCCAGGATATAGAGTATAAAGCTGTTGTTTTACCTGGGGAGCAGACTAGGGAGGAGGGGGTCTGTCATGGGAGGAAAATTACTTTTTATTATATATTATTTTTTTTTAATTTATACAAGAGCTGGGGTACAGTCCAGAGGCACAGGAGGGTGAGAAAATTCACCAGACAGAGCGGGGAGCACAACAGGCAGATCTACTAAAATACACTGCTGAGGGGAGCAGTGGGCAAGACAGGAGAGGTCTGCCCCACCATGTGGGTATCTCCCTGGCCAGCTGGGAATCGAGCCCACACCGCAGAGGCTGCGGACAGCTTCCCAATGCTGCGCCACCAGGGAGGCCCTATATATTCTTTTATGTAGTGTTAACTTTTTACTATGTGAATATTTTCCCCTTCCCTCCTCCATCTCATCTTCCTCTCTGTCTCTCTCTCTCTCTCTGTCTCTCTCTTTCTCTTTCAACCAAATGTTTGTTCTCCAGAGGAATTTCTTATTTCTTCTTTTAAAAAGCAAGGCATGGGGCCTCCCCGGTGGTGCAGCAGTTGAGCGCTGGGTTGCGAAGCTGCCCGCGGCCTCTGTGGCGCCGGTTCGATCCCTGGCTGCTCCCCGGCCACCGGAGGAGGGTCCCACATGGCGCGCAGACCTCTTCTGCCGCCCGCTGCTCCCCTCAGCAGTGTACTTCGGTCCTTCTGCCTGCTCTGCTCCCCGCTCTGGCTCTGGTGAATTCTCTCGCCCTCCCGTGCTTCTGACTGTACCCAGTGCATGTATAAACAAAAAAACCAAACAAACAAATAAATGAATAAATAAATAAAACATGCCTCTATAAAAAAAAAAAATAAAATAAAATAAAAAGCAAGGCATGAGGACAGACTGTTTGACTTGGGTTCAAGTTTTAGTCATGACATTAAATGCATTGCCCAATGTCCTTCTCCCTGGGCCTCAACGCTTCTTGTAGTGGGAGTACTGAGCTAGGTAATCTTCAGGTCAGATCCCATCAGTGCAGAGGTGGGAACAGGTGGCCAGGTCCCCACATTCCTCCAACAACGGAGAAAAGTCACCCCATCTCAGTAGCTCCAATTCCTGTCAACTGAGATTATTGACTGTGAGAACCCATATACAAATTGCAGTGGACATATGTTACATTTCCACCCGGCTTCTACTGTCCTTCTTTTGTAAAGAATCACAGTTTTCCTTTACTCTCTACTGCCACCACCATGCCACTATTGATAGCTTGAGAATGATGTTGACATATGAAGAAAAAAAGAATTGAGATTTTAGGACAAACCAGTTCCTCGCTATTCTTTGAGCATGGATCAAGCTATGCCTAAGGCCTAGCCCTAGAGTTTCCACTAAGTGACCTGAAGAATTCCCTTTTGACTTAAGTCATTTTGCACTAGAGATAGCTGCCACTTATATTCTAAAGAAGCCCTGTTCTCTATCCCTACCATTTGTCCCTGCAGAGCCTCTCCACCCTTCTCCCCCTGCTCTCCACGCTGGGGAAGCTGTGGGTTAGGTCGTCCTTGTGGGTTATATCCACAGGCTCCTGGGCGCTCCACTTCCATTTCAGCTTGACCAGTGGGAGACTTAGCAGGAGGTTAGAAGGCAAGGGGAGGCTGAGGTCAGAGCAGTTATTCCCTCGGCTCCCCCACTGTCAGTCTCTGCAAGCCCACAGCATCCTATTCTGAAGGTCCCAGCTCTGTCAGACGCCTTCTCCATGCAGTAATTCTCTGGAGTTCTGGTAGCTGTTCTCTTTGGGCCCCCACTCTTACTAGTGTTTGGGGTTTGCTCTCCCCAAACACTTTTTGCCTTTATAAAGAGTCTTTTTATTAAACTCTCCTTAAATATCCAGAGCAAGTCATCTGTGCCCTGCCTCTGTTCCTGAGTACGTGTGCATGTGTGTGCTGTACATGCACATTCATGTGCACCTGAGTACACACAGTGTCACATGCCAGTCACTTGACAGTTCATGACGAGCTGGTACAGGATGGGAACTGATTTTATTGAGCACCCATGGTGTATCAGATTCCATGCGGGGCACCTTATTATATACAGGATCTGGCTCAGCTTCACAATTCTATAAAATAAGATCTTTTTAAGCCACATTTTATAGAAGATAAAACTGAGGCCCAGATTGCCAAAGGCTCACCTCAAGTCCTATAGCTGAGTAAGCGTTGGAATCAGAATTTGAAACCCATCTACAAGGGCACTGAAACTCGGGACTTTCAGTCCCTCCTAACCACTTTTCAAAATGCCACTTTTCTCAGCCTTTAAATGTCAGCTGAGGGTCTCCTGGTTGTGGAGGAGTTAAAAGTCTCAGTGTTTTCCAGCCACTGTGGCATGAGTTCGACCCCCGGCCAGGGAGCTAACACACATGGTGCAGCAGACCTCTCCTGTCTCACCCTCTGCTCCCCTCAGCAGTGTATCTTAGTAGATCCACCTGCTCTGCTCCCGACTCTGTCTCTGGTGAATCCTCTCACCCCTACACCCCACACCTCTGGCCTACACCCCAGTTCTTGTATGTATAAATAAATAAAAATAAATCTTTTAAATAAAATAAATGTCAGCTGAAACTTCATCTTCCTTAGGAGGCCTCTCCTGACCACTGTGTTTTCTGGGTGTCACTGCTGACGTTCTTTGTCGTGACACTTCCTTCTTTTCCTTCATGACCTGCATTTGTCTTTTTGATACAATACCTGTGTCATGTGTTAGTCTAAGCTCCACTCAGGCAGGCAGCCATCTCCGTATCTGTTTTGCTCACTGCTCTCTTCCAGAGCCTGGCATACTTGCCTGCCACATGCCAGCCATCAGATAAATATTTGCTCAATGAAAAAGTGGCAAAGGAAAAGAACAAACATTAAGTGCCTGCCCAACCTCACATGTTTCACATGGACTATCTTGTTTCCTCTTCACAGCAATCTTAGGAGGAACATGCTGCTGTCCCATTTTTGCTGACGAGGAAACCAAGGTCAGAAAGGAAATACGACTTTCCCAAAGGCACACAGGCTTGAGGTAGAGTACAAATACAGGTCTCCCTGATGTCACGGCTGGGCTTGTCCCACAGGGTGCCTGCATCCCCCACACAGGAACTGACTGTGGGAGAAGAGGAGGGGCTGCTACTTGGAATTCTTGTGAATCATTCCCGAACAAACAGAAACTTCAGGAGCAAACAGTGTGCACAGTCCCTCCCCTGGGTCAGGCCCCTCCCAGACCCTTGTGGGCACTCACCCTCCCAGCCTAGCCGGGACCATCCTCTTTCCTGTTTGTTCTCAGGCTCTCAGCCCAGCCTAGTCTAGGAGCCTCTGAAAACACCCTGTTCCTTGTCTTTGCAGGACTGCCTGTGGCAATAACCTGCTCGCCAAGTTCACCCTGACCCCAGGGCTGGCTCTGAACACTGGATGTGTGGTGTTTCTGAGTGCCTCAGAAGCCAAGCCACAGGCTGGTGCCCATAAAGCAGGGCCCTCCTGCTGCTTCCCCAGGACCTGGGAGATTCTTTTCCTTCCACCTTTGCTCTTGGGCCCTCTTTAAAATAATTTCCATCCAGGGCCTCCCGGTGGCACAGTGGTTGAGCGCTGGGTTGCGAAGCTGCCCTCAGCCTCTGCAGCGCCGGTTCAATCCCCGGCTGCTCCCAGGCCACCAGAGGAGGGTCCCACATGGCACGCAGACCTCTCCTGCCGCCCGCTGCTCCCCTCAGCAGTGTACTTCGGTCCTTCTGCCTGCTCTGCCCCTCGCTCTGGCTCTGGTGAATTCTCTCACCCTCCCGCGTTTCTGACTGTACCCAGTGCTTGTATAAATAAAAAAAAATTAAAATAATAATAAAAAAGACTGATTAAGATTCCATTATAAAAAAAAATAATTATTTCCATCCAAATTGGGGGGGTAGGTGGTAGGGGAGTAAGAAGTGGGTAGGAGGCGGCTTCTGAAGTGCTGAGTAATGCTCTTTGCCTTAGGCTAGTTACACAGGTGTATTTACTTTTTGTGAAAATTACTTTGGGTAAAAAGGAACTTTCTTTTTTTTAAAAAAAAGACATTCATTTATGCATACAAGAACAGGGGTACAGGCCAAAAGTGTGGCGGGTGAGAGGATTCACCAGAGACAGAGTGGGGCACAGAATAGGCAGACTGACTGAAATACACTGCTGAGGGGAGCAGCGGGTAAAACAGGAGAGGTCTGCTGCACTATGTGGGTATCTCCCTGGCCAGGGACCGAACTCTCAATGCAGCAGCTGCGGGCAGCTTCATAGGTTGTCTCTCAACCCCTTGTGCCATCAGGGAGGCCCTAAAATGGAACTTCAATCCACTGTTGGTGGGAAGGCAAGTTGGTGCAGTCCCTGTGGAAAATGGTATGGAGATTTCTTAAGAAAATGAAAGGTGAAAATTCTGTATGATTCAGCAATACCTCTATACCAGGCATTTATCAAAATAGTATGAAAACTCTAATAAAAAAGAATTATCTATGCCTATGTGCATTGCAACACTGTCCACAATTGCCAAATCATGGAACCAACCCATGATTTGGCAACTAACAGACAAATGGATAAAGAAATATTTTGTCAAACTGCCTGTTCTGTTCCCCACTCTGTCTCTGGCGAATCCTCTCCCCATTCCATGCCTCTGGCCTGTACCCCAGCTCTTGTATGCATAAATAAATCTTTAAGAAAAAAAGTGAAAGACTGATTAAATGGTTTCATTCATCTATGACATACAAATAACAACCAAAAAATACCCAGGCAAAGCAAAATATAGTAGGAAGAAATCTTGAACTCAGTGAAAGAACATGATTACCAGAGGAACAGGGGGGAGGGGGAGGGGATGAGAGAGGGAGGCAGTTGAGGTATTGGGATGGGTGGTTTGGTGGAAGGTGTGAGGAACAGGTGCACATATGGAAGAGCAAAAATGTAATCCCAAATGTTAAAATTAATTTTTTTTTTAAAGTTTAAAAGCAGGGTCTCCCGGGTGGCACAGCGTGTTGAGCACAATGCTGTGGAGCTGTCCGTAGCCTCTGCAGTGCGGATTTGATTCCGGGCCAGCCAAGGAGAAACCACAAGGCACAGCAGACCTCTCCTGTCTCGCCCGCTGCTCCCCTCAGCAGTGTATTTCAGTCAGTCTGCCTGTTCTGTGCCCCACTCTGTCTCCGGTGAATCCTCTCACCCTTCCATGCCTCTGGCCTGTACCCCAGCTCTTGTGTAAATAAAAAATAAACTTAAAAATAAATAAATGAAGTTTAAAAACAGAATGAAATTAACTTGGGTGCAGTCCTCTGTGTAGAAGTCATACTTCAACAGAAAGTTTTTGTGTTAAAGTCATTGCCGCTCACTTCTGCTCCAAGGAACCAGACCAGTGGTGGGGTGGGATACCATATTCCCAGTCATCCTCACTCAATACTCCACCAAAACTCCCCCAAGTATTTCTTATTGAATCTTGCCCAGTCTGAAGCAGGAAGTTACTAACACTGATGAACTACTTGCCTTCTGATGTTCTATAAGTTTCCTGATAAACTCAAACTGGCAAAGCTACCTTATATCCCATGCTGCCAGTGTTGCTCAAGCATAGAAAGTTTCCCATACAAAGTGTATAATACCCTACCATCCCAGCTCAGTCTTTTGGGAGCTATCCCACTGAGCCCACCAGTGTGAAAAATCTCTCTCTCCACCTCTCTGAGTGCTTTCCGGTGTCTCTGAAAAATTGCCACAACAATCCAAGAAAGAGGACAATGTAACTAACATGGGTGGCAGGTCCTAAGATCTCCAGAATACTTAGGTACCCTGGGGTCCTGGTAGACACTCCTTCCCCCCTCTCTGAGACCCTTGACGACCCAGAGACCTGTCTTTGGACAAGCTCCATACCCTGCTACCCTCTCCCCCCAGGGTCCCCTTTTAGGGCAAACTGCAGGCTCTGGGCCAAGCACCATAAAAGACTAGTTATTCTTTACTCTGCTGCTGTCACCCAAAAGAGTACTTCCCATGCCCTGTACTCAGGAGCTCTGTCCCCTCATCCTCCTTGGGTTCCTAGAGGAATGAGCTGCACCCCATTCCACCAGCTGTCTAGCCCTAGATGATGACAGCACTGGGTACCTTCTCAATGTGCCCCAGTTCATCTCACCCATAGAGCAGACAGTGGCGGCAGAATTACCTGCAGTCAAACTAGTAAAAAAATCAGCCTGGACTTCTAGTGCCAGTGTCACCTCTTTAAACAAAAAAGGAATTTCTTAAAAGACTCCATGTTCACAGAGGAGGGGTATCAGGAACTCAGGGCACCCAGTGATTGGAGACTGATGGGGGTCACTGCAGACCTGGGTGGCTTCTTCCGTGTGCTCACAGGCAGCCCCTGGAGATCATAGGGCAAGTCGAAGAGGAATTCAATCACTTGGGCTTCTGGAGAGAGGGCAGGATCTAGGAAATGGCCCCCGCCCCCAAACTTTAATGGGAATTTCCCCAAAAGGGACAACATGGGACAAGTAGGGAAGGGGTAGGATCTGGACTTGAGACTGTCAAAAATCTTAGCAATGGGTTTTACTGAATTTTAAGAAGACTGAGCCAGGGTTGTGCCCCCCCATCTCTCCACTGCACACGTAATCTACTAGCAAAATTTAAATCATATTTTTGAAAAGATTGATTTAAACATATATATACTTGTACCACCATTTTTAATGACTACATAGTATTGTGTTATATAAATGTATTCTAAATCTACTGAGCCACATTTCATTTCTTCCTTTCCCCCCATCCTTTAATTTTTATTTATTTAAGATTTATTTTTATTGATTTATACATACAAGAACTGGGGTGTAGGACAGAGGTGGGGGCGGGGAGAGGATTCACCAGAGACAGAGTGGGGAACAGAACAGGTGGACCTACTGAAATACACTGCTGAGGGGAGCAGCGGGCAGGACAGGAGAGGTCTGCTGTGCCATGTGGGTAGCTCCATGGGATCCAATTCAGGCCGGAGCTGTAATAGCATGACAGCGCTGAGACTTAGGGAGGCCCTTCCTTTATTATAAATAGCGCAGCCACAGGCATCCTTTGCAGCTGACACTGTGCAAGGTATGTACCTTTTGAGAATCCTATTCCTTGGTACCAAATAACTAGGAACGCCACGATCATCTAGGCACACAGGTTGTCACTGCCCCTGACTACGACTTTGCCCCAGAGCTGCTGAGGCTGTAGGCAAGAGCTGAAGACATGAGCTTCTAGCCAGGGTTTGAGGACCAGGCCAGGTCACCTCTACCAACTGTGTCTTCTTGGAATCTGAAGTAGGATCATTTTTTCTGGATTGACACAGAGTACCAGCTAAGGAATTCAACCCACTTCCAGCTCCACATCCTCTTTTCTTCTGTCTTTTCTTTCTTCTAGTGTCTCCCTCCCCTTTCTCTCCTTGCCATTTTCTCTTTCTCCCTGCTCTTCTCTGTTCTGTGTCTCCCTTCTAATTCTGTTCTTTTTTTTCCTGCCTCTTTTCTGTGTGTCTCTGTTTTTCCTTCCTCTCACCCTTTCCCCTTCTTCTTGTAATCTCTCTCCCTCCACCCTCCCCACACCCTCTTTCAGCTTTGCCTTTTTTTCTCTTTCTCCTGGTGACTCTCTGTCCGCCCACCACTCCCTTGGTGTGAGTCATACTTTCCTCAGGGAGATAAGGCAGGCTTTTTTTTGATAGGACTTGATTTGAGTGAGTGGTGAATTTCCTCCCACAAAGGGCAAAGCTGACAGATCACAGAATTGGGAGCAGCCTGGTAAATCAGGGTGAGTCAGACATGTGGACTTCCAGGATAGGAGATACACAGTCCATCAGGATTCCCTTAGAGGCTTGCTGAGCCCAGGGGCTAGCACCTCTGCTCACCAGGGCAGCCTCGGCAGGGTCTGATCAGGGGCATGGAACTGACAATATCGCTCCAGGGAGCAAACCTCTTTCTATGGGCAAGTTCAGGGCTGGATGCTGAGAACCCAGGAATTCAGCAGATCCAGGCCCCAGAGCTATGATACTCACTGAGTCATCGCACATCACAGTGAACAGGTGGGATATTTAAAAAAAGCTAGATTCCTGGACCCAACTCATCCTTATTAAACCAGACTATCTGGGATTAATTACCTCATGTTAAAGGTAATTGTAATGAATGGACTGGTAAGTACCTGTTAGACTTAAATGTACACACTTTTTGTCCCAGCTTTCCCATTCCTGGGACTTCTTTCTCCCATAATATTCCCACATGTATTATGGAGGAAGGTAAGTGTTGCAGCATTATTTGTATTATCAAAAACTGGGAACACCCTGAATGTCCATCAGTAGAGAATAGTTAAATAAATGATGTCTCCTACTCTGGAATAGTAGCCAGCTTCTAAAAAGGATTGAAGCATTCTTAAAGACAGAAAGTAGATTAAAGATTACCAGGGTTTTGAGGGAGTTACAGACTTGTGGTCTTATTAGAAGCTTTTTCCCCTTGTGAAAGAATTTGACAACCAGGCAAGACAGACCACATCCAGGCAAGGTTTTATTAAGTTTATGCTTGAGTGCAAGGGAGACAGCAGCAAACACAAGGATTTCAGTCTGGCTCCCTGAGGGAAGTCAGGAAGAGCTTTTAAAGGGTCCTTTACTGGGGCGTTGGCACAACTATCCAACCTTAGGCAGTCAGAGGTGGGCGAAAAGGGTCATGGTTGCCATTGATTTCCTACACATGTGCTTTTTGGGTGTTGTGGCACCAGCTCTTTTCTATCCAAGCCGGTGGGTTGCTCACTACTGCCACCCCAGGAGGATCATGGATAAATCAATTTATTGTAGGACTTTATGCGTACACAGGGCCCTTGGTCATCCTCTCCCTCAGGAAATTGTGCAGCAATCATTTGTAATTTAAAAAAAAAAAAAAAAAACACACACACACACACCCAAAACACCAGGACCTCCTAGATGGCACAGGAGTTAAAGGCACAGCACTATCGAGCTATCGCCAGCCACTGCAACATGAGTTTGATCCCATGCTAGGGAGCTACCCACATGGCGCAGCAGACCTCTCCTGTCTTGCCTGCAGCTCCCCTCAGCAGTGTATTTCAGGCAGTCTGCCTGTTCTGCTCCTCACTCTGTCTCTGGTGGATCCTCTCACCTCCCGCACCTCTGGCCCACACCCCAGCTCTTTTATGCATAGATAAATAAAATTAATCTTTTTTTTAAAAGTGGCTGTCAATAGAGGTAGGGTTGGTATTATGGGTGGATTTTGACTTTCTTTTGGTAAGAAGAAATTTTTTAATTTATAAAAAATTAAACACACTCAACAAAATAAATAGCATTCTTGCCCCCAAAGAATTCATAATCAATTGTCTGACCCTACAAGTGGAGGTAATTATAACAGAATATGATTTATTACAGGGCCAGAGGAAGCACAGTAGTGGGGGTATACAGGAAGGCTTCCTAGAGGAGGTGACATTTTGATTCTGTTCTTCAAAGGTTACAAAGAGTATGTCAAGTGGAGAAGCAGAGCTAGAGCTTTCTGGTAGAAGGGAAGATGACGGTGTGAGAGAAAGTGTTTATAAAATGGGAGTGGCTGAAGAATGGTTTTTTTTAAAAAAAGATTTATTTCATTTATTTATTCATATAAGAACTGGGGTATGGGCCAGATGTGCAGGGGTTGAGAGGATTCACCAGAGACAGAGTGGGGAGCAGAACAGGCAGACTGACTGAGGGGAGCAGCAGGCAAGACAGGAGAGGTCTGCTGCACCATGTGGGTAGCTCCCTGGCCAGGAATTGAACTTGTGCTGCAGTGGCAGCTGATAGCTTCATAGTACTGAGGCTTAACCCCTTGTGCCACCTGGGAGGCCCAAGAGTGAAGGGTTTTACCCTAGTCAGTAAAATATTTGTGTGTGATTGGATCTTCTGGTGAAATCCTTTCTGGTTGAGGTAGCCCCTCAGGAGAATGCTGGAAACTAGTGAAATGTAGTCTTACTAGTTTTCTGGTCACCTCAAAATTTCAGCTGATGCCTCAAAGTCAGAAAAACATCGCAGAATTGTTGATAGTAAAGTGAGAAAGCCCATCTCTCCGGGGGAGGGAGGGCAAGACTAAACCTCACTGACGTTTCTCAGAGAGAATTTGGAAACTCCACAGGAACCTGTGAGAGCAGTGTGGGTCCACCAACCTCCACCTCACCAGGGAGCAGAAAGAACTGCTCCCCCCCCCTCACCTCAAACATGGGGAGAGAGGCTCTCTGAGAACTGTTTGGGGAGTCTTCCAGGGTGAGGCCCTGGGATCTGGAATGTGGTGTGAGCTGGCGGGTGGAAGGGTTTCTAGCAAGGGCCAAGCTTTCCAGCTGTGTTTCCTGTAGGGATGTTGTGACCCCATAAAAAGGAGCAGAATGTGTGCTTTCTTAAAAAGGACCAGGGTTTCCATTTAGGGGTGAGTGGACCCCGGGCAGCCTGAAGCTGGATGTGTAAGGAGGGATGCCAAAGAGGAGGGGCTATAGCAGTCCAAATGAAGAGGCACCCCCTTTTTAGTAGAAGGTGAAAGCTTCACAGGATCTGAAAAGAAACCAGAGTATCACTCCCCCTTTTTAGGGGTGCTGCAGTAGAATTGGGCACTGTGTCCCTAAGGCTTCCCCAGGTGCTCCTGGAGAAAGTGTCAGCGTTGGGAACCTGCCAGGCCCGGAGGGCTCTGTGTCGTCTTCCGGTGCGGCCCTCTCCTCCTCCACCCGGCCCTGCAGAGCCCTGCAGAGCCCTGCAGAGCCTGGAGGAGCCGGGAGCAGAGGCTGTCCTGCCCCAGCCCAGGGCGCCCAGCCAGGGAGGCCTTGCGTAAAAAGGCCTGCATTTAGCTCCTCCACGGGTTGCAATGACCTGGCAATCAACGGAAACTCCCAGCCAAGCAAGGGACCTGCTGAGATGTCAGCCCGGAGCAGTAAAAAGAGCTCACAGCCCGTTTTCAAGAGCAGTGCCAGGAAGGAAGGCAGCGGCCTGGTGCTTGCACCTGCTGAGCGACCCCCTTCAACTAACAGCCGGGAAACGTGAACTTGACCGTTCTCTGGCGGAAGGGCGCTGGGAAGGAAGAGAGGATTTTTCTCCCACTCTCTCCCCCGATCCTTTTTTCCACCCCCCGAAACGAGGCGGACAGTCCCCGCCAGGCCACGGTCCCCCCCCCCCCCCGGGCCAGGGGTCCCTCGCGCAGGTGGGTGCAGAGTCCCCGCCTCTCCGGCCGTCGCGCGCGCCCTGGCCTGCCCCGCAGCGCCCTCTGCTGGCGGGTTCTCCTTGCGCCCGAGGAGGGAGCTGCAGTCAGGCAGCCTCCTGGAACAGCCGGCCTTTGTGGGGAGGGTACGTTCATTGATGGCACGATCAGACAAGTGCACGCTTGCACCTGGGATAAGAGTCCATCCCAGAGGGGCAGGGGGCTGGTCTGGGAAGGTCAGCCGCGAGGGCCGAGGCTGCTCGTAGGAGGGTGAGTTAGGAAGGGGGAAGCAAAGGGTTGAGACAGTGACAGCAGTCAGGAGGTTATCCTAGCTTTGCTAGTTGCTGTCTCTGAGTTTTTGCCTCAAGCTGGCGCTTCTGTCTGGAATATACTTCCCACTTTTCTTTTTTTGGTTATAAGTACTTAATGTATTTTTAAAATTTTAGAGAATGAATATATAAACATCCATGTACCCATCACTCAGCTTGAGAAATTAGACAACCAATATAAAGTATCTGCATATTCATTCCCACATTTCACCCTCTCCTTCCCCAGAGACTGTGCCTTAAACTTGTGCTTTCATTCCTGTGTGAGTTTTTATTTACTCTATAAGTAATTCAAAGGTGCATAAAATCAGAAAAATTGTAATAGGTATATCCTTTCTTACGTATGTATTTGCGACAGTATTGGATAACATATATATATATATACACACACACATACAGTATATAGTGTATGTACGGTGTATCATATTCACACATGGGGTGGAGGGGCACTTTTGCTGCCACATTTATGATCACTCCCAACTTTCTCTGCCTTACTAACTCCATAAAGTTACTCCTTGAGGAAGCTTTCCCAGCTCTTCTCTTTTCAGCTCTGTGCTGTTGTGATCTTACCATCAAGGACAAAGTTGAAATGTGCATCTTCCCCACTTGGGTTCTGGGCTTTTCAGAGGCCAAAACTGTACATTGGGGTATCCCTCCTGCTCAGTCCAGGGTTTGTCCCAGAGATGGAGCTCAGGTTTGTTGTGCTGATGGCAGAGGATAAAGCCAGAAAGACTAATTGAGGCCTTGAATGCCAGCATCAGGCTCTGAACTTTATCTGGTGGTTTTCCAGCTGTGCTCTGGAGTCTCCTGGGTTCTCTGGGGATGATCTAAGGACTAATGAATGACAATAAAGATGCAGCTATAGACTCCCTCATCCTACTTCAACAAAATCAGTTCCTTCTCATTATATCTTATTCATTAGGTTGTTGCACAAATTTTCACTTAAAGAAAAATCATGATGTGTGAAAACAAAATCAAAAGGGGTGAGGAATGTGGTAGGCACATGAAGACTGTCAAAGACATTAATATTTTAATCTCTGGAATCTGTGAATATGTTAGGCTACCTGGCAAGGCAGATGAAAGATGCAAATGTAATTAAGATTGCTAAACAACTGACTTTGAGATGGGAGGATTGTCTTGGGCTATTCAGGTGCATTTAGTATCATGACAAAGTCCTTGTAACTGGAAGAGGAAGAACCAGAGAGGTGGCAGCATGAGAAGCTATTGCTGACTTTGAAGAGGGAAGGGGCTACAAACCAAGGAATGCAGGTGGCTTCTAGAATCTGGAAAGGAAAGAGAACAGAAAGGAGCATAGCCTTGCTGACACCAGTTTTGAACTTCTGACCCTCTGGGATTGGGAGGTAGTAAATTTGTATTGCTTTAAGCCATTAACTTTGTGCTGATTTCTTACAGCAGTCGTAAGAAACCGATGCAAAGAACTGTGAAAGGTATTTAAGCAAGAGAGTGGCAGGTCTTTGTACTGCAGATAGATTGATTGTGTGGGAGGTATCATGAAGAAACCAGAGTGGGTGGCTCTGAGAAGCCCAGACTGGAATGGAAAAGAGGCCCCAAAGACAACTGGGGTGAATTGAGGGTGGGAGACCTTAGAAGAGTGGGAAGAAGGGTGTTCATGGGCTGAGCTTTGCATATGAGCTCAAGACTCTGAGTCACAGTCTCCTCTGTCCCCAACCAACCCCCCTCCTAGCACTTGTCCAGAGCGGGAGGAGTTCTTAGTCATTTTCCAGACTCTGACTGGGGTCTCAGCCTGGGAGCCAGCCTGTGGGCAGAGTAAGGGCTTTCCCCAGTGAGGGGACCCATGAAGTTCCTCTGTCTGGGACTGGCCATCTCAGAGAGAGAAAGCCAAGCCCAGTCCCCACCACAGCTGAATTGAGGCTGGTATTGGAAGCCTCCTCCCCTGTGACTCCTGTGACTGGCACTTCCCTAGGTGGGGAGCTCAGCAAAAAGTGTTAGTGTGTTAGATGGAGCTGTGGAGGGGAAAGAAGGCATAAAGATATACCTGGGAAGCATATCACGCAAGACAGATCCCCACAGATTTCCTTCATCCTTTCAATCAACAAACTATAGAAGTGGTCCCAAACTCCTGGTGTGCTGGGGTTATAGGAAAGGTTTAGGCCTAGATCTTGCCCTCAAGGGCTCCCTGCTAGAGGAGAGACAGATGTGTTTTCTATATGAATGACTTGTTTTGTCTGGTTACAGAATTTTTTGTTTGTTTCTTTGTTTTAAGATTTATGCATACAAGAGCTGGGGTGCAGGCCACAGATGCAACAGGCAAGACAGGAGAGGTCTGCTGCCCCAAGTGGGTCAGCTCCATGGCCGTGGATTGAACTCAGGCTGCAGTGGCTGTGGATAGCTTCATAGTGCTTTGTCTAAACCCCTTGTGCCACCATGGAGGCCCCTGGTTACAGAATTTTAAAGCATCATAGACTCATAGTGGGTGTTATAGATGGCACGCAAAATCCTTCCAGGGGAGCAAAACATGACTGGAAATATAAGTTGGAGTCTCATTTTTCTCCCCAGGAAATTGCCGAGGTTGGGTTACAGGATCGCTCTACTGTCTTCCAGCTCTGATTCTCTAGGCCTTGGGGAAGATTGACTAGGGCACGCATTTGCTAGCAGTTGAGCCCCTCCACTATTCAGCAAACCCAGAGGCCCTCGGCTGTAAGGAAGCCAGTTGCATCAGCTGAAGGAAGGATGGGTCCTTCCCAGAAATGGGGGAGGGGTGTGTGCAGGAGGAAACTGGGAGTGGACAACAGGCCCTGCCAGTTTCCTGGGTCTACTCAGGTCAAGCCTTTGTAACAGTAGGGTTTGTGGTGGCTTCCCAGAACAGCAGAGATACCCATATTCCCAAGTAACACAAGAGACCTGGGTCTCTTGGGGTGACCGGAGGTCTCCAGAGAAGAGGCGCTCTGCTGCTCCCTCAAATAATTCTTTTTTTCAATGCCTCAACATCTTCCATTTGGAGGACTATGTTTTTGATTTTGAAAGAGACTCTATTTAGTCCAAGCCCTCAAATTTTCCAGGTGAGAAACTGAGGCCTACAGAGATCCAGTGACTTGCTTAAGATTACCCAGCAACTTTAAGAATAGTGTGTCATCTGAAGGACTGACTGTTCCCTTTGCCTGGAAGACAGATCTTCCAGAAACAGAAAATTCAGGTGTCCGCATGGATAGTGCTTTTCTGGGGAAGTACCCATGTTTGGAGTGAGTTCTTGACATCCTCAGCATATGCATCCTGTGGGGATCTGGTTGAAATGGAGGTTCCAGTTCAGTAGGTCCTGGGCAGGGCCCAAGAATCTGCATTTTGCACGGGCTCCCTGATGATGAGTTTCTGCTCGAATCTGTCGATGACACTTTTAGGAGCAAGACTCTAACTCATGATTGTATTTTATTTTCTTCCTAGTATTGACTCATTGTGATATATCTATCTGAGGGTGTGTTCATTGGGACTCTTGCCCCACTAGATGTGAATGACTGAGGGGTGCCTTGTCTGCCTTGTGCCCCATTACATCCCAAGGCCCCACACAGTGCACCGCGGGATCCATGAGACTCTGGATACCCCTGGTGATGGAGGGATTCAGGTTCCGAAGGACAGGGACCAAGTCTGTCCTGTTTTCTCCTGTGTCTTTGTGACCTGGCAGGGGGTAAAAGCACACAGCTCGGGCTCAGTGACTAGTGGGCAGCAGCGAACAGCCCCTGACTCTTGACCCCTTGTGTTCTTAATACATCAGGACTGGTAGATATCAGGTGATATGTTGTGTGTATGTATGTGTGTGTGTATATAAATCATTATTTTTGAAAAGTTTTTTTATTTATGCGTACAAGACCTGGGGTATAGGCCAGAGGTGTGGGGGATGAGAGGATTCACCAGAGACAGAGCGGGGAACAGAACAGGCAGACTGACCAAAGTACACAGCTGAGGGGAGCAGCAGGCGAGTCAGGAGAGGTCTGCTGCACCATGTGGGTTGCTCCCTGGTTGGCCGGGATTGAACTTGTGCTGCAGTGGCTGAGGATAGCGTCATAGGTTGTGCCATCGGGGAGGCCCTAAATCATTATTTTTTTAACTGGAAAATTTGCCACAACTTTGGTCTGAGTCCATTTGGTAGCTGACTGGGCTCAGGCCCAGGGTGACTTGGAGTCTGGCAGCCTCAGGGCATAACTTGATCATCTTACCCCTTGTACCACATTCTCACAGTGTTCCCAATCTGGCCCATGGAGGCCTTGCCCTGAATCCACTGGGGGCCAGTTCAGGTTGTCCAACTGGGACATTCAGTTACCCTTAGTGTGAAGCCACAGGCAGTTCTACCTCCACAGAGGCCATTCCAGTGTAGTGCCTCAGTCAGTCTGTTTCTCCACCTGAAGATGGTCGGGGGGAGACTATGGGAAACTGAATGACTCTTAACATCTAGTCCAACTTCTGTTTCTCCCCTCCCCTCCCTCACTGCAGTGTTGAACGAGTAAACTAAATAACTTCCCCATCCTGGGACATGGCATCTTAAGAGCCGCAGAACACCTGAAATCAGTGGACCCTGCTGAACCAAGAGCTACCTCTCTTTCTCTAGTGAACCCTCTGGGGTTCATCTCTTCTTTCCTGTCTTTCTCTCCCATTCGTAGAACCTGCCTGTGTCTAGCCTTTCCCCTTCAAGCCTTGCACTGTCTTCTGATCTAAGCCAACTGGCAGCTGCTGATTCAGCAACATTTTATCCAGCCCTGGCGGCAGTCAGTACTGGCTGGCTGACCCTGGCTGGCTGGCCCCGGCCGTGTGGACACTCCTTTCCTTCCTTCCAGGCCTCCTCATGTATTCTGCACTTGTTCACTCACACAGCTCATTTTCTTCTCCAATTACCAATTTATTCATGGTCTCCCTTTCTCACTAGCACACACATTTACTCACTCACGTGGCATTTAATCATGTACACTCATCCAGTTCCTGTGGAGCAGGTCCAGGAATGTGTCTCTGGACAAACTGCCCTGAGTTGGTATTAGGGAGTAATGACACAGTGGGACACAGGGGCCATGTGCTCAGGCGGGGTCCCTCAAGTCTGAACTGGGGAGGCCCTAACAAAGATCAGCCCCCTTATTGAAGGAATGAGGCAAGGGAGGTCCAGGGTGGCCCCAGGCCACTGTGGAGAGGAGGAAGGAGGCCATGCTTGAAGCACACTGCTGGCCTCCCCACCATGGCACGGTCAGCTCTCCCAGTCCTGTCCCCAGTAAGAACAGCATGTTTCCCAGTTCTGAGCTTGTGCCCCTGGGGATGGGTTGAAAACGCAAGAACTAAAGCAGGGTAATGCCCTCAGTGACCAGGACGTGGATTCAGAGGAGTTATACAACCAGACCTGGAAGGGCCTTCCCTTTAGAGATCTCCAATTTCTTCATGTTTTAACTGTGGACACCAAACCCAGGGACCGTGGCCAGAAGTGGGCCCGGCAGTGGCCTCAGAGCCCAAACCACCATATCCAGCCTTGTGGTCTCTGGCTGTACCCACTGCTCAGCCATCCTGGAAACTCAAACACAAGAGCAGTCCCACTTTCCTGAGGGGAAAATATTTTCAGAACTTTTTTTTCTAGCAAAGGTAAAAACCAAATAAACAAAAAATGTTTTAGGGCTGGAAATGAATTAATCAAATGTTCAATTATGTAATCTGTTAAAATTAAACTCTTTCATCTATTAATTTAGAAAATGTGTTCTTCTCCACTCATAACTCTGAAACTAGGAAACCACTTTATGCAAAATCTTCATTCTGCTGCTGCTGGATGGAACACGTCCTGCCAGCAGTTTACTCGAATAAGTGATGGGAAAGTCTTGGTATAATGACAGTTGGACTTGAGCGTGGTCACCCTTCTTTCCTGAGGAATATTCTGGAAAGAGCCTCAGCTTGGAATCCAGCCCATGAGGTGGTATTGGGCCTAGGGTTGTGGCACCAGAGCCAGAACCCGAGGTGCTCTCGGTTCTTGTCTCAGTGAGGAAAGAATTCAACATGGAGCCCAGAGCTAGCCAGAAAAGCAAGAGATTTGTTGACAGATAAGAAGAAGGACAGGAAAGCTCTTTGAGCTGAGAAGGGTCCTGAGTGGGTAGATGCTGAGGGGGCAAGAAATTGGTGTTGATATGGGGGGAGGGAGCAAGGAGTAGAAGTTGGCCTTTAGATGTTTGGGCATTGTGCCTCTTGCTGATTGGTTGAGGCCTGTGCCATCTCCTAGGTTACTGAGGCCCACTGAGTCTCCCAGGTTACTTGGCCTGCTTTCCTGAAAGGAGCTTTGGTCCCTTCCTTTGTCACTGTGTTATTGTGTTGTTGCTCTGAACGTTCAATTTTTACTGGGTTGGAGGCACCCTCGCTTCAACTGATTGCTCCTCATTCAGTCTGATAAACGGGCTTGGGGCACTTGGGTTTCAGGCATCCTCCTGGTTCCAACTAATTGTTCCTTATTCAGATTGATAAATGGGCTTGGGCCCTCTGATCCTGACTATTTGTACCCTTTTCCTAACTTCCTCATTCAGTATCAAGTACCTGCCATGGCTCACAGCTCCTGGGGCCAAGTGAGGCTGCGGTTACTAGGCCTCCCTCACCTGCTGAAGGCCTCAGCACTGCCTCCTGCCAAGCCAGGGCCCCTGCTTTTCAAGGTGACTGGACATTATGACCAAAAATCCTAGAATGTATGATGTGGTGAACCCGATGGTCATCATTCCGTGAGTATTTTTTGAGCATTTGCAGTGCTGGGTCCCTGGATAAGTGCCAAATGAACTGAAATTTATGTAGTAAGTCCCAGATGGAGAAATCAATGAGGAATTGGGAAGAGCGTCGAGTAGGAAAGGGGAGTGTGTATTTATTGAGGTCTTGCAATATACCAGATGCTTCACAAAACTCAACTTTTTTTTTTTAACATTTAAAGGACATGTTTATTAGGGAAGGGATAAAACAGTTAAAGACACTTGCATAGACACAAGCGGGCAGGAAGAGCTACGCCAGAAGGGACAGGTTTACTAAGAGAGGCCTGCATGGTTGCAGGCGGGCGGCCTTGGCAGGTCACGGGCAGTCAGGAAGGCTGCTGCCCTGCAGAGGACAGAGTTAGTGGAAAGAGTGACCTGCATAGTCACAGGTAAGCAGTGGGACCCAAGGGAAGGAATCATTACTCATTCCAATTCCTCCTTGGTGAAAAACAAATAGTTTGTGTTTGTGTTCTCAGGCTAATTATTTTATCTTCCTAGGCCTCAGGTTCCTCCTCTGTAAGTGGAGACTACCTGCTACATTTGTTGGGAGTACTGAATTCTGCCCTAAACTCTTTGCATATATTAGTTTAGCAGAGCAAGGGTTCAGTTTTTGTTGTTTTTTTTTTTTCTTATCATAATTACAACACAGGAGGAAGATGAAGTGCAGAGAGGAGCAGTGAGCAGCCTGGGGCCACTCAGTGGAAGGGGATGAGCTTGCCTTCAACCTGCAGTGCAGAAAGGATTCTTGAGGAAGCATTGTCCTTTGTAGCAGGTCCACAGCCTGGACTTGGCTGCCCTCTCTGCCTGCAGAAGCAAGGCCACTGTCCAACACAGGCTGACCCTAGGTCACCTGTGGCCATGTGTAGGCCCAACCCACAAAGGGAACTTGGAGAGAAGAACAACCTCTGCTTTTGATAAGCCTGGAAAACTGGGCTGAGCTGCTCCTGACAGGGCTGAGACCTGTCAAGTTCCTCCTCCCCTTTTTTGTTTCCTCATCTGAAAGGGAAGAATCTAATGTTTTTCTGCCTCATACTGCTGTTGTGGGGATTGAGTAAATTAAAGGGCAGGAATTGGTTTTTCGGGCTTTAAAAGCAGTGTTGTTTTTTATTTTTTTTTTAAGATTTATTTATTTATGCATACAGGAATTGAGGTACAGGCCAGAGGTGCGGAGGGTGAGGGGATTCATCAGAGACAGAGCAGGTTGCAGAACAGGCAGACTGACCAAAAAACACTGCTGAAGGGAGCAGCGAGTGAGACAAGAGAGGTCTGCTGCGCCATGTGGGTCAGCTCCCTGGATCTAACTCGTGCTGCAGTAGCTGAGGATTGCTTCATATGCTGATACTTAACCCCTTGCGCCACCGGGGAGGCCCCAACAGTGTTGTTTTTATTTTTTTTATTTTATTTTTTTTTTTAGAGGCATGTTTATTTATTTATTTGTTTGTTTGTTTGTTTATACATGCACTGGGTACAGTCAGAAGCGCGGGAGGGTGAGAGAATTCACCAGAGCCAGAGCGGGGAGCAGAGCAGGCAGAAGGACCGAAGGACACTGCTGAGGGGAGCAGCGGGCGGCAGGAGAGGTCTGCGCGCCATGTGGGACCCTCCTCCGGTGGCCGGGGAGCAGCCGGGGATCGAACCGGCGCCGCAGAGGCCAAGGGCAGCTTCGCAACCCAGCGCTCAACCGCGGCGCCACCGGGGAGGCCCAACAGTGTTGTTTTTAAAACAATATTGATTTTACTCTGTTGCGCTAATATTGGGGTGGGGTGACTACTATAATTTAATGTAGAAGGCATAAGGGGAGGTAGAATCCAGTTCAACATGAACATGGTCTCTCTCATAACTCTGGCCGTAGGAATGGGGGGAATGGGTGGCTGTCAGTCAGAAGCGTGTGTGTGTGAGTGTGTGTGTGTGTGCATGTGTGTGTGTGTGTGGGGGGCTCCTGCATGAGGGGAGCTGATGAGAGTGGCTGAGGTAAGATAAAACCCCCTCCCTTCACTCTCTTCCTCTCCTCTCCTCACCTCACCTGCTGGGGTGAAAGTTATCATCACTTAGCAGATTCCACCCCACAGCAGGTTCCTGAACCCGAAGTTAGAAGCGTTTGTTCACCATTATACTTTGTCAGTAACTTGTTGTGCCTCTCCTCGGCTTCCGTCTTTTTTAAAATTATCACATAAATGAACAGCAAATGTAGTTTGTCACCTGTGATAACAAAGCTATACAAAGGATGATTACCCTCAGGACTCTTGGCTAGAGGGCTAGGTCAGTGACTTTGTAGCTTCTGAAGTTACAGGTTAGAGTTGGGTAAGACTTCAGCAGCACTCTAGAATTTGTAGATAATGCATTTGGGGGCTGTGTTTCATGGATTGAAAGCATTTTCTTTTTTAAAAAGAGATTTATTTTTTTATTTTTTAAAAAGATTTATTTATTTATGCATATAAGAACTGAGGTACAGAACAGAGGTGTGGGGGGTGAGAGGATTCACCAGAGACAGACTGGGGAACAGAACAGGCAGATTAACTGAAATACACTGCTGAGGGGAGCAGCAGGCTAGTCAGGAGAGGTCTGCTGCGCCATGTGGGTCACCTCCCTGGCTGGGGATTGAATTCGTGCTGCAGTGACTACAGATAACTTCATAATGATAGCTTCATAATGCTGGGTCTTAACCCCTTGCACCACCAGGGAGGCCCCCTCTTCCTTTTTTATACGTACAAGAACTGGGGTCTAGGCCAGATGTGCAGGGGGTGAGAGGATTCACCAGAGACAGAGTGGGGAGCAGAACAGGTAGATTCACTGAAACACACTGCTCAGGGGAGCAGCAGGCGAGACAGGGCGGAGACGTCTGCTGCACCATGTGGGTCAGCTCCCTGGCTGGGGATGGAACTCAGGCAGCAGTGGCTGGAGATAGTTTGATAGCATTGAGACTTAACTCCTGTGCCACCAGGGAGGCTCCTGCAATGCATTTTCATTAGTTTTGTTTTAGTCTATCCTTATAGCAACACATGAAACACAGATAAGGATATGGACGTGGTGAGCAGGTATGAATACTGATGTGGCATCACACGTCACTCAGGAGCACTGTTTGGGGGTGAGAAAGAGTGGTCTGGGCTGAACCCCGGCTCCAGTGGACATTAGACAAGTGTCTTCAGCTGTCTGCATCTCAGTTTTCACAATGGTGAAATCAATATTAAAACATCCATCAGAGAGTTGAGGTGAAGATTAAACAAGATAACTCATGCAGAGCTTAGTGCCAAACTTAACATGAGTAGGAGCTCCTTGGATTCAGCCAGCAATCAGCCACATACACAGCGAGGAGGCTGCGGGACTGGGCTTCTGGCTCCTAGTCAGTGCCCTTTGCCCACATCAAGTCATTTCATTTCATGACCTTCCTACCTGTTCAGTTCACAGCTGAGCACCCCAGCTCCGGAAGTGAGCTGCGCATTGGAAGGCAAGCAGTAAAGAGGCAGCTTGGTCTCAGCTGACCTGAAAGAATTAATCACTGCCCTGGGGTCAAGTGTACTGGTTGCCAAAGGAAAAACACTTCCCTCTAACTGGTCCTGTGAGCTGATGAAAGAGAAGCTGCGCTCTTGCTGTGGCTGTCATAGGAGTGTTGAAATGACAGGCCTATCCCTGGGCAGATGGATCACCTGATGCAGGCTCTGGGCCCAAGCCCTGGGATTGGCCTAAAACAGGGTTGTGTTGATCCACTGGCTGGGCCTTGGCATCTTGTCAAACTGTGGTTGGATCCAGACATAAAAATTACAGCCTAGAAATAGTGCTGTGACAGTCTGCCTGACTCAGCTGGGAGCGAAGCAACCATGCAGGTGCTAACCAAGCGTTATCCCAAGAACTGCCTGCTGACTGTTATGGACAGGTACTCAGCCGTGGTGCGCAACATGGAGCAGGTGGTGATGATCCCCAGCCTTCTGCGGGATGTGCAGCTGGGTGCACATGCAGGGGCCCCCGATCTCTACAACTACTTCACCATGCTCAAGGCCATCCGTGTAGATGTGGACCACGGGCTCCTGCCCCGGGAGGAGTGGCAAGCCAAGGTGGAGGGTGAAGCCAAAGAGGCTGAGAGTGAAACTGCAGAGACGGAGGAGGCTGAGGAAGAGAGTCTCTCGGGGGAGCTGGACCTGGAAGCTCAGTTCCACCTGCACTTCTCCAGCCTCCATCATATCCTCACAAACCTTACCCTGAAAGCCGAGGAGGTGACGAGGAAATACCAGGAGATAACGGGACAGGCCATGTAGGCCTTGGACTCTAGGGAAGGTAATGGCGGCCATGCCAGTGGGTGTCAGAGTCCACCGTGGGGATGTTCCAGGGGAAGGAGGGATCAGGGATGCAACCCAGTGGGAACGGGAGAGTCCAGCAATCAGAGCCACCCTCGCTTCAGGGTATCGGGAGCACAAACAGGGCCAAAGGCCTGGCCTGCCTCACCTGTACCTTACCAGAGTTGGTGAGCAATGGTGGTGAATTATGGAGACAGAAGAAGTGGCTGGCGAGTACTTATCTTCTGTGCACGTTGTGTTTGCGCACGTGTGCTTTTATGAAATATATGTGAATGCTTAGGGGGTGAGTGCTGAATGAGGCTTCCCCAGCTACTTCAGGATCCGATTAAAGCTATGGACTCCCTCGCCTGAGTCCAGACACAGACACGTAACTGTGCATATAATTTCAAGGGATATGCCATCCACCAAGGTCCATCCACAAATCCTAAGAATCCCTGTCATGTATCAATAATAGCTTCCAGTGCCAGTGTGGCTTCTAAGTGCTTGACACAGAATTAACTCATTTTATCTTCATAATGATGCCAGGAAAATAGGTTTCATGACTTACATCTTACAAATGAAGAAGTGTGCTGTTTTATTACCTACATTCTACAGATGAAGAACCTTGCCAAAGACATGTATATTTACTCAGGTGTGAATTATATGTGTGTGGGGTGGGGGGGCAGTACTTCCAGTATTTCTTCAAGTTGTAGAACATAGAAAATTCTATTTCTCTGACACACAGGAATACTTAGGTGAGGCTACTCAACTGGCAGGGTTACTCTGGCCATCCCAGGTTGCAGCCAGCCAAGAGAAAGCTATAGGATAACTATTGTAACACACTACTCTGTTTCCCGGGGTGCAGCATGGAAGATTGCCTGTGGTGGGGCCTATTTGAGGACACAGGCAAACATGCTAGAGTATGAGCTCTCATACCTGCGCACAGAAGGGCTGGGGTTGTGAGGTGTGGGTGAACAGCAAACTAGACAAACGGTGGTGGCACAGGGCAGGAGGTGGCAAGAGGACCTGGGACAGTCATGGAGGGGTCACTCATGGGGGAAGGTTAGGAAAAATCTGACCATGGCACCTGCCTGTTTTATCTTGTGCCACCTGCCAGCCTCACTCCCACAAAGTGGCTTTATCTGTGATAACTCAAGTCCATGTCCACAGGAGTCTTAAAGCCACCCAACGCAAGAATGTGGGACAGGATTTTTATCTTCACTTTCCTAGTGAGGAAATTATAGCCAGGTAGGTGAAGTGACTCACCCAAAGTCTCATAGTAAGGGGACAAGAGCAAAAATGGCCCCAACATTGAACTGTGTGTTTTCTATCATTCCCTCTGCCATATTGTGCTATTTTCAAAATCAGCCATCAGGCCATTCTATAGCGATAGGGAATAAACATGGACTCCAATTGTCTATCCAGAGTTCTGCTCTAGATATTTCCTGTCATTTTTCTTCTTCCACCTCAATCCTAAACTGAAACTGTCAATTTCAATCCCGCCTCCCTCTCCCTTGAGACTCCGTGGGTCACCTTTTAGAAGTTCTTGCATAGAACTGACCTGTGTCAACCGCTCTGGGTTCCAGTCCTGGTTCCACCACCAATGAGCTGTGAGGCCTTGGGTAAGCCACTCACTTTTCTGAGTTCAGTTTGAGTAGTTTGATAGTATAAAATCACTTGCCTATCAATTATCGAATGGAAAAAACTAGAGGCCTGAGAATTAAATGAGTCTGAGGTTACTCAGGAAGTGGCAGAGCCAAGATAGGAACTCCTGCCTAACTCATGTCTCATTCCTTTCCTCTGCACCAGTGGCTTTCTTTAGAGCCTTCCAAGGCTGAAACCAGGGTTGGCAGGAGTTGGGGATCACAGAGTGGGTTGAAATTCCATCCTTGACCAACCAAACTGCTTCAGACAAGAACAGGAATCCTACGTTTCAACACACCCTAACTTGATTTTCTTGAGGACTGTCTGATATTGCAGAGGTTTAAACATCTGGGTTTTTGTCCTGGCCCTGCCATTGACCAGTGTATGATCTTGGACAATTTATTTCCTTTCTGCATCAGTTTCCCTCTGAGTAAAAAGTAAAGGTGAAACTCTATGTTTCACATAACCTGATTCTTCTTATGTGCTGCAACACTGCCAATGTTCCCACAGCAACCCCAACACTGAGCTTTTTCACTGTTACCTACTTCAATAGGCATGTGAGAGTACTGTAGTGATTTGAATTTATGCTCATTTTGTTTTCTACTTTTGCACTCACTCCACAGATCACCTTACATGACAGAAGGCAGACTATGTGACAAGGACATGGTGGAATCCCCTCTCTCTGATGATGACACCAGAAATGCTTGGACCTGCAGCTGGAAGTGCAGGCAACTCGGTTGATGCTTCCCTACCTCCCTCGGAGCACGAGTCTTTGGATTCATCACTGGGTCATCTCTGGGATGCTTGCTGCTATTCCTAACTCCCCTTGCTCCTCTTACAGCTTAGGGTGGCCAGCGGTTCATGAGGGCCTGTTACTTGGCCAGGGTGATATGGTAGAAAGGATGTAGGTTTTAGCATCTGAATAACGGAAGTTCACAGCTCTCCTCTTGGCTGTCATTCACTATGTGATCCTGGGCAAGTTAATTAACCCATCAGAGCCTAAATTTCCTCACCTATAAAATGGGGAAAGTACTACCTACCTCACAAGGTTGCTATGAAAATGAAACATGATGAATCAAAAGCACCTGGCACGTGAGAGCTATTACAGGCTGATTTTTCTTTCCCACCTTCCCTTGTATTTACTCCAGCCTTTGCTTTTTACCCTTCAGACTCAAGGGGTAGCAGAGTCCCTTGGGATGAGTGGTTCACCTTCATGTACCAGCCAACCACAGGTGAGGCCAGGTACAGGTGAACTATAAACCTATTTATTGCAATAAAAAATAATACCTGAAAAAAAAACCCCCGTATTTCTCCATATCTTTATTATCTCTGAAGCACTTTTTCAGAACTGATTTCACTTTTAACAAGTGGTATTCAAGGGAATAGAGGTTGAACTCAAGTGACTTTGCCCAGAAGACATCTCTGTATTTCCACTGTCACTTAATTTGAAATCACATATAAACAGGGAGACAATTTTATTACCTCCCAAAACTATTCTGATTATAACATCTGAGCTCAGAAACAGTTTTTCTGAAAAAGCATTTGGGTTCACTAGACCATAAAAAAACCTCTACAGTTAGGTGGGCTCTTTCACTTCTGCCTACACCAAGCTCCGTTATGGAGCGTGTGCTAAGAGCGCACTTACTCCAGCATGAGACCTATTTCAGGGCAGAGGTTCAGTGGCAGTATTAGACTTTTAACTGTTCTCCTGGTTTTGAGTCTCCTCTTTTTTTTTTTTTTTTAAAGATTTATTTATTTATTTATACAAGCACTGGGTAGTCAGAAGAGCGGGAAGGTGAGAGAATTCACCAGAGCCAGAGCGGGGAGCAGAACAGACAGACTGACGAAACACACTGCTGAGGGGAGCAGTGGGCGTGGCAGGAGAGGTCTGCACTTCATGTGGGACACTTGCCGGCAGCCGGGGATCGAACCAGCACTGCAGAGGCTGCAGGCTGCCTGGCAGCACAGCGCACAACCTCTGCGCCACCAGGGGAGGCCCTTGAGTCTCCTTTTTCTAACTGCCTTTGTACTGTTTATAGACACAGTCCAGAAATACAAACCAGACCATGTTGTTCCCATTTACCTAGAAGATCAAATCAAAATCATTCTAATGACTCACAAGCCTTCCATAATCCAGCCTGCTTTGTATTCATTATGTACTAGAACTGAAGCAGACCTTTCTGTAAAGGGCCAAATACTAAATATTTTAGCCTTTGCAGGCCAGAAAGTCTGTCATCAACCACTCAACTTTGCTGTTGTAGCATAGAAGCAGCTATAAAGGATATGTAAGTGCATGAGAATGGCTGTGTTCCAATAAAACTCTATCAGCAGTGGACCAGATTTGGCGCCCAGGCTGTCGTTGGCCAACTCTGAACTAGAACTGCACTCCATTTTAACATCTATCAGATATTTTCGTGCATCTGGGTGAGTGGAAACTATTCTTTGATGAACTACTTTCCTTATAACAAGAGAAGTCCGAGTGCTCATGATGATCACTTTAATCACAAGTGTGAACATTAACTTCAGATGTCATAGAAACATATTCCATAAAATTCAAAAATAACTGGTATCAGTGAAACCAGAGCAAACATTTTGGAGATGTCAACGCACGGGATGGAAATCTTCGAGAATTTCACTGTATGTTTTCTTATCTATAAATGGAAAGATCAGAAAAGATTTTTAAAAATTTTTATAAATCATATTTTCTAAAGACAAATCAACATTTAACATTCTTATAAATAGAAACCCCTAAGAATTTTCTTGTCCTCAATCATGGCTTAACAATCAGTGAGGCATATTGTTTCAATAAAAGAACAACAACTTTGGAGGAATCTGTGGTGACATCAGAATGGCTGCCTGGAGTGCTGCCAGGGGGATCCCAGCTAAAGGGATGGAGTAGGATGAACAGGCAGGGTCATAGGTCAGCTAGCAGGGGTTGGGAGCTGAAGTAGCCCAGCTGCCATGCCCTTTAAGTCAGTGTGTGAGGCTCTTACCATGCCTGCTGTGCAGGACAGAACCAGCCTGTGAAACTATGCATGGTCCTGCTGACAGAGGGAGCTAGTGGAAATACAACAGCAAGAGTCAGAGGTCTGGGATGAGGACTGCTCTGTCATTGGGTCTCACTCTTAGGAATCAATTTCCGTGATTCCTTCCAGCTCTAAAATCCAACAGTTCTGGGTATCCCCTATCCCTGATACATCTACTATCATGGTTTTGTACTGATCTTTGGGCAATTCATTGGCCAAAAAAGCTGTACTTTTGATCCACTATAAATTCGCATAAGTGACTTAAGTTTATGGGAATACTATATAGAATAATAAAATTTTAGAACTAAATAGGACCTCAGATTGTCAGTCTAATGAGATTTAAAGACTTAATATTATACATTAACATGAACAGGAAAAATCTATTTATGTATTTACAAGCTCAAAACATTCTACTCATTCATTCCTTCCCATGTGTATACACCTGTACTGCACTGGGTGTATCTGTGTAAAATACAAACAAGAAAACAGTGAACAGAGATTTTCATAGTGAACAGAGATTAAACAGAGTGCTGAGGAAAGTCTTGTCTGTAGCTGGGTGAAGGATTCAACCAGATGATGAATCTTGAGCAAGAATATGCTAGGTGGACAAGGCAGAAATGAGGAAAGAGGGTCAAGAAGAAGGTACAGTGTGTACAAGGTGATAAAAGGCAGGCCTGGACACAGCATTCCTGAGGCAAGAGATGAGTGATGAGAAGTGAGGCAGGCTCTGTTCAGACCAGCTATTATTTAAGTGTCTACTATGTTTAGCACAGCCTCTGTGCTAGAGGCTGAGGAAACAGAGATGAAGCTGTAGTGCAGCGAGGGACATAGCCATGTGTATGTAATGTGGTGGATAAAAGGAATGGAGGTAAAGTGGGTCTATGAAGCAATTCCCCCCAGCAATTCCCCCAAGGGAATAAGTCATCCTAAGGAATCTGGACTTTATCCCATAGGCAATGGATAGTTATTTTAAGGGATGCGTTTTAAGCATATCCATAACTCTCCAGGGAGAAAGGACCAGAGGCAGAGGCGAGCTGGAGGCAAGTGCAATAATTTAAGAGAGAGTATCAGGACCTGAAGCTTGGTAGTGGCAATGGAAGAGAAAGGACAGTTAAGAGCTGAGGAATATTTAGGAAGTAGAACTGGTAAGACCTGATGATGACTGGGAAATGAAAGAGAAAAACTGGAAGATGATTCTCAGGTTTCTGGCTGGAAGTGCCATTAACTGAAGCAGGACACAGAAGAACAGGAAGTCTGGGCAGGCAAAGTGGACATGAGCTTGGTTTGCTGTCCAAAGGATACAGGGGCATTCAGCCTGAAATTAGATATGTGTTCAAAAGAATTCTAGTCTATGGACAAAACTGTGGGAATCAACATAACATAGGAAGTGCTTAACCACAGACATGGTTAAGATTAACCAGGGAAAATAATACAAAGTAAGAAAGAGGTTTTTCACTGTTAATTTAAAATTTACCTTTATCAGGAAAATCCCCCGGATGTGATCTCATATATGCAAACATATCATGGTCCCTCACAGCATACATATAGTCTTGACGTTTTAAAAGATGATATCCAATAAAAATAAAGGAAGTAACATATAGAAGCTGGCGATGCAAACCTGAAATTCAAATAACAAATGCCAAAGAAAGCAAAAGTCAATGTGTATTAAAAATTAATTTTTAAATAATTCATATATATGTAATTATTATTTCTTTCAATATTCTTTTTAAAAGGGGGCTTTTCAGACCTCCCTGGTGGCACAGGGGCTAAAGTCAGCTCTATCAAGCTATCGCCAGCCACTGCAGCATGAGTTCGATCCCTGGCAAGGGAGCTAACCCACACGGTGCAGCAGACCTCTCCTGTCTTGCCTGCTGCTCCCTTTGCAGTGTATTTCAGTACATCTGCCTGTTTTGCTCCCCACTCTGTCTCTGGTGAGCCCTCTTACCACCCTGCACCTTTGGCCTGCACCCCAGTTCTTATACGCATAAATAAATCTTTAAAAAAAAAGGGGGGAGCTTTTCTATATGGTTAGTCTGAACAAACAACTTTGACCTTGAGGCTTCTCCCTGCCTTCCTCTGGCAGTTATAAAAGGCAACATTCAGTCTACAAACATAACAATCAATAGAGGCCAAGAGTTTAAAAATTCAGGTTTCATAAATATCTTTGTGGAAAAGGGTAGAAAGTACAAAATCCTGAATACTAGACTGAGAACAGAAAAAACTCTTTCCTTTTTTAAAAACCTGATTTTAGATCTAAAAACTTACAGTCTAGGACCTGTTCAGGATACCTAAAGCTATTTGGTTTGTCTTCATGTGAGAATTTATATTTGCATATTTGTGATTACTAAAGCCGCATGTTATTCTACAAATAGACCTCCCTTTTCCTTTGTATCTTGTAAATTTTGTAGCATTTGCAGGTATGCACTATTATCATCCTATTAAAAAAATTATCCTATTATAACTGACCGGAGAGGATCAAATCACATGATCTAGGGAAAGACAAAATTTAAAGTCTAAGGGGGTGATCCAAAGGTATGAACTTTATATGCAGAAACATTTTTTTTTGCAAAAGGTTAACTGCAGGCTTGATTTTCTAGCTATGCCCCAGAATACTCTCCTCAGTCCTCGTCCGAGTCCATAAATATTCCTTCAAATAATTAATTTACACCTATAATATTATGTACTATCCATGTGCTGATAACCCATAGTCTGTTCAACTCATAGACCTGGGCTGAATAACATGTATCTCCAAGTGTTTGACAGCTATACCCGAATAGCCCCAAAGGAACTTATTTCCTTCCATTGATACCTCTTTCTCTTAATTGAGAGTAAGACTACTTACTCAAACATCTAAGACCTGAATAATAAACACCCTCTTTCCCCACATCCAGTCACTGAGTCCTGCCAATTCTATCTTGGAAATATTTTCTTTCCTCACTTCAAGGAACTTATTTTTTTTTTTTAAAGATTTATTTATTTATTTATACAAGAAACGGGGTACAGGCCAGATGCGCGGGAGGGTGAGAGGATTCACCAGAGACAGAGCGGGGAACAGAACAGGCAGACTGACCAAATACACTGCTGAGGGGAGCAGCGGGTGAGACAGGAGAGGTCTGCTGTGCCATGTGGGACCCTCGCCAGCCGGCTGGGATCAAACTGGCGCTGCAAAGGCTGCAGACAGCCTCACAGCGCAGCGTTCAACCACCTGTGCCACCAGGGGAGGCTCAAGGAACTTAATTCTTTTTCATCTTATTTCCCCATCCACACTGACCCCAGCTAAAGGAATTTTTACTAATATACAAATCTAGTTTGCCCGCTCCCTCTGCAACTACACGCACCAGGAGTTCCAACTCCTGCATAGGGCCTCCCTGGGGCTGGATTCTCTCTCACCCTAAACAGCACTAATGGACCACCTGAAGCAGAGCACACATAGTATACAGGGTTTTCCTGTGGGTCACAGATAGAAAGATACACAGATACAAAGACCCAGAATCTCTCTGCTTACCCTACCCCTTACAGAAAAATGCTCCATCAATGTTTCAGAAAACAACAGTGTCCCGGCTCTAAAGGCACAGCACGGCCTGGCCTCTCAGCTCGTCACTATTTCCCTACTCCCTGCCCCCACCCCCAAGCCAGTGGCCCTCACTCTTACCACATTTATAAGCCCTCCACAATCATTTCCCCCTTCTTTCCTTAGTGGACCTAAATTTGGAGGCCATGGTACTCCATAAATTAGTGCTACATTAAACTAGAAATCAATAAATATTGGGCTGTCAGAAAGTCACGATGCATTTTGCATAGAAAACAGAAAAAAATGTCATGACTTTTCCAACAACCTAATATTTAATATAATATGTTCCCTACACTTAGATACCAACTAACTCTTGAATTTAGAACAGGTAGTTGTAACTAAAACAAGGGTTTTTAAACAAGTAATGGGAGAAAAACTAAAGAAAAAAATTTGATATTTTCTGCTAACCTTTGGTTTCATTAATAGAATATTTCAATACTACCCACAGAAAGCCAGGCACCTTCCATGGCTATAGTTGGAAAACCCACCCTAACTCTCCCCTTCCCTGATCCTCTAACTTGGTCACACCTGTTACCCTATTTGCATAATCTCATATCACAATTCATCTTTTCAATGAATTTGTTTTCAATGAATTTGTAATCCTTTGAAGAGTTGGGACCATGCTTTATACTTACTTATAATTTACACATATTTGTTCATTCAATACTTAAGAGAACCACTATATGCCAGACATTGAACTAGAAGACACGATATGCATTCAATAAAAGCTGCTGAGGATAATCATTTCAGTAAGTCCTCAATACCTAAATTTTCTAAAGCAATTTATGGAAGGTCAGGAACTCTGATCCCTAGTCCTGGGCTAAATGCTTATATATATCAGCTCCTCTGATTCTCATCATACAAAGCAATATTATAGATATTATCCTTGGTTTATAGATGATGAATCTGAAGATCACAGAGATAAGTAACATTCTGAAAATCAAACTTATTTGATGGTGGTGGTGTCAAACCTAAAAAGCATGTGCTCTTAACCACTATGCTCTTTTTTTTTTTTCTTCACGTGTCTGACAAGATTTTTATTCAGAATATTTTTTTATTATTATAAATTTTATTTTTATATTCCCCATACAATTGTGACCCCCTTATTTTGACCCCAATCCCTCCCCTCCCCGCCCCCAACCCCCACGGAGTGTCTCTCACTATGCTCTTCTGTCTCCCAGAAAAGGTAAGAAACATGGTTTGACAATGAATTAAGATTAAGAGGAATGTGCTTCACATTTCAACCAATCTTTACTTTCTTTGGAACAGTCTTCCAATATGTACCTCCTTCATGCTCTCAAAGAGATATTGCTCACCCACTGTTATCAAAACACTTATCAACTAGATCCATAACAGTCTATTTATCTCCCAGACTCTATGAGGAGCTCCTCAAGGGCAAGGTTGGTATTCCTCACCCTATACACTCACTTTGTTTTTTTTTTTTTTAATTTATTTATTTATTTATTTTGATTGATTGATTTATACATACATGCATACAAGCACTGGGTACAGTCAGAAGCGCGGGAGGGTGAGAGAATTCACCAGAGCCAGAGCGGGGAGCAGAGCAGGCAGAAGGACCGAAGTACACTGCTGAGGGGAGCAGCGGGCGGCAGGAGAGGTCTGCGTGCCATGTGGGACCCTCCTCTGGTGGCCGGGGAGCAGCCGGGGATCGAACCGGCACTGCAGAGGCTGCGGGCAGCTTCGCAACCCAGCGCTCAACCGCTGCGCCACCGGGGAGGCCCTATACACTCACTTTGTAACACTGCTAGCTACAGAGGTGCTCAATTAAGGTTGAACAAATACACAGTGAACTGTAACAAGAGCTAAGGAGAGGGAACTCTGTCCACCACCTTCTGTATGCCAGGTATTTTACCTATAGAATCTCATTTAACGCAAATATGCAAAGATTAGTTATTGTCATTTTATAGGTAAGGAAACTTTGGCTCTGAATGGCCCGATCAAGTAATTAGCCCAAGGTGACATAGCTGTGAAGCAGTGCAGCAAGGACATTTAATTCCAAGTGAAGCTCTTTCCATCATACCAAGAGACAGATTTGGGCAAATGTGGGGCAGAGATGAAAAAGGAGAAATTGCCAGTTCCCAGGGGCAGGATAGGATAAAGATCATTTATCTGCTTTCTGTGGTGTGGGATCAAATTAATGAGATGGGATTTTGATACTATATGATCACTGGGAATGTTGAGATTTGGTGACAGGGAAAAGCCCTCCAGGCAAGAGGCAAAAGGGAGGTGATTACTGGTTGCCTGAACCATTGTTTTAACTTGCCTTCTAATCTGACTCCTTAGTTCCAATTAGTGTTTCACAGAGATGACAAACTTTATCTTTTAACAGGTCTGCATTAGAAGGAAATAGCTCTAATGTAGCTTCCTGATGCTTGACTAATAGCGGTGTTAATTCTGACTTGAGAATCTTTTTCATGAATGATTTTAAAAGAAAAATTTGGATTTTTATAGATACTAAAATATTCTTGTTTTGTACGAGTTTATTGCTCTGTATGATTCCTGTATGCATTGTATATTGCAATTTACTACTGTCAGAGATTTAGTGTGTTATTTTCATATTGAATCACATTACTTTTATAATTCAAGCAAGCAGCTTGAATTCATGATGTTTTTACCCTTTAATAAAATATAAGGATAGAATTAAAAATAAAAAACAAACACAGGTCTCTTCACATCTTTCCCTCACCTCACAAAGCTTGTAAGACTCCTGTCAGACTAGTGAATAAATTGTGGCTATCTAACTAAATCTCCTCTGTGGCTTTATTATGTGCCCTATCATGCACACTCACTCACTCAATTACCAAACTTCCACCCATCAGAGGTCTTTGCTTCCATTTGGTCCCACTCGCCTCCCATGGGCCTAGAAGGCTCTCTCTAGTATCTGCTTGATAAATCAAAGCTAAGTTCAAAGACTCTTTAAAGTGCCCCTCCTTTTTCCTTTGGAAGTCCATAGCCCTTAGCACAGCTGCTCTATTACCAGGACTGTCAGTCTATCAGCATAGTCAGTCTCTGCAAGGTCACTAACAGCAGGAAACACTCCACAGATTTCCAGTCTCCTACTCAGCAGCATCAGGGAATTCGCTTCTTCCCAAGCTCCAAGTTATTCTATGCATATTAAGACTGAGAAGTACTGATTTTAAATTTAGACTCTAAGGTCTCAAAACAGGTTCTTTACTTACTGGCCATGTGACCTTGGGCAAACTGCTTTAACCTTCTCAAGGCTTAGCTTCCGTATTGTGGGCAACGCCTCCTCAGAGGGCGCTTTAAGAAGCGCACATTAGGCCTCCCTGCTGGTGCAAAGGGTTAAGCACTGAGCTGTGAAGCTGTCTGCAGCCTCTGCAGCACCAGTTCGATCCCCGGCCCCAGCCGGCCAGGGAGCGACTCACATGGTGTGGGAGACCTCTCCTGTCTCGCCCACGGCTCCCCTCAGCAGTGTATTTCGTCAGTCTGCCTGTTCTGTTCCTCTCTGTCTCTGGTGAATCCTCTCACCCTCCTGCGCATCTGGCCTGAGCCCCAGCTCTTGTATGTATAGATAAATAAATCTTTTTTTAAAAAAGAAATGCATATTGGGCCTCCCCTGGTGGCGCAGCGGTTGAGCGCTGGGCTGCGACTCTGCAGCGCGAGTTCGATCCCCGGCCGCCGGCGAGGGGCCCACCAAAAAAATAAAATAAATAAATAAATGCATATTATAACGTATGCCACTAGAGCATGGCATGGAGTGAACGCTCATCTTTGCACACACCGTGCAAAATTGAGGGGGGCAGGCGGTCCAGTGGCCTCACTAGGGGCGCGGGCTGCACCAGACCTCAGTTTCCTTAAGTGCCAAGTGGCAGATCCCGCCTCGACGGATTCCAGAGGGTTCAGGGGCGCGGGCGTCCAGGGAGGCGAGGCGGGGCGAGAGGCCCGGAAAAGCCAAGGCCCGGGCAGCCCACGGCGGAGCCGGCCGCGGCCCCGCCCCCCGCCGCCCGCCCCCCGCCGGCCCTCCGGGGCCCCCCCAGAGTCCCCCCGGGCCTCACCCGCCAGCAGCACCGGCCGCCGCCGGATCGCGTTGTCCAGCAGGCCGGAGCAGTAGCCCAGGAAGCCGATGTAGCCGAGCCGCGGGTCGGTCAGCTTGGGCGGCGGCAGGCTACGGGCCTCCTCCGGCAGGAACTTCAAGGGCTCTCGGCCCGGCCGTCCGCTCATCATCTTGGCGCCGTCCCCCTGGGGCCTGGCCTGGGCCGCCGACCGCAAAGGACACCGCCGAGACCACGGCCCGGGCCGAGCCGCGAGCCGTCTCCTCCTCGCGCCGGCTGAAGGGCAGACGCGGCGCGGCGCGGCGCCCAAACGCTTCCCCGGGCGCGCTGCGGCCAGAACCGCGTTCGAGAGGTTCCGGGCCCCAGAATGGCCCACCTGCCCGCTCCTTCCGTCTGTGGGGTTTGCGGGCCGCAGAGGCCGGGAGTCAAACCCGCAGAAGACTAGGACATTGTTTTCTCCCACGCCCCCGATTTTTTCCCACCTAATTTCCACCCGGAATTGCTTTTCCCTCCCCGGTCTCTGAATGTCCCTTCAGTAAAATTTAATCTTTTTATTTATTTGTTTACTTATTTTCTTATTCATTTATATTTTACATCATTGTTCATTTTTGTTCGTTTGCTTTCTTTTTTTTGATATTATTTTTTTTTAAAGATTTATTTTTATTTATTTATTTATTCATTTATTTATTTATACAAGCACTGGGTACAGTCAGAAGCGCGGGAGGGTGAGAGAATTCACCAGAGCCAGAGCGGGGAGCAGAGCAGGCAGAAGGACCGAAGTACACTGCTGAGGGGAGCAGCGGGCGGCAGGAGAGGTCTGCGCGCCATGTGGGACCCTCCTCTGGTGGCCGGGAGCAGCCGGGGATCGAACCGGTGCTGCAGAGGCCGCAGGCAGCTTCGCAACCCAGCGCTCAACCGCTGTGCCACGGGGGAGGCCCGATATTATTTTTATTTTGTGTATTTTTTGCATCATTTTTCATTTTTGCACAATGTATGCATTTTCATCTTGGTTATAGTCCCCATACAATTCCCATTCCCCCCTTTTTTGATCCTACTCCCTCCCCCCGTCCCCAGCGTGTCTCTGGTTTATAGTTGCTTGTTGATTTTTACTTTATTATAATTAGTCTTTTTCCTGGTCCCTTAAATAAATGACTGGATCAAGAGGATGTGGTACATATACACAATGGAATATTACTCAGCATTCAAAAAAGATAAACTCACGCAATTTGCAGCAACATGGATGGCGCTGGAAGGGATCATGCTCAGCAAAAAAAGCCAGAAGAAAAAAGAAAAAAATACCAGATGGTCTCACTCATGGCAGGAATGTTTGCTTTCTTTTCTCAGGTGTAGTCCCCATAGAATTCCCACAATCAGTTCACCCGTGCACCATCACCATATAGTCCCTTGCGCTCTTCCAGCCCTTGTTTTGATCCTTCTCCCTCCTCCTCCCTTGCAGTATGTCTCTGATTTATAGTTGCTTGTTAATTTTTTTATGTTATTAATTTTCTCCCTCATCCTTTATTTGGTTTGCCTTTATTCCTCCTATAAGTGAAACCATCCGATATTTTTCATTTTCCTTCTGACTTATTTCACTGAGCATAATCCCTTCTATCTCTATCCATGTTGCTGAGAATGGCATGATTTTATCTTTTTTGATCACTGCATGGAATTCCACATCTTCTTGAAGGATACCTGCACTCTGATGTTTTTTTTCGATAGTATTTATAATAGGCAAAATTTGGAAACCACCCAAATGACCCCCTCCATTTATTTTCACATGCAGTACAAGTGGGCTTGATGCACAGATTAGATAAAGGAAATTAATTGAAATCTTACAAAAGCCACTTTTCACTTACTGGGTTTCCAGTCATTCTTTCACACAGGCACACTTTAGTGCTGAATGTCAGCAACAAAGAACTCAGAGAACTGGAGGATTGGATTGTTTAGCCAAACTCTTGAAATTAAGGACTTCAGGTTCTTGCACCTGGCTGAGGGAGGAGGTGTTTGCCAAAAATTTGAGGAATCAAAGAAAAAAGGAATCTATAACCTTCTGTCAAGTACTTGTCCAGTCTCTGCTCACTTACCTCCAATAATGGGGACAGTATCTTTGTACAGCTTTCTCTTTAAAAAAAAAAAAAAAAAAACCCTTCCAATGTTGAGCAAAAAAAATCTCATTGTCCAGTCATTAGGGATCAACATTCTTTTATACTTAGTAGGGTGTGGCACCCACATTTTGCCCCCAAAACTAGCTCACAGTAAGTGTGAACTGCTACTACTATTTTTACTTCTGCTCCTACCACCACCACCACTACTATTTGTACACCTCTACTCTAATGATTTTAAAATTACCTTGTCAGATTGACTGAAAAATCTTGTTGGGATATTACTTGGAAGTCCTTTGAACATATCAATTAATGTGGGGAGAAATGATATGTTTAAAATGCTGAGCCTTCCCATGTCTTCGCATGGTGTTTATTTCTCCATTTATTTATCCTGTCTTTTTATAGTCCTCATTAAACTATTATAATTTTCCCATAGTTTTAAATAATTTATTCTTTTAATTGTGGTAAGATTAGGATTCTTTCCATGTATCACTAGTATCGTGTACCTGTCACCAAATTACCCATAGTCCACTGCCATAGACCATTGTGCTGCCTTCCTTCTTCCTTTCCTACCCCTCCCCTACTTCCTTGGATGCTTCAGATCTATAGACAATTTTCAAGAGTTAGCTTTTAAGGTTGCCTTTCTCTGGTTCTTAGTTTGGTTCCTCTGTATTCCACTTATTAGCGACACATTCAGTATTTATATTTTCCCTTCTGACTTATTTCACTTAGCATTATCTTGTCTAACTTCATGCACGTTGCTGCAAACGGATGAGTTTATCTTTTTTGATTGCTGATTAGTATTCCAGTGTGTGTGTACCATATATATGTACATATATGTATATATACATATATATACCCCTTCTTCATAATCTAGTCATCTGTTTTTGCATTTAGGCTGTTTCCATATCCTGGCTGAACATAAAATTCTTGCACATTTTATGAATTTGTCATTAGACATTTTTAGTTTCTATTTCTGTTGCAAAGGACATCTTATATTACCTTTTATAGTTGTTTAGTTAGAATGTTGTTCTGTATCCAGCAATGTTGCTAAACTCTCTTAATAATTCTAAGTTTGTCATTGGTTTTGTTGGATTTCCCCATACCCTTGGCATCTTTGCCTGTTGCCATTGCCAAACTTTATTTTTGCCAAGTCTTTTGGTGGAAATGTTATTTCATTATTGTTTTGCCTTTCCTTGATTATTACTGAAGTTGAGTATCTTTTCATGTTTATTGGCTATTCTGGTTTCCTTTTCTGTGGATTAATTGTTAATCTTTCACCTATTTTTCTTTTGGGCCAACTTTTTTTTTTAAAGATTTATTTATTTATGCATATAAGAGCTGGGGTACAGGCCAGAGATGGGGGGGGGTGTGAGAGAATCCACCAGAGACAGAGTGGGGAACAGAACAGGCAGACTGACTGAAATATACTGCTGAGGGGAGCTGTGGGCAAGTCAGGAGAGGTCTGCTGTGCCATGTGGGTCACTTCCCAGGCCGGGGATCGAACTTGTGCTGCAGTGGCTGCGGTGAGCTTCACAGATTGTATCTTAACCCCTTGTGCCACCAGGGAGGCCCCTAGTAGGTGAATTCTTAATGTGAAACATGATTTTGTGTGTGTGCACATATTCTGTACATATCACCTCCTTCAGTCCATGTTCAAGAGTTCCTCTAGCATCTGTACTTATGACCAGAATTGCTGAGTTTCAGAATATATAGCTTTCTGTTTCCACTAAATACCATCAAATTCTTTTCAGTTTTTTTCATATGTGCACATGTAACTGATCCAATTTCTGTTCCCACCCAAGATATATGTAAAAGGAGCAATATTTTATTTTATTTTTTTGGAGGGGGAGCTCAGTTTATTGACATGTTGATATATTACAAAATTGGAAAAAGGAATAAAAACCACTATGACAATACAAAGTCTTTAAAATATTAAGGTATTTTCCCTTCAATAGTCCAATAAGCACCATTTCTTCAGGCAGGTATTTAATTTTAAGCGATACTTTCTATTGCTAGATTTTAGGTTTTTGGCGATCTGATAGTGAAAAAAAAGATCTCATTTGCAAAGATCTAAAAGATTGATGACACACAACCTTGGCAAATTTGTGGGAAAACAGGTATCATACATCACCTATAGAATGTAAACTGGTGCAACTTCTACAATCACTATGGCAACAACTATCAAAATCATAAATGCACATTGCATTTAACCCAGAAATTCTACTTCTAGAAATTTAATCCCACAACAAGTAAAATCATAGCCCATGTGCAGAATGAAATATTGATATTGATTGCAGCACTACTCATACTGGCAAACATACTGGAAACAACTTAAATGTCCATTAAGAGGAAACTTGTTAAATAAATTATAGCTCATTTATATACAATGGATGCTTTAATGGACAGACATTAAGATGGTCTCCAATTATCTCTGCCTCCTGGTACCCAGGCCTAGTGTAACCCCATCCCTTCAGGGTGTGTGGGATATGTGACTTCCTTCTAATATATAGGATGTGGCCAAGGTGACAGGATGTGAGCTCCATGGTTACATTACATAAGATAATAAATCTGTCTCACTAGCAGACTCTTTCTTACTGACTTTGATGAAGCCAGCTTCCACATTGTATGCTTCCTAGATGTGAGGTTGACCTGCAAGGAATTCAGGGTGGCCTGACCTAGCAAGAAACTGAGGGTCTCAATCCCACAACCAACAGAGAATTGAAATCTGCCAACAAGCACATGAATGTGGAAGCAGGTCCTTCCCCAACTGAACTTTGAGATTAGAATATAGCTCCAGGTGACACCTTGCTGATAGCTTGTGAGAGACCCTAATACAGAGGACTCAGATAAACTGTCTGGACTCCTGACCTACAGAAATTGTGAGATAATGTATGGTTTACAGACACTAAATTTGTTATGCAGCTATAGATAACTAATACAGATAACTATACAATTGTTAAGGGAATGATCCAATTTTATAAATACTGATAATAGAATGAACTCCAAAATATACTAAGGAAAAAAGTAAGGCCATAACATTGTGTATCATTTGTGTATATCTGTACTTAGCAGCGCTTAGAATATATCTCTGGAATGATACACAGAGACATTTGATAGCAGTGGTTGCTTCCTGGTAAAGGAACGGTGTGGCTGGGATTGTTTGAATTTTGCTCCATGGATACGCAAAGGTAACTTTGGAAAATTTAGACCCTTTTCTTCTCATTTGATTTAAAATAAAATTTAATTCCTTACAATGGTCTAAAAGACTCTGCATGATATAGGTCATTATTACTTCTACTTTAACCCCTACCACTCTTTCTGGCTCTTTTGACTCTTTAGTCACTAGAATGTAAATTCCTTCAAGTCAGGAATATGTCTTTATTTATTTTTTATCTTTTGATGTCTAGCACCTAGCATGATGTGTAATACTCAGTAGGAACTCAGTGAATATTTTTTTTAAGTAATAATGAATAAATTGGTTGCCAAAATTTTAGTAAGTATTAAAAGAGGTAACACCCAGCACAGAATTGGGCACATAGTAGGCCCTCAACAGAAAGGGACACAATGTGGGATTTTCCTTTTGTGCTTTTACTGGAAGGACTGTCCTACAATCTGGAGAACTGTGAAAAAAGCTGGAAAACCATGAAAACTGCAAAACACATCTACCCCAAATATTCTTCTGAGAGCCTTTCTAGGATTCTGGAATTATTCTGTTCATAAATATATTATGGGTCTTGTTCTTTCGCTAGCTGTTTAACATATACAAGTATATTGTTCTGGAGAAGCATATTGACTTCTGAGACTGAAAAAAAATCAGTACATATATCCGCCATTCTACATAAAATGGGGATGCTTAGTTAATGATCTTCATTGTGAGAAACTAATGGCTATATTGATTCAAGCTTTTGAGGTTTTAAAAATTGTTCTAACCTCAGCTGCCATTAGCACAGCAACCATTTCTCTGGAGCACAGAAAAAGGGATAGATGGGTCAAAAGATTTTTTTTCTTCACCACAATTGTGCTGACAATGTAATTTCATCAAAGTACTGAACGGTAAAACATCCTTCTCAAAGGTCATATTTCAGTGGAATGCATTTCCTTCTCCCACCCCCTCTCATTAACTGCAAACAGAAGCTGCATGGACTACACATATGTTGAGGGCAATTTTCTCTGATACTGAAGTTGCTTCCTTGGCACAGGGTTTTCAGGTGAAGATCATTAAGGAAGCTATGCCAGTGATGGACTGGAAGCTATGCCAGTACATATTCCCATTACTACGCCTTCCAATCTTGCCTCTAGCCTGACTGGAGAAAGATGCAGTGACCAAGAATACCAAATCCCTCCTACCTTTCATCTTGTTCAATTTTGGCACACTGCATGTAAGTTAAATAAGCAGGGGAGAAGTGAGTTGTTTATATATCCTGTTTACATTTTGATAGTATCCTTAGCTTATTCCTGACTTTGCTTAATTCTGCATTTCAAAACAGCACTTTCACTTATTTAGTAACTGCTGAAACCTAGGAATTTGTTGGGGGAACACCACCCACATCTAAGCTGCAAAGCTTAGATATATGAATACAAATATAGTGCTTGGGAAAAATCCTGGGCTGTAGGCAGGAAGTCTGGGTTCTAATCTATGTTGGCACAAACAAGCTATTCCTGTCTCTGGAGTCATTTCCCTCCTAGTAATATGAGGTTGAGTTGCTTTAAAAAGACTATTTGGACTTTGAACTCTTAAGTCAAACAAAAACTTAGAAGTCTCATAAATGAAATAAATCAAAGCATATTTGCTTTGGTGGAAGATGGGATGGGGTCCAGAGTCTCTGAGGCAACTCTTAAGAATCTCCAGGTTCTGCAGAATGTTCTGGTTATCTCTGTGTAAGATGAGTTCTTAGAGTTCTGACACCACATTACTTTCATAGTAACAACCTACAGAACATAATTAAATTTGACTTTGTTGAGATGCATCTAAATTTTTTTTTTTTGGCTTGTACACTATTTGGCAAAGACATATGAAACTACACTGAATTCCTTGTATTAAATATTTTACTACTAAATATTTAGGTTTTAATTATATCCTGTGTGATATCCTTCATCTGTGTCCCAAACTGCGATTATCAAGACAAATGTGATCTCTACTCTCAAACTATTAGTCTCCTTGGGAAAACAGACTATCATGTATCATAGCTGTCAATGGTGGTAGGCCCTTGGCATAGTGGGAGAACGTGGTGGGAATATTCAATTCTGGGGAAAGAATTAATAAAAATACTATGTAATATGTGTCAGACAAAGTTCTATGTGATCACTTTAAAGATGAGTACACTGGGGCCTCCCTGGTGGTGCAAAGGGTTGTAACGCAACCTATGAAGCTATCCAAAGCCACTGCAGCACAAGTTTGATTCCCAGCTGGGGAGAAGCCCACATGGCACAGCAGACCTCTCCTCACTCGCCTGCTGCTCCCCTCAGCAGTGTATTTCTGTTGCTCTGCCTGATCTGTTCCCTGCTCTGTCTCTGGTGAGTCCTCTCACCCGCCCCACCCGGTGCCTCTGGCCTGTACCCCAGTTCTTGTATGCATAGATGAATAAATCTTTAAAAAAAAAAAAAAAGATGAGAAAACTGTGGCCAAAGAAACAATTTGGCTATAGGTTAAAAAAAAGATGGAGGTTTAAAATCAGACTTCTACTTTTTTTTTAGGCTTATTTATTTATTTATTTATTTGTTTGTTTGTCTTTTTGTTTATACATGCACTGGGTACAGTCAGAAGCGCGGGAGGGTGAGAGAATTCACCAGAGCCAGAGCAGGGAGCAGAGCAGGCAGAAGGACTGAAGTACACTGCTGAGGGGAGCAGCGGGCGGCAGGAGAGGTCTGCGCGCCATGTGGGGCCCTCCTCCGGTGGCCGGGGGGCAGCCGGGGATCCAGCTGGGGATCCAGCCGGGGATCGAACCGGCGCCGCAGAGGCCGCGGGCAGCTTCGCAACCCAGCGCTCAACCGCTGCGCCACCGGGGAGGCCCCAGACTTCTACTCTTAATCACTGTGATTTATCTACAGATGTGGAAGCAATTAAGTTGAATCTTGAAGCACTACCTGCAATTAGGGCAAAAAAGTCAGCAGAGAGAGGAAGCACCAGGAATGAAAGGAAGCAGAGGCACAAAACAGCACACAGGATTTCTAAGTTGTGAAGAGAGAGGTAACACAGGGTACAAGAGGGACTGCAGTAAGGAAAATAGGATAGAGGGTCGATACTTCTGTCCCTTCTATCTCTGCAGTGAGATTCAGAACTCTGGGAAAACAGAGTGAGTTTAAGAGACGGGAGAGCTGGATTAGCATCTAGGATGCCATTGACCTGAATCTCTCTGATCTTCTTAGGAGATACAGGGTAAATGAAGTGTTTAAAATTCTACTGTTGGTTGAATTTGAATGTGCAGCAGATTTTGGACAAACTGGGATCCTGGGTAAAAAGCATCTATGGAGTACTCTTAAGGAAGGGAGACTACAAGACCAAAACCCACTGAAGTTTGTTCACCTGAGGAAAGTTTGAGAAGTGGCAGTCTTATCAAAATCGCAGTATTTTGATGTTAGAATAAATAAACTGTACAAATTTTCCTTAATTCAATATAAGAGTAGATGTGGTCTACAGTCTCTGCTGTAAGGCCAAACCAGTTCATTAAATATTCCTCTGGCTTAGTGAGTATTGTCATTGTATAATGTGGTGAAAAAAAAAAAAAATCTCCTGTAACAAGGTGTATAGAATGAGGACAGTACACCATCTGTGTGCATGCCAACAGGAAAATGGAGAAGCTGGTAATGATCCAAAATACTTCTGTGCAGAAATACAAAATGGCATTTTATTTATGTTTTTCTTAGCACAAGATTATCACAGGCTACAGGCTACAAATAATATGTTGTTGCTCGGAATCCCTGCCTGCCTTGAGCAAGCGCAGCAGTCTGAATGATCTCAATTTTAACAGGGAAAGGCGAGATTTGTTTCAGATGTGCTTCACAGCTTATGGAGGCCAAGTGGCTTCTCACCATGGTGATAATCAGGTTGCTAGGGTGGGCGAGGCCAAGTCAGGAAGAATGGTCCCCCAACAGACCTACTGAAATGAATGGCTCATGCCACCAGCAACTTTCTTCAAGTTCTGATTAATTTCCCATGAAATAATTGCTTGGAATACACCCATGTGGTTCCTTTATTCATTGCTTCTTTGTCTTGCCGACAGGTGGGTCAGTCAATGCTGAAACATACAGTCTGAACCAAGCATATGTGATGCCCACTGCACAATACACTGAGGTCAATAACAAAGGGATAAAGGGATACTTCAGTTTCCACGAGGTGAAAGGGAATACAAATTCACAGAAGGCTTCCAGAGGCCCCAGGCCAAGGAGGTAGAAAGTTTCCATCCAATTAAAAAGAGGTTTTTCTTTTCTGAAGAAAAAACAAAGTCTGATTTTAGATGAGTCATTCTGGTGTAGCAAACATGTCTCAGCTAACGCTTTCCACCTGCACTGTCTTGATGTGAAGTGCAGCCAAAGCCAGAGTCAAAAGAGTGTATTAAATGCCACATTTAGGAAAGAAATGCTAACTCTAAACCATTACAGTCTCTCAGTCGTCCCAATTCACCCACCATCTACCTGAGTTGTCCGGCAGCTGAAGCTCATCATTAGCTCTGCATTTGGAAAAGGAAAGGGGGCTGGATGCTGCGAATACTGGACTAAGATTATGGTAGACAACGTGTAATTCAGGGTCTTTGAAATGTGTTTTTGGGTTTTTTTGGTAAAATACCATGAAACTTGTTATTTTCATGTGTTTGATTCAGTATCATTTGGTATACCGACATTGTCACACAGAGATAACCACTATGTACTTTCAAAACATTCTGAACACCCCAGAGAGAATTTCTGTAAACATTAAGCAATAATAACCCCAGGCTAGCCCCACCCCTTGCCCATAACCTCTAATCTACTTTCGTTCTCTATGAATTTGCTCTTGTAGCGATCCCTTTGTGCCTGGCTTATTTCACTAAGTCTAATTTTTCAAGGTTCGTATCTTCTGTAGCATGTATCAGAACTTTATTTTTTCTGGCTGAATAATTCCATCATAAGCATGTGCTGTATTTTGTTTATCCATTCATGTGTTGGTGGACACTTGTGTTACTTCTACCTTTTGGCTATCGTGGATAAAGCAGCAATGACTATTTGCGTACAAGCATCTGTCTGAGTATTTGTTTTCACCTCTTCTGAGCACGCACTTAAGAGTAGAACTGCTGGGTCACATGGTCATAATTGAGTTTTAATAAAATTAAGTAGATGAAATCTTATGGCCATAATTAAATATGAACCATTGCAAGCTTAAAAAAATTATACAAATAATGTGACATGGAAGCTGAGAAGAGAATAAATTCCAGCCTAATTCAGTATCAACAATTTTCACAAATCTTTAAGCTATGTTTGTATTTATGTGGCCTTACTCATAATGTATACTTTAGTTTCCAGTTTTTAGTTTTCATCTATATATTCAATTTGATTTTGGTAGTTCCTTCTCAAATAGTCCCCAAACTAAAAACATAACAAACTATGTCACCATGTTAGTGATGAGATTATGGGTAATTTCTCCTTCTATTTGCCAATTTCTTGTAATGTTGTTATACTATCATTATAACTCCCCTCCTCCCATCATTATAACTTAAAAATGAAGTTTAAAAGGTTTATTTGACTATTTAGGAGTAAATATTTCACAAGAGTAAATATAATTTTAAAGGTATTTCTTTTGATTACCTGAAGAGAGTCTTCAGTGAGGAAATACTATAGATGGTAAATAGCAACATGAGTAAGATTTTAATGGGAAGTTCTGTTAAAAAAGCAAAAAAAAAGGTCCATAAGAGAAAGTTTATGATACTTAAGCACCCTGATAAAGCTATATAGGTCTAGTAATGCTTTTAAGCTTGATTATGCATTTTTTGTGCCATCTCAACACAGTGAGGATTAGGGACAAATTGGAGGTTATATTTAAGAGAATGGATAAGCTCGCTTCTTCCAAGAGGTTTTAAGGTTGTTTAAATCAGACAGTATTGATTTCTAGGCCCGATGAAAAGGGCATGGCAATTAAATATATCTCTCTAAAGAGAAGCTATTTACCTGGTGCCGTGAAGAGCAGAGGGAAGAGAGAATAATGTCCTGTTGTGGTCAGAATCAGGAAAATCGAAGCATCTCTTGCTTTTCCCACAGACAAAAGGCTAAAAATTAAAATTCTCATAATAATTCCTTAAAACAACTGAAACTTACACTTACAAATGACTTAAATAAGCTGTATCTATTATTTCCAGAACTGGCTTAAGCATAAAATAACATACTGATCTTTGCTACAAGTCCAAATCAATTGGTAATACTAATTTTCTAGTGGGAAATTTTAAGTGGTAGAATGACTGCACCGATTCAGGGAATATTCACACAAGAATGTGGCTTCCCTAATTACCTTCTACAAAGAATGGGATGTTGTGACTTTAAGAGTTGCTTAGAGGTTGTAGCCTGGAAACAGGCCTTAGGGTTTCATTTCCAACTTTGTAGCTCTTCTCTTGCGTAAGGCCCTGTACCTGCTGGTGTTCAGTATGAATTTTAACTAACAGCATTAAAAGTTTCGTCCTATTTTTTAATTTGGAAACTCCAAGTTGCTAAATGAACTCAGACAGGCCATATATCAACTTGACAAATTCGCTTAACGTTCTTTCAGAGCTTAAATGAGGTCTCTCAGAATTCAAGAAAAATCTCAGGAACAAAGGTCAATTCTATTACCACTTATTTAACCATACTTGGTTTCAATTATAATACATAAAATGGACAACACTGCATTTAAAGTGCCTTTTATTTTTATTTTTTATAATGGCACAGTGAAAAGGTCCTAAGATTCAACATCTTAAGATTCAGGGTTAAGTCCTAACTCTCCTAACTAGCTATGTGACTTTGGATAAGGCATTTAAACTCTCTGAGCCCCAGTTTCTACAGATGTTCAGATAGGATATCTACTATTCTAATTACTTAGAATAGGAAGTGAGGCGCAGCAGAGAGCACAAATAAAACAAAACCCCAAAATAACAGTTGTGGAAATTTTGAAGAGCTGTGAAAACATTAGGTATTATTCCATAATGGACTCAGTCTTTGACTAACAACACTTAACAAGAATATGGGAAGCTATTTCCACAATTGCGATGATCCCACAGCCCATACTTTTTCCATACTCAATATCCAGAACCTGGTATCAAGGTTCTTAATCACTACAGTATCCCTTTCAAAATAAAACGCAGAAGCAATACACAATACACAAAATTTTGTAACCTCAGAACCTTTAGTCATGCACAGACCTCCCATGTTGAGCACGCCTGTTCTATCCTGGTATAAATCTGTTCCTTTATACCTTTGCCTTTGTCCATCCCACTGAACATGTCAAGATAGCACAAATCAAATAGAAATAACAGGATCATTGTGAAATATGCCATGATGCTGACAGAATAAACTATCTCTTACCTCATTGGGAGGATTGCCAGGAGTATGGCTTTTTCATGGACATGCCACCCAAACATGAAGGCGCTCAAGGCGCAAAGAATCAGACATCGGAGAAAGCCTCTGGGCCCTTGGGGTTTAAACCAAAGACAGAAAACAGAGGGCTAGAAACAATAGGCAAAGATAAAACTTCAGTATCATTTAAAATAGGTTTCACAGAAACATTGTTCAGGTGAATATAATTGGCATCATCTCCGCTGAAACACAGCAGACATTATGCGAGTCTCCATAATTCAACACTTTGCCAACAGTCCGCCAAAAGCCAACATGAAACAACTTCTCGGGGAAAAAAAGGCATTTGGAAATTATATTAATTCATTAAAATGAATAGATTTGCCCGACCCCAGGAGGAGACCAGCACCAGCACACAGCCCCGGCGGCGCGCTGAAAAAGCAGACGCGGATCCGGATCGGATCGCAGCTGCCCAGGTCCCCGCGCCTGCGACCTAGGCTTGCGGGGAGACGCGCGGAGGCCCTCCCTGAGTGAACAGGAACAAGGCGCCCAGGCAGGGGAGCGGGATTCAAAAGGCGCCATTCCCGCGCCACTGATCTGGGCTACAGCCCGCGTCCTGGAACTGAGGGCTTTGGAACTGAGACCCGGGGCACGAAATTAGGGGCGTGGGTTCCCCACAACGGTGGGGCACAAGGCAGACACAGCACCCCAAAGCCATTGAGGTGTACCCTACCATCCCCGCTCTGATCCCTGTCCCACGGGGTGGAAAATCAGCTCCCCAAGGGCTCTAGGAGAGATCTCTGGCGCCACCTAGCGACTTGAAGCCAGCAGAGGCTCCTGAAGGAGCTAGTGGCCAGCTGGGGAGTTAGCCCACACCCGGCCCCTTCCGAACAAGTAGTCTGAGCCCACAGGGAGAGTGAGCACCCACAGCCGGGGCAGACCAGGCCCGCAGAAGAGTGTGCCTGAGACCAGACGCGCAGGGAGTGTGTCCCACATCACCATTTTAGAACAGGGACATTTCTTCAGTAAAGACTACCTGCAGAAGGCTTCCTCAGGAGCCAGAGGTGAGCGGGGGAAGTTCGCCCACGCCAGACCCCCTCTGGCCTGCAGTCCAAGCCCAGAGGGGAGCAGGAACTCACCGCCGGGGCAGACCAGGCGCACAGGGGAGTGTGTCCCCACATCGGCATTTTAGAACAGAGACCTTTCTCCAGTAAAGACTGCTTGAAACTGACAGATGACTCCTGGAGGAACCAGAGGGGAACAGAGAAGCCCACCCAAGATGCCGGCCAGTCCCAACAACACAGTGTCCCAACGCATACGGCAAATTAGAAAACAGACAGTAGGGAGGAGAAGAACCACACGCAACCTAGCAACTCTCCAGAGAAAAAGCACACCACAAAAAGAAAACCAGCCCCCAGATTGCAACGACAATAACTTGGAAGAATTTCTGAGCCTTCCAGAAAGAGAATTTAAAATTGCCGTGATTAAAAAACTGACAGAAGTCATAAAGGAAAACAATGATAAGGGAAAAATAATCAACGATCAGAAGAATGCAATTGAGTCCCTAGAGAGGGAAAACAATGGTCAGAAGAAAGAAATTGAGTCCCTAAAGAGGGAAGTAAAAGAAATGCAGGAGATCAAAGAATTAATGGAAGAACTAAAGAATTCTGGGAAAAGCAATGAAAGCAGAATAGATGAAATGGAAGAACGAATAAGTAATCTTGAAGACACAGAAATAAAAAGAACCAAAACAGAAAAGGAAAGAGAAGTACGAAGGAAAAAGAACGAAGAAAGACTTCGGGAACTATCTGACTCCATGAGGAAAGGAAATATAAGAGTTATAGAAATACCAGAAGGAGAGGAGAGAGATGTAGGAACAGAGAAAATATTCAAAGAGATAATTGAAGAGAACTTCCCAAATGTGAAGAAGGAGCTGAAAATTGATATACAAGAAGCAAGAAGAACACCAAACCTCCACGACGAAAGGAAAAATACAGCAAGACACATAATAGTAAAGCTCCCAAGAATCCAGGACAAGGAAAAAATAATGAAGCTGGCAAGAGGGAAGAAACAGATAACATTCAAAGGAAAACCAATCAGGCTGACATCAGACTTCTCCGAAGAAACACTACGGGCAAGGAGAGAGTGGAGGGACATAGTCAACAGACTCCAAGAAAACAGATGCCAACCAAGAATACTCTATCCCGCAAAGCTCTCCTTCCTCTTTGAAGAAAGAATATGGACCTTCCCAGACAAACAGAACCTCCGGAATTTCATTGCAACTAAACCCCCACTCCAAAAAATACTACAAGGAGTCCTAAAGCCAGAACCTCAGAGGGACGAATAACAATGAAAGAAGGCCAAAAAAAAAAAAAGTTATTAAAAGAATAAATAAATAAAATCAAAGGAAAGACAAACACAATGGCAAATACAGATGTTAACATATCAATATTAACTCTAAATGTAAATGGACTAAACTCTTCAATAAAAAGACACAGAGTTGCAGCCTGGATTAAGAAACAAAACCCAACCTTTTGCTGTCTCCAGGAAACACATTTAGCTACAAAAGATAAAAATAGACTCAAAGTTAAAGGATGGAAAACAATCCTACAAGCAAATGGACCAAAAAAGAAAGCAGGAACAGCTATACTTATATCAGATAAAACAGATTTCAAACTCAAAAAGATAAAAAGAGACCCCAATGGTCACTACATTATGATCAAGGGGACAATACTTCAAGAAGAAATAACACTCATTAACATATACTCACCAAACGAAGGAGCACCAAAATATATCAGACAACTGTTGTCCTCTCTGAAAACAGACATCAGAGAAAACACATATGTAGTGGGAGACTTCAACACACCACTATCAACAATGGATAGATCAACAAGACAAAAAATAAGTAAAGAAACCAAAGCTCTAAATAAGGACCTAGAGCAATTGGGCTTAACAGACATCTATAGAACACTAAACCCCAAAAAAACGGAGTATACATTTTTCTCAAGCGCACACGGATCATTCTCCAGGATAGATCACATACTGGGGCACAAGACAAACATCAACAGATACACCAAGATTGAAATCATATCAACCATCTTTTCTGACCATGAAGGCATCAAACTAGAAATAAACCATAAAAAGAAGGCTAGGAACTTTCCTACCTCATGGAGATTAAAAACCACACTACTGGAAGACCATTGGACTAATGAGGAGATCAAAGAAGAAATTAAAAAATTTTTTGAATTGAACGACAAGGAGGACACCAATATCCTAAATGTATGGGATGCAGCAAAAGCAGTAATAAGAGGAAAATATATAGCAATAGAAGCTCACATCAAGAAACAAGAAAGAACGCAAAGAAACAACCTAATCTCGAAGCTCAAAGATCTAGAAAAAGAACAACAAAAAAACCCCAAAACCAGTAGAAGAAAAGAAATAATAAAAACCAAAGCAGAAATAAATGAAATTGAAACTAAAAAAACAATCCAAAAGATCAATGAAACCAAGAGCTGGTTCTTTGAAAAAATCAATAAAATAGACAAACCGCTAGCCAGGCTCACAAAGGAAAAGAGGGAGAAAGCACAAATAAACAGGATCATCAATGAAAGAGGAGAAATCACAACGGACACAGCAGAAATCAAAAGAATAATCAGTAACTACTATGAACAGTTATATGGAAACAAGTTTAACAATCTAGAGGAGATGGACAAATTCCTACAACTCTACAATCACCAAAAGCTAGATAAAGAAGAAATAGAACACCTAAACAGACCAATTACAATTAGCGAAATTGAAATGATAATCAAAAACCTCCCCAAAAACAAAAGCCCAGGACCTGATGGATTTACAAATGAATTCTACCAAACATTCAGAGACGAATTAGTGCCTATCCTTCACAAACTCTTCCAAAAAATTGAGAAGGAAGGGACAATACCAAACACGTTTTATGAAGCCAACATTACACTAATACCAAAACCGAACAAGGACAACACAAAAAAGGAAAACTACAGGCCAATCTCCCTAATGAACACTGATGCAAAAATCCTCAATAAAATTTTAGCTATCAGAATCCAACAATGTATCCATAAGATAATTCACCACGACCAAGTAGGATTCATTCCAGGGACTCAAGGATGGTTTAACATCTGAAAATCAATCAACGTTATCCAACACATCAACAAAAAGAAATATAAAAACCATATGATAATATCAATAGATGCTGAGAAAGCTTTCGACAAAGTGCAACACCCATTCATGATAAAAGCCCTTGAAATTCTTGGGATACAAGGAACATACCTCAACATCATAAAGGCCATCTATGACAAGCCAACAGCCAGTATCATTCTCAATGGTGAAAAGCTGAAAGCAATTCCATTAAGATCTGGAACAAGACAAGGATGTCCACTCTCACCACTGCTTTTCAATATAATACTGGAAGTCCTAGCCAGGGCAATAAGACAAGAGAAAGACATCCAAGGAATCCAAATAGGAAAAGAAGAAGTCAAACTATCACTATTTGCAGACGATATGATATTATACATAGAGAACCCCAAAAACTCCACAGAAAAGCTAATTCAACTCATCAATCAGTTCAGTAAAGTGGCAGGATACAAAATCAACACGCAAAAGTCAGTAGCCTTCCTATACACAAACAATAAATCTGAAGAAGAAGAAATCAAAAAAACCATCCCTTTGTTATTGAAACAAAAAAAATCAAATATTTGGGAATAAATCTAACAAAAGAGGTAAAGGACCTACACAAAGAAAACTATAAAACACTGTTAAAAGAAATAGAAGAAGACACAAAGAAATGGAGAGACATCCCCTGCTCATGGATTGGAAGAATAAACATTATTAAAATGGCCATCCTTCCAAAAGCAATATACAGATTCAATGCTATTCCAATCAAAATTTCAATGTCATTCTTCAAAGAAATAGAACAATTATTGATGAAATTCATATGGAATCACCAAAAACCCCGAATAGCCAAAGCTCTCCTGAAAAAAAAAGAAGGGAATGGAGGCATCACACTCCCAGACTTCAAACTATACTGCAAAGCCATAATCATCAAAACTGCATGGTATTGGAACAAGAACAGACATACAGACCAATGGAATCGAATAGAAAATCCAGAAATAAACCCACAGATTTATGGCCAACTAATCTTTGACAAAGGAGCAAAGAATATGCATTGGAGCAAAGAAAGTTTGTTCAATAAATGGTGCTGGGAAAACTGGGTCGCTACATGCAAAAGAATGAAGCTTGACCACTACCTCACACCATACACAAAAATCAACTCAAAATGGATTAAAGAACTAGACATAAGACCTGAAACCATAAAATATATAGAAGGAAATATAGGCGAAACACTACGGGATTTGCACATCAAAGACATCTTTATAGACACATCACCCAAAGCAGTGATAGTGAAGGCAAAGATAAACAGCTGGGACTACATCAAATTAAAGAGCTTTTGCACAGCAAAAGAGACAATAACAAAAACAAAGAGAAACCCCACCAACTGGGAGAACATTTTTGCACCCAACACTAATGATAAAGGACTGATCACAAAAATCTGCAAAGAGCTGATGAGACTCAACAACAAGAAAGAAAATAATCCAGTCAAAAAATGGGCAGAAGAGCTAAAAAGAAATTTCTCTGAAGAGGAAATGCAAATGGCCAACAGGCATATGAAAAAATGTTCAACATCACTTGTCATCAGGGAAATGCAAATCAAAACTACCATGAGATACCATCTTACACCAGTGAGAATGGCACATATTAAAAAAACTAGCAACAACAAATGTTGGCGAGGGTGTGGAGAAAAAGGAACTCTTCTGCACTGTTGGTGGGAGTGCAAACTGGTCCAACCACTGTGGAAAGCTGTGTGGAGATTTCTGGACCTACTAAACATAGAGCTTCCATATGATCCAGCAATTCCACTCCTAGGTATTTACCCAAAGGACACAGAAACATCAATTCCAAACAACACCTGCACCCCTATGTTTATAGCAGCACTGTTTACAATAGCTAAGCTTTGGAAACAACCCAAATGCCCAAAAATAGATGACTGGATCAAGAAGATGTGGTACATATATACCATGGAATATTACTCAGCATTCAAAAAAGATAAACACATGCAATTTGCAGCAACATGGATGGCGCTGGAAGGGATCATGCTCAGCGAAATAAGCCAAAAAGAAAAAGAAAAATACTGCATGGTCTCACTTATAGCAGGAATCTAGAAAACTTAAATAAGGGACCAGGAAAATGAATAACTACAAGAAAGTGAAAATCAAAATCAACAAAAAACTATGAACCAGAGACACTTTTAGGGGGGCGGGGGCGGGAGGGGAGGGATTGGGGTCAGAATGGGGGGGCTGCAATTGTATGGGGAATATAACAATAAAATTTATAAAAAAAAATGAATAGATTCATCAAAATTAATAGTAACCTATAAATAATCCAGAAAATAAGCCCTTAATTATACCTTCATAACTAGTTAATGGTGGCTGAGCCTATTAGTTAGAGTATAAAAGTTTATAGATATTTTGGGGCTAATAATAAACTAGATTTTACCAGATTAATAAATGAACACCTAGCTTTGTGGGCTGGACTGCCACTTACAATAAAACCATGGCATCCCAATGCAGCTGAGGCTTTAGAGAAGTTTTTACCTCTGTTGGAACGTGTGAACAAGTGGGCCAGCTGAGCTTAATGACCCAGTGGTACCTGCCATGCAGCTAAGTTGAGTCAGGTGTCTTGTTAGGTTTGGTCACTTAGAAATCAAATTAAAGCTGAGTGTCAACATAGATAGAACTGTGTTGTTTATATTGCCTGCTACTAAAGTTATATCATGAAATTGAGGGTCTGATGATCACTAACAAATGAAAACAACTGGAAGCCTCTAACAGCATCTGATTCATAGATTATCTGATGCACAATAAGCCATTGTTGACCCTTTCAACTCATCATCATCAAGACAACATATTTATACACTCCACCAGTCAGCTAAAGATTAAAGCAACTACAAAAAGCTGATGTCCCTAAGAGCATTTTCCTGTTTCTCCACAGTGAGGTCCACGCTCCCTCCCTCCTAGGCTTTTCTTTGCTCCTCATCCAAGCATGAACAGATGGCAAGAGTCTCTCTCACAGAGGCCTCACTAGTAATCTTTCCAGATCACAGTCAAAGTTACCCTAAGAATTAAGAAGTGACTCAATCCGCAGCAGGATTACAGCCAGGAACCGAAAAACTTGAACATTGGGGGCCTAAGGGTTAAATCTCAGTACTACCACCACAAAAGCCCACTGTGACTGCCTGAGTTCAATTCCTGGCCAGGGAGCTGACCCACATGGCACAGCAGACCTCTCCTTCTTGCCTGCTGTTCCCCTCAGCTGCGTATCTCACAGATCTGCCTATCTGCTCCCCACTCTGTCTCTGGTGAATCCTCTGAACCCTCTTCCCCACACACACCTCTGGCCTGCACCCTTGTTCTTCCACACAAAATAAATAAAATCTTTAAAGGAAAAATTTGAACATTAAAATTAGAAAATAGTGAAAGTTAAAATTTGCTCAGACATACAAAAGAACAGGGGAGACTCAATAAATGAGTTCTTACCAAGATGGCAATTAGAGTGCAGAGGAGGGTGGCCAAGGGTGTTACTGAGGGAAGAACCGTGTGCTGGAACTGCTGAACCAAACCGCTTGTCATTGAGGCCTTGGGAATCTTGTTGGGATCAAGAAGTTTCAATTCTACACCTACAGAGTAAGCATACGGTTTATTTTATTTTTATTAATGACATACTATATTTTACCAATCAACTCCTTGAGGAAAAAAAAAGCTATTAAATTTTATTGCTACTTCAAGGTCAAGATTTCATGAACACATTTCTGACTGTTTTACCTAAATGCCTCTGGTCTTGAGATTATCCATGTAAAGCAACTGTCTGCACTAGCACCAAGAATTTGTGCAACTTAGCAAGAACTTTACTGGCAGGCAACAAGATTAGCAATCTGCTCTCATCTTTAAGATGAGCTTTCTAAAAGGCATGTCTGACCATATCACACCCCAGCTTTGAAACCTTCATGCCTACTGGGAAATCCATAGTCCTAAGTAGGACATAGAGTGTCTTCCATAAACTATTCCCTTTTACCTCTTTGGCTTCATCTACTCCACTTGGTTAAAAGTGACTTGACCATAATGAACTGACACACCACTCTCAACATTTGTGTTCTTCTGAACAGGCTTTCCTTACAATGACCCATTCACTTTATGAAGTTAACTTCTAATTTATTCACTCATCTGAGAAAACCCCTAAATCAAGAAGTGGAGCTGATTTTCTTGTGGGCCAGTTATACCTAGTACATGTCTCTCTTCAGCATTCTCCATATTGTATTGTATTCTGTTTATGTATTCATTTCTTATCCCCAGCATACAGGAGTTCAAGAAATAAGTATTAAATGAAGCCAGTCTGAGACAGATGAGGCAAGCCCCAGCCCAAACAAGCTAACAGGACAGTCAAGGGCTAGTCTGAGCATTGCATAGTCCTGTCTAATGCTGCTGAAAATCAATAAAATGTAGGAAAGGTATAGACTATCAAACATATTTTCTATTCATTCATCTTTTCCCTTTTCCCTTTAGCCTAATTCTCTCTTAGAGCTCATAATTATTTCCCTGAAATATAGTTGCCTAATCTGCCCCTACCTTTCCAGTTCAGATAGCTTTGAGACATACATACAAGGTGAAGTAAATCAGTTTCCGAACTCAGACAAAGCAAGTCACCTTTGTATTTCATACCACACTGGTTATTTAAAGATTTTTTTAAAAAATGTAAATGTTAAGAAATTACTCTTTAAGAATAACACATCCACACTGTGTGTGGATTCACAGTGGGTATGGGATAACACCAACTTAGAGTTCCCTACAAGTATGTATTGAAAACTAAGAGGTTGCATCTACCAAAGGCTTTGCAGCCATTATTTATAGCCCTCTGAGGCACACAGTGGTAGACTAACTTGCTTAAAGTCACACAAATAACTGGTAGCAGAACTGAACACCGGTCTGTCTGACTCCAACGCCCCTGCTACTGACTAGCATGCAAGTTCTTTTTTGCTGCACTTGTTTCTTATAACATGCTGCATAAGACAGGTAAAGTACCATTATCACTTTATTACAGTGAGGAGAGCAAGGTTAGAGGGGTCAAATGACTTGCCCACTGTAGCAATTTATGCAGATGGACCTCCAAACCAAGCCATCAGCAAATACCAGCCCCAGGTCAAGCCCAGCCTGTGACCTGGTTTGGCATGGTACAGAAACTAGGAATGCTTTTTACATTTTTAAAAGGATTGAAACCTGCCTCCTCCCAAACCCTCCTTTTAGACGGCTTTTAAAGTCTAAATTATCTGACCCATTACAGAAGTTTGTTAAACCTTCTCTGCCATTCCCCATTAAACCAGGCTGTATTTACAAATGAGAGACAATGATTTATCCCAAAGTGAATTATTTTCAGCAGAACCGTCTCAAGGTATAAATTTAAAAACACTGCCGGGCCTCCCCTGGTGGTGCAGCAGTTGAGTGCTGGGCTGCGAGGCTGCCCACAGCCTCTGCTGCACCGGTTCGTTTCCTGGCCGCCGCCGGTAAGGGTCCCACAAAAAATAAATAAATAAATAAATAAAAATAAAAAAAATAAAAACACTGCCTAGGTTTCTCATCTCATGCAAGATTATCATTTAAAAAAAAATTAGTTTAATACCAAAGTCACATTTATTTACCTACTTCCTCACATATTTAAGTTTTAAATTTAAAAATCAGGTTAACTACTGAATAATGTTTTACTTAAGGCAAGAGTACCTTTTAAAAATGTCTACATTTTAAATTTGTTTTTCCTCAGGAAAGAACTGACAACTCTTCACCACGATGAGCTTTTACAACGAATGCAGTCTGTGTACTGCATTGACGCCTCAGTCCCCTATTCACTCTGAAAGCTAAATGCAGGGCTGAAGAACAAACAGTTCAGCCTTATTCAAAACACAAAGCAGGTTTTTCCATTTCTCAATGTGACTAGCCCTTTCAATATTCATAGTGTCAGTAAGAAGGATTGCTACCATACCAATGACACACAGCACTTTGTCCAAAACGTTGTACAAAGCCCAGAAGTTTGGAGCCCAATATGCATGGCAGAGGCCCCTCTTGAAAGGGAAGAGTCGGGAAAAGACTTGAGGCAGCTGGTTCTATTGAAAAGAAATTAAATAGTGATCAGTCTTTTCCAAATTCAAGAAAAGAACTAGGGAACTGTCTATGGCATAGAACACAGAAAGTTGTAGATCTGGGATCTAATCTTTCTTCTCACAAGTAAGCCATTGTGAGATTCACAGCAATTCATAGACCCCCCCCTTTTTTTTTTTAAAGATTTATTTATGCATACAAGAACTGGGATACAGGCCAGAGGTGCCGGGGGTGAGAGGATTCACCAGAGACAGAGTGGGGAACAGAACAGGCAGACTGACTGAAACACACTGCTGAGGGGAGCAGCGGGTGAGACAGGAGAGGTCTGCTGTGCCATGTGAGTAGCTTCCTGGCCGGTGGGGATTAAGCTCGTGCTGCAGAGGCTGTGGATTGCTTCATAGTGCTGTGCTTAACCCCTTGAGCCTCCAGGGAGGCCCCTTTAGACCCTCTTTTCGTCCAACTTCATCTGTTGAATGGGACAAGATACAAGGAAATACTCTGAATACCACATCAAACTATTGAGATAAGGATAACATGGGAAGAATTTACAAGATGTAAAGAACACACTGCAGCTTACCCAGTTCTGTTGAAGAGAAGGGGACAGTAGGGAAAACTAAAAAAGATGCAATGCTTTTCAGTTTTAGCAGAAATTAGAATTAGCTGAATTCAGGGTCAGGGAAGAAAGGAAAAAAGAAAATATTTTTGGAACATATCTAACATTCTAAGCAATTTAGCATACTTGCTGTTGGTGAATGTGAAAGTGCCATGAGTACTGATTTTGGGGTCACAAATAATTTTTTGCATGTAAACATATCAGCAAATAAAGAATCTGAGAATAATGATTGTGTGGGGCCTCCCTGGTGGGGCGAGGGGTTAAACACTGCACTATGAAGCAATCGCAGCCTCTGCAGCACGAGTTCGATCCCCGGCCGGCCAGGGAGCAACCCACATGGTGAAGCCGACCACTCCTGTCTCGCCCGCTGCTCCCCTCAGCAGTGTATTTCATCAGTCTGCCTGTTCTGTTCCCCACTCTGTCTCTGGTGAATCCTCTCACCACCCACACCTCTGGCCTGTACCCCAGCTCTTGTATGCATAAATAAATAAATCTTTAAAAAAATAATGATTGTGTATGTGACATATGTAGAACATACACATATATAAACACATATACTGGAATATACACAAAAATGAAAGAATATCATCTTATCTTTAGGGACTCATACAAGGGAGGAGTAAATAAGGAGTTTTGCTTATATATTCTTGGCTTTATTATTTTTTCTAACAACAAAAAAACCTGTATTATTTCATAAAAAACAAAAGGCTTACCAAGGCCAGGAAAGGACCCAATGAAAGAGCAGAAACTAGGAAAACAATCAGTCCCAGGGAAATAAGACGAAGAAAGCTGAAACTATTCCATCGAATAGATCCATCTAGAGAAAAGGAATATAATCATTAGCAAGGAGCATGGAAAGCCGCAACTTATACCATGTGCTAAAACGAGAGTATCTCCTGATGATGGTACACTAATTTTATGATGTGGATGTGGCAAGAGCAAAGGGAAGTTAGAATGGGGAAAGGGACTACAGGATCAGTAACTGAGAGATGTCTGTTATATCGCATAATATCCTCTCCCTAAGGCACAAAACTAAAGAAAAATAAAATAAAGGTTTTGCCATGATTAAGTAATAATCAAAACCAATAAGCAACTATAAACCAGAGACACACTGGGGGTGGTGGTGGTGGTGAGGGGATTAGAGAATGGCGGGGAGAGGAAGAACTAGAGTCAAAATAAGGGGGGTTTGCAATTGTATGGGGAATATAACCAAATTGAAAATGCATACATTGTACAAAGATGAAAAATGATGTAAGAATTATATAAAATAAAATATTAAAAAAAAATTTAAAAAAAAAAGGTTTTGCCATGATTGCTAAAACTTACCTGGCTTATTTGCAGTGAAACAGTAAGATCGCAACAGATAAATACCATACGCTGGTGCTACATAGAGGTAGATGTGCTTGAAATGAAGGAGAACAGCAAAAAGAAATGCTCCTTCCACATGTCTTTTCTAGAAAATTTAGAAGGGAAATATCATGTTAAATTTTAGGGTAAACTCAATGCAATAATGTAATGTTCGTGACTGAATCCTGGAACAAAAAAAGGACATTAGTGGAAACGCTGGTGAAATCTTAATGTACCAATGATGCTTTCTTAGTTTTGATGAACGTCATAGTTACGTAAGATGTAACATTAGGGGGAAATGGGTGAGGGATATAGGAATTCTCTGTACTGACCATGCTAATTTCCTATCAATTTAAAATTATTTAAATAAAGTTTGTTAAAAATAAAAGGGCACTGGAGATTGGCTGCACAACACTGTGATTATACTTAACATTACTGTATCATGTACTTAAAGATGGTTAATGTGGTAGGCTATATGTTGTGTGTATTTTACCGCAACTAAAAACATAGATTTTAAAAGATATTCTTAGCGAGGGCAATATGACCTCTGGGAATTTTGGAAGGATCAAGTGAACTAATGGTTCAAAATAATCCTCTGCATGTGTGGCATTCACTAGACTTTCTTCTCTACTTTTGTATATGGTTTACATTTTCTGATAAAAGATTTCTGATAAGACAAAAAGTTTTAAAAATTCAGGTAAATAGTTTACATGCAATATTAGAAAAATATAAGCAAGTGATTCCAGTGAGCTTTATATTGAGTTTAATGGGTCATAAATTCATTATTTCAACAACCATTTGTTAGGTACTAAGCTCGATGATGAGATACAGGATGTAATATCGTAATAAATTTCAAAGTCCCTCTAAGGAACTAAAGGTCAGTTACAATGAGAATTTAAAGAAATACATATGATGCTATACTACCAAAGAAGCATCATTTAAGTCTTTTTTTGTTAAGAACCCTATAAATCTTACAGATCAGGTTACATATAGCACATCAGCTTGAAGACATAAGGTACAGTATTGATCCTAAAACACTACCTTGGAGAACTAAAAGTATTCTGATGTAGAAACAGACTAAAACCAAGTTGACTATAACTAAAGAAGTCTGAATTCTACCTACCTCACAGGGATTTTGGAAGGATCAAATGAGCTAATGCTCTGAGGTTCAGCAAAGGGAACTGCCAAAGGGGCCATGAAAGGCCAAGTTCCTTCCCTCACTGTCTCATCCCGTGTAGTCTAGAAAATATGAGTTAGGAATGATAAGGAAAAAGAACGGGATGCTTACATTGGTTCTTCACCAATTTCATAATTTAGGATTCACCGATGGTCTAGCTGGTTTTATGGCTAAGCTTTAGTTTATTCAATAACTTTCCAAGAATCATTCATTGTACATCAATTATGTTTTAAGTACTACGTGATTAAAAGAAAAAACTATATCCAGACAATTATAATTGACAAAGAATTTTAAAATAGATTATCAAACTTGATCTTTTCAAAGTTCCTGTGAGGTAAAGCCCCATTTTAGAAATAAAAATGTAAGAAGGGGTAAATCTCATTTTAAGGATGAGAAAACTTGAGCTTGAGAGGGTTAAATGACTAGCCTTAAGTTAGAGGTTTCCAAACCTGACAGTGTAGCAAATTCTCTGGAAATTAACAAACCCCAATCCCAGAGATTCAGTGGCCCAGAAAACTGAACTTCTGATTTCTTCCTCTAAAAGGGAGGATAATAAATATAACAACCTTACAGAGTAGTTGTGAGGTTTACTAAATAAGACATTATATATAATGTACCTGATCTGAAGCACTCAATGCATTTGAATAACTCCTGACTGAGACACACAGATTATCAGGGTTAGACAGGATTTCAGTTGAGGTCTTCTGATTCTAAATCCTATATTTTCTGTTACCCTATGCTACATTCTGGTGGTAAAGGTGCATCATCATAGTTATCATATTGTTAATACTCCCGAAAATTCCATTCCTAAAGAAATTAGCTCAACCAGTATAGACACTCAAGTTTATTTCAGAACTGCCAAACTCAGAAAAACTTGTGGAGTATAATTTTCCCATACGTAAAATGAAGAAAATTATTATCAAAAGAAAAGATGGAATTTGTGAGAAATACTTAATAAAAATGTCTATAGTCCTTGGCTATTCAAAACAGTTGCTATAACGCTTACCCATCACCCACTATATTGATGACTTTATAAGCTAAAAACCAAAATTAAAGGGGGAAAATCAAATTGGTCTATTTTGTGTTTACCTGAAATAATCGTGCAATGGAGAGTAGCATTAAACCAAATAAAAAGCCGTTATACTGGAAATGAATATCTGGACTTATGTCAAGGAAAGAGTAGAGGATAACAAATTTACAATGAACTGTGCCAGCAGATCAAGTATAAAAATTACAAATGCCTTCTTAACAGTTAAGTTAAAGATAAAATATCACTACTAGTTCGAACTTCTGTAAATGTGTTTTCTACAAAATTCTGAAACAAATTCTTCAACTAAAATGTATGTAATGCTAAAGATTATCATAGGGGGTAAAAAAAATTGATATTTTAAGAAGAAAGCCAGGAAACTTTCTCTCTCTCTTTTTTTTTAATCTTAAAGACCCAGCAGCTGAAGGGCAAGAAGTTTTTTGTTTTGTTTTTTAAAATTAGGGATGAGAAAGGAAGCTCTTTACAGCTACTAAAGGCCACTAGCACACAGGACTCCATTGCTTATAGTCCATTTACTATCTTATTAAGCCTAATGCTGAACCTGGGAGGGAGTTAGAGCTCAGAGATGGCAATTTACTCATGGACTAAAGCGAACTTGGCCACATAACTAAGATTTCATTCCACATCAGGTTTAAACTAAAGTCTGGGTGTTTCCCTCACATATAGCTACTTTTATGAAAATTGTAAAATATTATGCTTCTACCTCAAGGATTTTAGTTACATTCAGATCCTCTGGATTTAAGTTTTGCTGATAATATGTGGTAAGCCAAGATGACAGAAAAGCAAGAAGGCCTACCTGTTCCCATAAGCAACACTGTGATTATGCTGTTTCCATTAAAAGGTATTTAGAATGTGTTCGAAAGTTATTTGAAATATATGTATTAGATTAATCTGAAGACAGCTAACAAATCCCAGCATATTGCTTACTGGTAGTTTAACTGGTTTTTACATATTGCTACCAAATTTTCATGACAAAGTATTCTAAAAACCAGAGTCTGGTAAAGTTGGACAGAGACCGACCACAGTGTGAAAACCCACTAATTCACCACACACCCATTTAAAATAACCACATATTTCACAATCATTATAAAAAAGAACTAATCTTATACTTAGCATATATTAGTACAAAAAATGTCAAGGATACGGTCCACAATTAATAACCCGAAGTTCCACAGCAGTAAAACCGATAGAATAAACTTGGGCTTCTCTGTAAGATCTTTACCTGCTTTTTTTCCATCAATGCATTTACAGCACCTACATTGAAACATCAGGAAAAAATCAGAAATAACTTTGATCTTCATTAGAATGTAACAAAATTTCCTGAGCATATTGATACACTTTATTAGCCACTACCTATAAATTTGACATTCTTGACACCTTAAAAGGGTAGTGACAGAAACAAAGATCCAAGGTTCAGTTCTATGTCTCTTTATTAGCTCTGCTGACTTGAAACAAAGTTTTCAACTAATAAAACTAAAAATAAAAAAATGGTTACCAACAACTGGAAAGTAAGTATTCTGAAAATTGGGAGGGCATACACTATTTCAGTCACTAAGAGTAAAAAATGCAGACCAGAACAAAATAACACTCTAAATTATATGCCCTCATGCTAGACAAACTAGGAATAGTTGTAGCTCCAAATAATTTAAAAAACCCTTTGTAAAAATGTACACAGTTTAAAGGCCAAGATAGAAGTAATAATAGGTATGATTCCAGTTGTATTTCATAGAAGTTGTATGCAGAGACAGAAAAGGGGCTGAAATAATATGCACAAAAAGTTGATAATGACAGCTAGAGGTGGAGGAGTGTGGCTCATTCTACTTTGTGTATACAGTTTTCTGTTTTCCAAAACTTTGACAAGATTTTAAAATGTGTTTCATTTGAATATTGTCAAATTCTAAAAACAAATTTAAAACAATTAATAGACCAATAAAGATGTAATTAAAGTGAGGGGGGTAACAAAAGGTGAATTGCTTTTCTCACATGGAGCCTCAGTTTCCTGATAGAGATAGTAACCTTACAGAGTAATTGAGAAAATCAAGCAAATAATCTGTACCTAATGCCTTGTTCTGAAAATTGGCACACAGATTTAACAATTTATACTTTATTTAACTGTTCCCACTATATTGAAGATAGAAATGAATCTTATTGCCTCTTTCTGCCTGTATATACTTTCCCTGGGAGCTTGAACTAAAATATTTTGAGTTCAAGAAATTAAAAGTAAAAAAATAGTCACCAAGAACCCAAAAGTAAGGCATGCCTTTACAAATTACCTTCCCTTCCAACTTGTGACAGGTCATAGACAGATTGAAAGTTAGGGTGTCCAATAGGAGTTACCCAATGAGAATGAGCGGGGGTTAAAATATTCTCAGGAGACTCTTTCCTGAATGGGACAAGGGTTCGGGATAGAGGGTGTCACAAACAGAAATTTTCCATTTATATGTGACAAGGGTCACTGACTAGCTATTAGCTAGTGCTGTCACATTCACACTAGCAGGCTTAAGTATTAGGATAGAATAGAAACCAACATTAACTGAGAACTTTCTACGTGGAAGCCACTGAGAGAGACCTTCTATATATATACATGCATTCAGCTACCTAAAAGTAATATATGAATAAAAGATGTAAAATGTAAAAATATGAACATAATTTAAAATTTGTGAAGAATCTTCATGAGGCAAAGAATCCAGAGAGAATAATTAAAAGCACTTGAGTTTACTAGAACAGAAACTCCACTGGTGGCATACGTGTGCACAAGTGTATTTGTGCTCACTTATATGTGTGTACATCCCAAAGAATATGGTAGACTACAGAAGTCTTTGGTGGTCTGCTAGGGAGGAAAGAACAGCAAATGGAGTCATTTTGGGATAAGAGAAATGTTCCGGGAACTCTACTTGGGCTACTTTTCACAACATTCACAATCTCTTATGAATACCTCTGCCATGTAGCCCCATTTTATACCCATGTTCTTCCACAAGATTCAGCTAGACTGTAACTGATCACTGTGCATTTTAAAACACAATGACACAGTTTTGGACTGTTGTAGCATTTTTTTAAATTTGAATTTTGGATTTTTATTTATTCAAACCGTCTCTGTAGTCTAATCAAGTGTTTAGAACTTTTACATTTAATGTATATAATTATTGATAAGTTTACATTTAAATCTATCATGTTATTACTTATTTTCCATTTTTCCATCCATTTTGTATTCCTTTTTCAATTTTCCTGTCATCTTTTACACTAATTAAAATGTTTAATATTAAGTGTTATTTCTACCATTTGCTTTTTACCTATACAATTTTGTTTTCTTTTATTTCCCCATGGTTTACTTTTGGCTTCTAAAGTTATGATTAACTTGTTACAGTTTATACTGATATTACATTTTACCATTTCATATTACTTCACATATTTCAACAGAATACTTCCATTTTCACCCCTTACCTTTTTGCTATCATTGTTATAATCATACTTTTATAGCTTCCAAACATATTGTTATTAGTTTTGCTCTAAATAGTAAGTTATATGAACTTTGTTTTCCTCCAATCAGGAACAAATCAATACTAGTTAATACCATACTAATTCATCAAAGCCTTCCACACAAAATGACATTCTCAGACTTACTCATGAACAGCATATACAAAGAGTGCATCTGTGAAGATGACAGAAAATCTCTGGAACAGTAAGGTCTGTAAGCTGCAGTAATTCAGATTATAGACATCCAGCATTTCTTTATCAAAATATTTGGCAACCTGGGACAGGGCATACTCAAACCATGCGAAAAAGGGAGGGTAATCCAAGGTCCACTCTGAAGTTGCCTGTGGTAAAAGTAGAAGACAGAGCTTATTTTAACTAACTGAATAAACAGAGGGTGGCAAAGATTGTAAAAATTTCATCCTCTGGTCTTTAAAGAGTATATGAATAAAACCACACCTAAAATACATTTTATATATATTAGGAATATAGAGCAATTTCTATGTAAAACTGAGTTAAAAACATAATAACATATAAGTTATCTAATACGGTCTTCAATTTCCTTAAATAGAACCAACTATAACAGAAGAAATTAATCTGAAACCTATAATAAACTTGGTTAGGACATGGTTCTACTCATCTAAATCTAAATATAAATAGGGGACTAGAGTTTAACAAATGATTGACCAGCTTGGGTTTAAGTTCTGTCTCAGAGACTCAATTTCCCTATTTGCAAAATGTATTATGAATATTAAATAGGATAAAAGAAATGTAATTATAAATATCACAATGCTACACAAATGCTACTCATCTCTTGTTTCACTAGATCATGATATCCTTGAAAGCAGAAATTATTCTGTCATTTTTGTACCCTGAGCATTTGGTAGGTATTAATTATTAAATAATTATTAAATAATCATTAAACAAATGAATAGTCACTAATGAGTAAATGAAAATACAAATCATATGAAAAAAATATATAAATTTGAAGAGATTATATTTTGATCAAATTCTCTCAGTACCTACACCTCATGGTTTACTATATTAAAAATTACACACAATACTACACGTATAGCACTGAACCAGATACAGACTAAGTATCAATAAATACTACTTCTTTTTATTTGAAAATTTATAACTATCCCCAATAAGATGTCCTTAAAACTAAGCCTAGAACTTTGACCTAGAAGAGTCGAGTTAGTAATAATTTTCTACTCTGTTGTCCTTTTCAATGGAAAACTCCTCTCCTTCTGAAATGTACTTAGAATTCACTATTACCCAGGTGCCCATGGAACCTACTATTTAGGGTCTCTCTGTGGTATAAAATGAGGCAAGAAACTCTCAGATAAATCACTTGTTAGCTCTTTGTTCCTATCAATGCCTGGCATATCAATGCCTTGCCATATCAATGACTGGCAATTTTAGGTTCCCATAAATAGCCTGTTTACTCCCCCTGCAGGTATAAAATGCAGAAGTTTCAGATTTGAGGCCTACTCTCTGTCTAGTGTACTCAGGCTATGGACCTACTCATTAAGTACTCCTTTTTGAAAAGTTTCTTCTCTAATCCCAAGTTGCTAATGTGGGATATAAACAAGATAAGCCCACTGAACTACAGAGAAGATTAAAAATTCAATTTTTTTATCTCATTCTTTTAAATTTTATATTAATAGAGCAGCACCTTTATAATTTATAAATAAAGACACAGTAAGTAGTAAAAGCTCAAAAATATTTCCTTGTTAGAGTATAGATATTTTTTAAAAGTTTAGAAATTAGTGTTCCATGTAATTCCATGAACCTAAATATCAGGGTAGACTCTATTAACAATAGCAGTTTCCAGTTTACTTCTATCTCAGACTCACCCTGCCCTTAAAGAGCTGTGTATTTTATTGGAAGTTTAAGATTTTTCTACCTTATTTTACTTACTTATTGATATGCTTTTTAAAAAAATGAAGAACAGGAAGCATTAGAAAAACTGAGAGGAGGGGCAGGCACTGCATGAAAGATGGTCATTTTTCCAAAACAAGGTGTACGTGCCCTTCCTTTGCTGTCCCTAATCTCACACCACTCAGAGGCTCTATCATATTGCCTTCACTCCACAAAGACTTCCAAAGGTTGGCCCAGAAGTCCCTCTTGATCTCATGGATTTCCATCTGGGGCCCTCTTCAGTGAAGTTATTAGCTAATACTTCCTCCCAAGTGAACAGTTGTGTCACTAAAATAATAAGTGGGAGAGGTAGGTCTCAAATCTGGGTCTCCTGACTCCAAGTCCATTAGCTCAGGAAGTTACCACCACAGAGCTATTTCTTCAAATATAGAAACATCCGATCTCTACATATGAAAGTTCAAAACAATTGTGGTCATTCCACCAAAATTTATTATGGGTCCTTTTGGCATCTTTCCCAAATAGTTGGTTTAATATGAGGTGAGAGCAGAAGGTTAAGATAGAAGTCACAGCTAAGGAGAGTCCTACAAAGCAATCCACTACTCATAGATGCCCTCTCTGCAGCCAGGCAGAAAGACCTTCCCAGACTTAGCTACTTAGCTGCATGTGCTTCTCAGCCTTGTCTCCTGCTGTGAGCCTCCACTCACATATAGTCAAGCGTCATCTACCACTGCGCTCTGCTTCTTATTGTTTTTTGTTGTTACTGTTGAGCAGGGCAGGAAGAACAAAGAAGCATGTATACCATTATTAGGATCTCTTTCATATAAACTTCTCCTAAGATAAACTAACAAGGGAGATATCTTTGGTCTAAATATAGCTTTAGGCATCCCACAATAACATAGTAGTGAAAGTTATAGGTGTAAAATGAGAGAATACCTAGAAGGAATTATAAAATTAAAACAGAAATGGACCACAAAGAGAACCCTCGAGTACCAGTTTCTTAAAGGGTGTGCAGGTGAAGAAGAGTTGTCAAAGGAGACTAAGAAGGAATGGTCACAAAGGAGGAAACAGCAAGACAGGCGACTTTTCATTTACAGGCTGAGAGTCACTATATTAACAATGCTAATGATTAATAACCCTTAATCATGTTTAGAGAACACTTTTGTTCCAAGTACTATGCTAAGTGCTGTACATACATACTGATTTCATCCTAATAATTTTTTTTCTAATAATAATTAAAAAAAAATTTTTTTATTTATGCATACAAGAAGTGGGGTATAGGCCAGAGGTTTGGTGGAGGTGAGAAGATTCACCAGAGACAGAGTGGGGAGCAGAAAAGGTGGGTCTATTGAAATACACTGCTGAGGAGAGCAGCAGACGAGACAGGAGAGGTCTGCCACTCCCTGGCTGGGGATCAATCTCATGCCGCATGCCGCAGTAGCTAGTGATAGCTTGATAGTGCTGAGACTTTTTTTTTAAAGATTTATTTATTTATGCATATAAGAACTGGGGTACAAGCCAGAGGTGTGGCGGGTGAGAGGATTTACCAGAGACAGAGTGGGGAACAGAACAGGCAGATTGACTGAAATACACTGCTGAGAGGAGCAGCAGGCAAGTCAGGAGAGGTGTGATGTGCCATGTGGGTAGCTCCCTGGCTGGGGATTGAACTCGTGCTGCAGTTGGCTTCAGATAGCTTCAAATGCTTAGTAGGTTGTGTCTTAACCCCTTGTGCCACCAGGGAGGCCTGACAGGGCTGAGACTTTAACCCCTGAGCCACCAGGGAGGCCTTCATCCTAATAATTATTTATTATCATTTAATAATTGGGGAAAGTGAGGCTTTGAGAGGTCAAGCAGTTTGTTCATGGTCACTTACATGGGAAGTGGCGGAGCTGAAAGTCAACGTAGGTACCCCTGCCCAAACTGTTGGTATGTAGGCCATAAATAACATTTAACTGGTAATGCATATGTAGAAGAACTGGGGTCAGGGGGAGGTGAGAGGATTCACCAGAGACAGAGTGCAGAGCAGAAAAGGCAAATTTTACTGAAATACCCTTCTGAGGAGAGCAGCGGGCAAGACAGATGCTGCACCATATGTGGGTTAGTTCCCTGGCTAGGGATCAAACTCAAGCCAGAGAAGTAATTGCACTGAGACTTAACCCCTAGGCCACCAGGGAGGGCCATGAAACTCACTTTGAAGTAAAAGGATTTAGTAGTGTTAGAAGACAAAAATGAGGAAAGTATGCTATTTTTTGTAAAGATTAATTAGACCTATATCACATGGAAAATATATGATTTCACATCACCTTAAGAAAAAAAAACTCACAAAGGTGAAAATTAAAACTTACCTCATAGTACCACTGGGATATTGGCAAACTGTGAGTGATAGCAAGCCAGTTTCGGTGTACTTCAAAATCTGTGGAATGGCTATTCAAAACGATTAGATGAATAAAATGAGATTTTGTAACATTTATTAATTTCATTTCACATGTCTATAATTATGCTCTGAAGTGGACTGACACCCTCATGCAGTCACAGAACACTATCCTAAAGACAAAAACAGGCATTATATAAGTCTGAAATACCTCACTTATCTGGAGGCCAAACGTCCTGAAAAAGTTGAGGACCTACAATCATATGAAAAGGGTCTGGCATTATCTAAAGGGCTGACCAAAACCTACACTTTTCCTTAAGGGAGGCCTTTAGACTCTTGCTTAAGGTGAGGTACTTTTGTTCTTAAATATAATGAAGATTCTTTATCTAGAAAAGGTCTCATACACAAGTCGGATCGTCAAGGATGAGTACACATTTCCCAGACAGTAAAGGCCTCTGCTCTAACTTTCCCAAGTTTCCAAATTTTCCCCATTTACTGTCTTCCCCCTGACTATATATATATAAATACACCCAAGCACATCCCTTGTAGGGGAGGACAATTTCCCTCTTTTTTTTTTTAATCATGTAACATGTATGAGAGTCCCAAGAGAGGTAAGAAAGATAGGAGACTCAAAGGGGCAACCAGATGTTTGAGGTTGAAATAACATTCTAAACTAAGGAAAGATATAGGGGTGTAGGGCTTCAAAGATGTGAAAGGCCATTCAGAAGAGGAAATATCTGATAAAGGTTGCCCTGGCAGGCAGATACATCTCAGGTGAAAAAGTTATCACTGGCCATTGCTCTTTCCGGTACAGACCCCTCTTTAATGTAAATTTCCCTTACTGAAGAGTAACTTCTATTCTGTTCTTAAAAGAATCTCTTGTGCCTCAAAATAAGCAGCCCCAAAGAATTTTTATGCCAAAGAAGCCTATTTTAGGGTGGCATATTCTGTACCCTTCTCCTTTTTAAGATTTTTTTTTTTTGTTTTGTCCACTGCTGGACCGCCCTTCTACATTAACAGCATCTGATCCATAGATGTGCTCAATATAGTCTTAGTGAATTAACAGCTCATCAAAGTTAACAATGAGTTCCACAGCGAAACCTGACTTATACTTTCCAATATTTTAGTCTTTCCACAGTGACAAGTCTCTCCTGAGTCTCTGGGTCAACCCCTTGTGTATCTCTTTCATTGCTTTCCATTTCAATAGTCAAGAAAATGCCGATGACCTCAACGTTCAATTCATGGTCCTTTTTTTCGGCAATGTACTCTGCTCTGAACACTTGCTGTTTCCACTAGACTGTGCCATGAGTCCCAGAGAAGGTTAGGGTTAAGTAGGTAGCTTCACGGATAGAACAGGCAGGGACTTCGGGAGAGTTAAAAAGGCTTCTGAGGTAAGGACAATAAATTCTAAGAAGCGCTAAGTAAAATACACTCCAGAGATGAGGTCAGAAAGTCCTGGAGGACTAAACAAAAACAGTAAAACTGGAGAGAGGGGAGGCAAACTCTAAGAATAAAAAAAAGGTTAAATACCCCTAGACACGGGGTATTTAAATACCCCTAGACACGGGGTATTTAAATACCCCTTGACTCGGGGCCCACAATGGCTTCCTTGCCCTTCCCAAGTACAGCGTTCTTGGGAGTCCTTACTTTTTTCCTTTAAATAAACTTTACTTTCTTAAACAAGGTTTGTTTCTCTCTGCTTACTTATCTAAAGTCTGGCTTCGTTGGACAAGAACCCGTGGTGGTACAAGGGTTAAATTAAAGCGCACACTGGTGTCCATGATGATTCCCAAATCACTGGTATACAAACTTGGACTCCTTCCTGATTCCTAGAGACCTTCAATCTCCTAACAATGTCACTTGAATTTCCTAAAATTCCTCAAAACCACAATTCAAATTGATCTGATGCTGTAGCAATTCCATTGCTAGTACGCATTCAATAGAAAAGCATACCTATGTCACCAAAAGATGGATACTAGGTGTGTCTTCAGGGCTCTAATTCTAAGTCAGTTCCTCAGAGGCCTGCCCTGACCCCCAAGACTGCTTGCTATTCCCCTCACAGATACTGGCTTGGGCCCTGCCGCCCATTTTCACACAGTGGTGGGAACTTGTGTGACCTGGCCACTGCCTACTTCATCCTGTGGCACTTCTCCCTTACTGCTCTTTAACCACATTGGCCACTTTGTTTCTGGAATAGTGAGTTCTTTCCTACCACGGGCCTTCGTACATATTTCCCCCCACGTTGAAACTGCTTTTCACCTTGGCGTCTTTTTTTCTCCACCCTCCGCATTCACTTAAACATCACCTCCGAAAAGGAGCGATACCTTGCCCTGCAGCCCCACTTTCTTATAGCTCTTATCACAATCTGAAACTTTCGAGTTTGTCAGTCAGCCCCCACCTCCAAAGGCCGAGCAACGCTGCTCTCATCACCGCATCTCCGCGATGGCGAGAGCCGGGCGACGACCGGCTGAGCGAGGTGCAGGTAGGTGTTCTTAACCTGCGTACTAAGGATGAGGACCAAGAGGCTCAACAACATTAAAGCCCGAGGGCGCCAGGTCTCAGTCAAGTCACCTGAAGCTGAGGTCGCCTCTCGGGTCAGGGCCCAGCGACCCGGGAGGGGCCGTTGAGCGCAGGGCGACCGGACCTCAAGCTCCCCCTTGCTCCTCACGCCCTGCGCCGTCTACGCGCTCTCCCGCCCTCACAGATCGCGGGGCTTCCCTGCCTAGCCTCAGGCCGTGCGGGTCCCTTACTAGGTAGGGATGAGAAGGCATTTGAAGAGAGTCACCCCGAGCGCCAAAGCCGAAAACCAATTGCCACCACTCGTCGGGAATCCGAGCGCCGCCATTGCGGCAGCGCTGCGCGCTTTTAACTAACCCGGTCCCCTTCCGGCATCCCGCGCATGCGGAGAAGCCCCCTGAGGCGGTGCCAGGGTCCCCGCGCATGCGGATTGGCCCTCTGAGGCGGTGCCCGGAGCCCCGCGCATGCGGAGAAGCCCTCTGAGGCGGTGCCAGGGTCCCCGCGCATGCGGATTGGCCCTTTGAGGTGGTGCTCGGGAGCCCTGCGCATGCGCTCCGCAGATGAGTCAGCCGGAGGCGGGAGTTGGGGGTTTAAACCTCCCGCTCAAGGTGCTGCCGTCGCGCGCCGCACCCCCGGGCCTGACAGCTTCCCGCTGCGCCTGCGCCTGTCTCTACGGCGACAAGTTAAGTTACGTTTGGTGCTTGTGTTCAAATAGTTGCTGTGCATCCGCTCTAGTGTTGGTTTTGTCAGGTCTTGCATCACCTGGGCGGAAAAGAATTGTGTTTTGCTGCAGAGACGTCCACGTGCTAGTGGAGGAGACAGAATTGGGATCCAGGAGTCACAGTAGCTAAAAGCGCCTGAGTCCTAGCGGCGATTACTCGGGACACCTGGAAGGGAGTATTGGCTCCGGGTAGAGAAAGGCCTGAGCGGACATGCAGTGGTGAAAAACAGTGTTTCTAGAACCTGAGCCAGTGTCTTAGTGAACACCTATGTGGGTGGGAGCCGCTTTGGAGACTGGACAGAATCTAGTTCTTCTCGTACTTGAAGTACTAGTTTTGTTAAAATTGAGAGTCCGGTTGATTAGGCCTAACAAAGCCCTACATCAAGTCAGTGCTGCTGTTACTAGGACTGTTACAGGGCTGGCAGAGGGGCACCCCAGAGCCTCAAGCCTGCTTGCTCATATGAGACTTTAATGGGAAGGAACTTTAATACAACTAGGAAACAATACAGGAAAGGCAAAGAATACAGTTTCTAAGTCAAGAACCCGTCCCCTCATGGGTAAAAGTCCACTCAAGCAGGATTCGCCCAGAGCAAGGCCCCAAAGCCTGCCCCAAGTCTAAAGCATCTTCCAGTGGGACCCACAGAAAAGGATCAGAAACAACCAGACAAGTCTGGGAGGAAACAATCAAAATCAAGACAAAAACCTCCATTGTCACCTCCCCACAGATCTCTCACCCACATCTGTGTCACCCAGTCCACAACCAAAAGGCAAGTGCAGTTTCTTCACGTGTCTCTTGGCTCCAAGTGCCTCCTCCAGGTCTTCTGGTTCCATCTTGCTTCCTTCCTTCCTCAGTCTCCTCTGCAGCTTCTTCTCTCCCTGCTCAACTCCACCCTTCTTTTGGGTGGGGCAGGAAACCTGGAATCTTCCCCCTTTCCTGGGGACTGCCCTGTTACAGGACCATAGGGCCAGGGCATGAAAAATGGGGTCAGTGTTGCCGCTATCATGTACGGTCTGATCCTGGATAAATAACCAATCTCCTTAAACTGAATTTTTCTTTTTCTGTAAGTAGGAGAAAAAATAAGTCTACCTCATAAAGTAGTGAGGATGAAATGACAATGCATATGAATTGCTTGATATGATGCCAGGACAGTTTAAATGTTTAATAATGTTTCAGAGAAGTACCTTGGTGAAAGGCACCGCAAGCAGGTGATGCTGTCATTCTCCTCATAAGAGTTTGTGGCCTCCCACAACTTTCAGATGCTACCCATGTGAATATGACACTCAAATTTATATCTCAAACCCAGCTCTCTCTCTTACCTCCAGGTAAGCAGCTTGGATTGCTTTCCTGACATCTCCTAAATGATTTAAAGGCAACTTGCATTCATTTCCTATTGCCGTTGTAGTAAGTTGCCATGAATTAAAACAACACAAATTTCTTCTCTTACAGTTCTGGAGCTTAGATACCTAAAATCATTTTTACTAGGCTAAAGTCAAAATGTCATTAGGGTTGGCTCTTTCTGGAGTTTCCAAGGGGAGAATTTGTTTTTTTTTTAAGCTTTTGGAAATTACTCACATTCCTTGGCCCCTTCCTTATATCATTCTAGTTCCTTGCTTCCTAACTCCTAACTGCTTACTGTCACATCTGTTACTTTTCTGGAACCAAATCTCCCTTCTTAAAAAGACACCTGTGATTGCATCTAGCGCTCATCCTGATAATCTCCCTATCTCAAAATATTTAACGTAATCACATCTGCAAAGTACCTTTGTTCCCATAAGGTAATACTCAGGTTCCAGAGATTAGCACACATTTCTTTGGAGGCCGTTTTTCAGTTTGCCACACACCTCAAACTCAGTATATCCAAAAGTGAACTCATAAGGTTTTACTATTATCCACTCAGAAAATGACACCAAATATCCAGTTGCTCACCTCCCCTGCTCCACACCTGCAGACTCATTGTGAATTGACTGACATAACACTCATTCCCAGCTCCTTCTCCCTTTTCCATTTCATCTAAAGAGTGTACAAAAGTTTAATAGTTGATCTTCCAGCTCCTTGGCAGCTATTGGTGGTCTGGTGACAGTTTTGTCTAGTGAGACTTAAGTAGAAATCTGGTGAGGGGTTTCTGGAAGAAGTTTTCCTTTCCTGATAAATAGTTGTCATGAATTTTGCCCCTTTTGTCATTCTTCCTACCTTGAACTGGATTGTGAAGTGCGGACTGACTTAATTGTGAAGAGAAAGTACTGCATGCTGGTGGTGATGTCATTGAGCTGCTAAGCAAACCCTCCTACTTCCAAAATTCTTACTATTTTATTATCTATCAGAAATTTCTTATCTGTGGAAACATACACAAGCATACATAACACCCGTTTGTATTTAGGCCACTATTGTCAGGTTGTCTGTTCCTTACAGCTCAAGTCTTTCTAATTGTATTGCTGAATCGTGTCTGTCTCACCTCCTCAGTAGCTCACATCCATCCACTCCTCTCTGCTTACAGCTCACTTCCCTCCAGCCTCACCAACCTGCCATGTTCTCTCCTGTCATTGCAACTTTGCACATTCTGTTTCTTTTTTCCAGTAATGTTCTTCCAGTTAAAAAAAAGTTGAGTAAAATTTAAAGAGCTTATCGACTTTATTCATGATGCATGAATCTGACAGCATTCAATTTAGCAGCTAGAAACTCTGAGGAGCAGTACAAAATGAAAGACAATTATAGGCAGAAGGGGATGAGATAAGGAAGCAATAGTAGACCAAAAGTGGATTAACTATTGCAAGGTTACTTTCCTTCTGTAGGATGGCAGGGATCTGTTGGACAGATTGTCTAACTTAGGCTGGTCAGGTGATTAAGATTGCATTTCTTAGCTGAACTGTCGGTCTCTGTTTGGTGACATGGGGCTTAGTATAAATGACTCCATTTTAGTCCCGTTGTCTTGTTTTTAACATCTCCTTAGGCTAGTTGCCTCTCTATCCTTGAGCTCTCTGATCATACGCCACTTCCCCAGGGAAACCTTCCCTGACCTCCATTTATCCTACCCTATGCACCTGTCAGCTGAGTGCAGTTTACAATTTATTTGTGTGATTATTAAATTCCCCCACTAGGGATTCACCCCAAGAGGGCAGTGACCTTGTCTACTCACTGTTGTTTTATGATAACAGCAGCTGGCACAACATATGCATCAGTTTTTGCTGAACAGCGTAAATATCTGATACAGTATTCTACCCCACGTCGCTCATACTGCTGGGTCTCTGCTGTTTCCCCAAATTAGACCACCCAGAATGAGTAGATTTGGGATATTGAGGGTCAGTGTCAGTTTTATAAGGTCTTCAGGCTGGAAAATGTAAGCAGTTAGAACAATATACAACCTTGTGAAGAAGTTTTTCATAAACCACATGATATGAACTTTCCTTTCTAAGAAGTTAATCCATTCTGCTCTCGGTCTGGTACCTTACTGGTGACTGGAAAGTTCTCCTGATAACTATAACAAGCTTCTCTCTGACAGGGAGGATGCTCAGACTAGAGCAGCTCTCTGGATACTGAGTACCCTAGAGAATTTTTTTTTTTATTTTTAATTCTTGTATTTCTTGGAATCTGAACCAAAGATGATGATTAGTCCCCCAAATTATGTTTTTATAGTTCAGAATGATTGTTCAGAATGTTACTTGGAGGATAAAGTCAGAAGGAAACAAATTCCAAGTTTAAAAATAAAAATGAACAACATTTCACTTACATGTATTCATTCTCTATCGCTGCTTGACAAATTAATCCACAATTTAGTGGCTTAAACAAGAAACATTATCTTGTGTTTTTGTGGTCAGGCGTTCAAGAGCTGATTGGTTCTGGCCCAGGACTGCTTATGAGCTTCCAGTAAAGGTGATGTTAGGGGCTGGAGTCAACTGAAGACTTGACTGGAGATGGAGGATCCACTTCCAAGACCAGCAGGCCTTAGTTCCTCACCATGTTAGCGTTTCCTTGGGTGTACTCAGGGCATGGTATCTGGCTGCTGCCAGAGTGAGTGATCCAAGAGTGAGCAGGGAGCAAGTTGCAGTGCTTTTTATGACCCAGCTGGTGAGGGTACACACCATCACTTCGCTTTATTCCATTTATTAGAAGCTACCTACAACATCCAGCATCCAGCTCACAATCAAGCAGAAGGCAATTAGTCTCTACTTCTCAAAAGGAGGCGTATCAAAAGAATTTATTGACATATTTTAAAACTCTCATAGATATCGTAGCCATATGCTTAGGAGATCAGAACCAGGATTTATCTAGGTGAAAAAAACAAACAACAGATTCTTATTGTGAGAGGGCCCTCTGATTATGTCTAGTTTGTCTTCCTTGTCAGCAGCCTTCCCCCCTCCCTCCCGATGCTGCCCATGTTCTGTTAATAAAGCCCTTAAGTTATGAAGGCCCAGTGTTGGGCTGTGGGAATTCAATGGTGAATTAGTACAAGAGTTGCTTCCCTTTTGAGCATTTCTATTCTTTTTTTTCTTCACAGTTGTCCTTTGAGATAGGTACTGTGGGTGTCCCCACTTTGCAGATGAGGAAACTGAGACTCAGGGAGTTTAAATAACTTGTCAAGGGCACTCAGTACTCAGGAAGTCGAGGAGGTAGGATTTGAATTCAGGGCTGTCTGATATGACATTATTCTGCCACCTACCTGGTTCTGGTCTTCCTGGAGCTTAGTGTCTCCCAAAACACACAACACATAATCATTTGCTGACAGGGAGTGATGACTATAGCAACTAGAGATACACACTAGGCAAATGGGGGCATAAAGGAGGGAATAATGGGGCGGGAGGGAGAATGTGATGGATTATGGAGGAGGACTCTGCATGTTTTGGCGCTGGGAGAGCCATAGTGACCGCACCTGAGGGGAGAAACCTTGCAGTCATAATCAGAGCCTGCTGGCATCTGCAATGCGGGCCTTCCTTGACTCTACAGGCAAGAGTTGGAGCTGCCGTGAGGCCCTTCCTGGCATGGCCCCTGCTGGCTGCTCTAGTGTGTCCTCACCCTGCTTCCTCCAGTAAGCCTGTCCTCACCACCTGGAGCTTCTCGCTCTTCTCTGAACACTCCGTCTGTAGATGTCTGTGCCTTGACGTGGGCCTGCTCTTTCTCACGGTGCCCCTTCCTTTGGTCTATGACAAGTTTCCTCAAATTACTCATGAAATGAAATTTTCCCAAAGCACTTTCTACAGACCTCGTTTAGAGAATTTACCAGTCGCTATTGTGTTTGTAAGTCTAATGCCAGTCAGGGCCTCCAATAGTTAAGTTCCAGGTAAAAATGACTTTGCCCAGTCATTTTTCAGACTGTGGAAGCCAAAACCAGTCCTCACATTTCTGCAGATTCTCAGAGACATTTTTATATCACTTCTTTTTTCCTGGACTTCCTACTTCTTCACTTGCGGACTATGTTCTTACCTTGTCACCCAGGTGGGAAATTCTGACCTTTCACTTGTTTCCAGGCACAATCGGCTCATAGCTAGTATTTATGAACATAAGACTCCTGGAGAGCTGGGGCAGGGGGTGGGGAGGTGTCCAACAGCAACTCTTTTAAAGCCCCTTGAGCCAGCCTGCTTCTCATCAGTTCTCTTGGGCTCCTTGGTCAGAAGAGCCAAAGTGGTGTCCCCCTCTGTCCTTTCCTCGTGCAGTATCTGTCTTCCTGTTTCTTGGGTGTTTCCTTCTTCTTGGCAGCAACAAACCTCTCCATGACCTTCCTCATGCACAGCAGGTCTGTGCCGCTCGCTGCTCTGGGACTCTTCTTCCATCCAAGAGCTGATCAAGCTGTTTTTCCAGAGAGGAAATCTGGGGTCAGCAGTTAGGACAGTCATTGCCCCATCCCTTTGCTTAATTTTATGTCTGAGCATTTGACTCAAGAGTCTGAATCAGGACTTACTTGGTTTCTTTTGGTTACCCCAGCTCTGCACAAAACCCTCAGTAACATTTGATGAGTAAATTGAGATTAATGAGAATGATTAAAAAAAAAAAACCAACCAAAGAATGACTAGATGGATGTTAATTTGAACTGCTGTTTCCCAGGGATCTTTGTTATTGAAACAAAAGAGGCTAACTAAGGGTGTAGTCCTATTTCTAGTCACAGTTATGCTTCCAAGTTGCTGTTTATCAACGGACTGGTCTCTAGTCCCCTCTGTACCTCAGCTATGAAGTGAGAAGTTGCCTTCCAGTTATTCCTTTCCAGTCCACCAACCACAGCTTGTTCTAATCCCTACCTTTGATACCTGAAGCTTCAGAGTAGGGTTCTGGCCGACTTGCTGGGTAGCTTATTATTAAAACCCACCTGCCTGATTAAGAGGTGTTTTCAAAGTAGAGAGCCAATATGGAATTGTCCTAGCCATTGGTTGTTATTCAGCGACACCAGATATCACCACCTGCACATTTCTCCTCTTCCTTGAATGCCTAAGTAAAACTAGATGACAAATGAACTCCTTTTCATCCCTCTCCAGCTTTGTGTATTAAATTACATCAGTCTTTTCCTATGCCCAGCCCTCAAGCAGGAGTGTGTGTGAGCACATACATGCAAAACTGCATATGTGTGCACACTCCCATTTCCTTATACTTAATTGTCTCTGAAATTTCTTAAACATTCTATAGAATATCCGAAAGAAGTAGGCATCTCCTGTGGTATTCTTGGCAACAAAGGCTTTAGTTTTAGCTGCTTTTTTTCAGTGTTGGAGGCTTACAGCTTGAGCAACCCATCATGAATCATCAAAAGCAAGAGTTACAAGAACTGACTGATCAGTTTTCATTCATTCCTAGCTTGTTGATATCACTATGCCCCTGCGCCAGCAACTAATATTTTAAGTGCCATAGGATATCCAATGTCTCTTTTCCTACAAAAAACTTTTTTTTTTTCAAAAAGGATCTATTTATTTATGCATAAAAGAACTGGGGTATAGGCCAGAGGTGTGGTGGGGGGGAGGGCGGTGAGAGGATTCACCAGAGACAGAGTGGGGAACAGAACAGGCAAATTGACTGAAATACACTGCTGAGGGGAGCAGCGGGCGAGTCAGGAGAGGTGTGATGTGCCATTTGGGTACCTCCCTGGCTGGGATCGAGCTTGTGCTACAGTGGCTGCAGATAACTTCGTAGGTTGCTTCTTAGCCACTTGCACCACCAGGGAGACCCGCCTACAAGAAAACTTGTTATTGGTGCCAGGACTCCCATTTCAATAATCTTTGCTCTTAGGTTCTGGAGCAACTTAAAAGAAGACAAAAACAGGTATAACCCACAGAATCTCAGAAGATTTGATTGTTGCTGAGCTCCTTGTGAACTAGCATATGACTAATAACAATTATTCCAATATTAGCATACACTTCTATGCCAGACATTAAGCTAAATGTGATACACAAGCATACACAATATTTACATTTATATAAACATTATGAGCAGGCCGCATTGAACAGGAGGAGTCTGATCGGATATCCACAGCTGGTAAGTGATGAAGTAGAGATAGATATAACCTGTTCATCAGATGCCAGCATCTGCATTCCTAAACACTACACTACTTATTTCTCCTCACTTCCAATTTGATATTATAAAAAATTATGTAAAGGAGAGAAAAAAGTCTTTTCCCATATTAGCCTCTAGACCTTTGCCCTTGAATTAGACAGGTTTGTCATGAGGTCTCTTCCTACCTTCATGAATGCACTGTACTTTTTTTTTTTTTTATAAATTTTATTGTTATATTCCCCATACAATTGCAGCCCCCCATTCTGACCCCAATCCCTCCCCTCCCGCCCCCGCCCCCCTAAAAGTTTCTCTGGTTCATAGTTTTTTGTTGATTTTGATTTTCACTTTCTTGTAGTTATTCATTTTCCTGGTCCCTTATTTAAGTTTTCTAGATTCCTGCTATGAGTGAGACCATCCGGTATTTTTCTTTTTCTTTTTGGCTTATTTCGCTGAGCATGATCCCTTCCAGCGCCATCCATGTTGCAGCAAATTGCATGTGTTTATCTTTTTTGAATGCTGAGTAATATTCCATGGTATATATGTACCACATCTTCTTGATCCAGTCATCTATTTTTGGGCATTTGGGTTGTTTCCAAAGCTTAGCTATTGTAAACAGTGCTGCTATAAACATAGGGGTGCAGGTGTTCTTTGGAATTGATGTTTCTGTGTCCTTTGGGTAAATACCTAGGAGTGGAATTGCTGGGTCATATGGAAGCTCTATGTTTAGTAGGTCCAGAAATCTCCACACAGCTTTCCACAGTGGTTGGACCAGTTTGCACTCCCACCAACAGTGCAGAAGAGTTCCTTTTTCTCCACACCCTCGCCAACATTTGTTGTTGCTAGTTTTTTTAATATGTGCCATTCTCACTGGTGTAAGATGGTATCTCATGGTAGTTTTGATTTGTGAATGCACTGTACTTTGTGGTGCTCTGACTGTGAGCCTGGAGGAGGCCAACTTCATCTAGCATCTCAAAGTTTGGATGCTTCCCCTTATTCACATTAGAAGCTGATATCAGTGTCAACATTTTTTTTTTTAAAGATTATTTATTCAAGCACTGGGTACAGTCAAAAGTGCGGGAGGGTGAGAGAATTCATAAGAGCCAGAGTGGGGAGCAGAGCAGGCAGAAGGACCGAAGTACACTGCTGAGGGGAGCAGCGGGCAGCAGGAAAGGTCTGCGCGTCATGTGAGACCCTCCTCCAGTGGCCGGGGAGCAGCTGGGGATCGAACCGGTGCTGCAGAGGCTGCGGGCAGCTTTGCAACCCGCGCTCAACCGCTGCACCACCGGGAAGGCCCAGTGTCAACATTTTATAGACCCTGGCTATCAACCAGGAGAAAGATGGAAGCAAACTATTCTAAGAGCAAAAGGACTGCTGATTATCACCAGGTGACCCTGGTGCAGATGATTTTCTAAGAACAATAGTATTGTTTGATCTTGGAGTACATTGAATCATTGGAGAACAGTGGAGGAAAATAATGGATTCTAATCCTCAGCCCCTAAAGGCAGAAATCCAAAATAGCTTTCCAATTCTGATTAAAGCCTCAAAGCAGTAGTCTTAGCTTAGATTCTTCCAAAAGCAGAACCTGAGACAAAGACTTAATTTATGGTGAGTTCGAGAAGCAGGAGGAAGACGAAGAGAATGAAATATGAAGATAAGATTCTGAGTTGGCAACCATCAAGGGCGACTGATTGGTTACTCAAGCTGTGAAACCTTCTGAGAATTGTATGAAATGCATTAAGGACTGTCTTGCTCAGGAGAAGAAAGGGGGAAATGTTTATCCATCAGCTTCTGTCTCCAATTGATAAAGAATGGCTGTAGGGACTATTTAGGTTTCTGAGTGTTAAGTGGATTCCCACAGGCATCCCTTGTGACAGCTCAAAAAGGCTGGGAGCCTGAAATGAAAGGCATGTGGCAGGCAGAGGCCAGGTGCTGAGAGGTTACATCTTTGTAGAGGTAGGCCTTGTGCACAATGGCTTGGTATAAGAGCTGAGACTGGTGGCACACAAGGGGTGTTTGACACAGTTCTGCACCATTCAGGCCCTCCTCTGAGTCCAGCTGGTCATGAAATCCTCTTCAGAGTGGCCATTGACTGCAGTCTCTGCAAACACATAATAATCTAAGAAAATTCATGAAACAAGTTACAATTCCAGCTGCTATAGTTGGTCCCAAAGCTATTCTTCATCACCTTCGTCTCCTACCCAATCAAGATTTTCCTTATTCTCAGCCAGTACTTTGGCTGCTCTGCATTTCGTGCTTAGCAGGGAGACTATATCTTCATCCCTGAAACTCTTACAGTTGCCTTACCCTTGACAAATCATAGTTACTACAATTGCCTGCTCATTGTTGCTGGTGCAACAAATTGCAACGACCCCCCTTTGGAGTAGGTTTAAGTTTTCCCATCACTGTCAGTGATCTTTACCAGAACACTCCACCATTCTGGTAATAATCCTAATGGGTGCAGTATACAATATGATCAGGGGATACTTTGCTGAGAGTAGGTCCCTTATTTGGGTCACTGTTGGGGCTCAGATACCTGGAAGCTCTCAGATGGTGGTTCTGGTGTAGGGACTGAGGGCAGGGAAGGCAAAATTGTATCTGTAGCAGGCATCATTTCACTGCTCTCTCCAGGACTGAAAGGGTCCAATGTAACCAGTCTATCTTGAAGAGGCTGACTAGTCTCAGCACTGTTTTCTGCTACTGGCTTTTAAGGCTCTTAGCAAAGCCAGTAACCTGGTGAGCTTTGGTGCAAGGAAGCCATCCTGTCGAGCATAGCTTCCGTCTTTGGCTTCACAGCCACTCAACTCATGGGCCCGTTATGCAGGGGAGAGAGGCTAACTGACACCCACAGTGTGGATCATCTTTCCTGGGTGTTGAGCATCTTGCCTGTGGTGTATGCTTTCCTGTGGACACTAACTTGGGATACAAAGACCCACATACCACCTCTCACAGGTTCATTGGCCTATGTCTTGCCCAGATTTCCTTGGTCCAATCTTCCAGTATTGCCTCTGACAAATCTCTGACACTCACTTTAATTTGTTCACCATTGCTCAGGAGACTAACTACAAATATATCTCAGGTCGCTTTTCTCACCTCGCGAAGTGTTTGTGGCTCTGTCCACTGGGAGGATGTCCTTTAACCCACTATCCTTTAAGGTAACCCCTGAATCATGTAGTAGCAGCCCGTGTTGATTAGTACCAACAAATTGCACCAACCCCTCTTTGGAGTTGGTTTGAGTTTTTCTATCACTGTCAGTGGTTATATGGGCCAATCCCTTTTTCCCCCAAAGGCCATAGGCATGAGTTGAGAAGAGGGGTCAATACAGCACAAATCGGTGACATGGCAGTCTGGGCTATTGTAATTGTGTTTTCTGGGCCTGCTTGCGCTCATAGCAAATTACCATTTCCATCCTACAGTTGACTGCTGCTGCAGTGCTTTTGGGTTGCTGGATCTGAGACTAGGCATGATGGGCAACTTCAGTTTTATAGTGACTTGGTACATTAGATTCATGTGGCTGCTGTAACAAATTAGCACAAACTTTGTGACTTAAAACAATGAAAAATTTACTGTTTCACAGTTCTGTAAGCCAGAGACTCCAAATCAGAGCTAAAATCAAGACAATATTTCCTCTGGAGGCTTGAGGGGGGACTGTCTCCTGTCTCTTCCAGCCTCTGGTGCCTGCCAGCATGTCTCGATTTATGCTCTACTCCAGCCTCTGGAGTAGATACTAATCACAGATCACATCGTCATCTCCCACCCTGCGTGTGTCACATCTCTCTGATTCCCTCTCAGAAGGATACAAGTGATTGCAGTTAGGGCCCCCTTGAATGATCCAGTGTAATCTCCCATCTCAAGATGAATAATTTAATGATTCTGTACAGTCCTTTATTCTATGTAAAGTGCATTCACAGATTTCAGGGATTAGGACGTAGATATCTTTTGAGGGTCTGCTCTTCAGTCTTCTATACTTCCGTGGCCCTAAATCAAGTTGTTTGCTCTCTACTAGGACCCCACAGTATGCCAGGATTTGTTTGACACAAATTAAAGTCATTCCTTGATACTGAAGGAATGGTCCTGCACCAGAACCCTAGCACCTATCCTTTTAGAATTTTCCATCTATATGTAGCAGAGATACTAACCAGTACTTTAGGCTCCATAATCTCATGAGTCAAATGCCTAAGTGTCAAGGTAACTTGTACTACAGACAAAACCTGTTGCAGAACCCTCCTTGAACCCCAAACAAAAAAGGCAGCCTTCGGAGTCATCAGATGAATGGATCAGAGCAGCATTTGTAGTCTAGTATATGCTGTTTCCAGAATCCACCAAGCACTGTCGTCTTTCTCAATGAAAGGAATGCTAGTGCAAAAACTTGTCCTTTACCTTAGAGGGGATGTTCTACAAACCATGACATGGAACTACTAAACTTCTTCAACATGGCAAGCCCCCAAATCTTTATGCAGTTTATCTAACACCTGCAGGGTCATTATGTGTTACCAGACCATTGTTTCTTGCTCACCAGGCCCACTAACATGATGTCAATCTAGTTAATCAGTGTTGATGTTCTCTGGAGTGACAGATGATCAAGCTCCCTGTAATTTCCCCTGTGACAAAGCCAGAGAGTTGACGTAAATTTGGGGTGAGACAGTGAACATGGTCTAATATCCTTTCCAGATAAAGATGAACTGCTTTTGATTCTCTTCGTGAATGGAGATCAAGAAGAGCATATTTGTCAGACCAGTAGTCACATTTCAAGTGTTACAGTAAATGTAGCCCATTTAACATGGCAGCTACAATTAAGGTTACAAGTTGGTATAGTCTGCCATCATCTGTCAGGGTCTAACTGCTTTTTGCAGTCAAGAGAGATGACTTAGGCGCGCAGACCTCTCCTGTCTCCCGCTGCTCCCCTCAGCAGTGTACTTCGGTCCTTCTGCCTGCTCTGCTCCCCGCTCTGGCTCTGGTGAATTCTCTCACCTTCCCGAGCTTCTGACTGTACCCAGTGCATGTATAAAACAAACAAACAAACAAATAAATAAAACATGTCTTAATAAAAAAAATTAAAAAAAAAAGATGACTTAAACAAGGGATATACTAAGGATGAACATGCCTGCATCCTTTAAGCCTTTTATAATAGTGCTAATTTCTACAGTTCCTTTTGGATGCAGTATTGCTTCTAATTTACTCTCTTGGCTTGTTGTGGGCAGTGGACTGGTTGGGTGATATCAGGGAGTCTTACTTGGCCTTTTTTTACTTAAAGGCTCTTACTCCTCAGGTTAGGAAACCAAGGCAAGGATTCTCATATCTTCTAAATATTTCTGTTTTCAGAAACTGGGGGATTAATCAGAGGATGGGTCTATGAATGCATTTCACTATCGTGAATTGTACTTGGGCTAGAAGTCCTTTTATTACTTGGTTTCCATAATTACCCACTCTAACCAGAGGACCACAGTGTTGTTTTGGGTCTCCTGGTGTAATCAGTGTGAGCGCACACTTCATATCCAACAATCCTGAAAAGTCATTTCTCCCTTATCCATTCTGTACTTCACTCCTTTAAATCTAATGCCTTCGAGACCCACTCCCACGTGTTTCTCTGGTTCCTTCCCGTACACATAGCCATGGTCTGCAATTTTTCGGTGTGTACTGCACCTTCTTTTAGAGCAGGGCCTATTTTTTCCAATCCAGACTGATGCTTGATACTGGCTATGAGCCTGGCATCAGATGGGGTGAGAGAGTCAGATTTTGAGGAGGAAGACAAGCAGCTAACAGCTAGAGCTTTGTAGCATCACTAGACAAGGTGAGGCTACATTCTTCTGGCAAATATTGATAGAAGGGTCTGCTTCTGCTGGATCACAGAACTCAGGAGCTTTTTTTCTTTTTTTAAAGATGTTTGCTTCACTCAACAGATTGTAAGGGAAATTTTATTTTTTTTTATTTTTATTTTTTCAGTGTTAAAAATGTTACTTAATTATTAGAGCAACATATTTACTAGATAAAGTGTAGGCAAAAGAGAAAACATAGTTTGTAATTCCAGTATTTAAACAATATTTATATACATTTGAACTATGCATGCTATTTAGTCTTGTGATCATAATGTATATTTAGTTTTGTATCCTGATAAATTTTATTTTTTTATTTTTATTTTTATTATTTATTTATTTATTTAATTTTTTATAGAGGCATGTTTTTTTATTTATTTATTTGTTTGTTTGTTTGTTTATACATGCACTGGGTACAGTCAGAAGCGCGGGAGGGTGAGAGAATTCACCAGAGCCAGAGCGAGGAGCAGAGCAGGCAGAAGGACCAAAGTACACTGCTGAGGGGAGCAGCGGGCGGCAGGAGAGGTCAGCGCGCCATGTGGGACCCTCCTCTGGTGGCCGGGGAGCAGCCGGGGATGGAACCGGCGCCGCAGAGGCTGCAGGCAGCTTCGCAACCCAGTGCTCAACCGCTGCGCCACCAGGGAGGCCCTATTTATTTATAAATTTTATTTTTATATTCTCCATACAATTGCAACCCCCTTATTTTGACCCCAATCCCTCCCCTCCCTGCCCCCCACCTCCCATAGAGTGTCTCTGGTTCATAGTTTTTTGTTGATTTTGATTTTCACTTTCTTATAGTTAATCATTTTCCTGGTCCCTTATTTAAGTTTTCTAGATTCCTGCTATGAGTGAGACCATCCGGTATTTTTCTTTTTCTTTCTGGCTTATTTCGCTGAGCATGATCGTAAGGGAAATTTTATACCCAAAGCCATTTATTTTTTATTTTATATATATTTTTACATTATTTTTCATTTTTGTACAAGCTATGCATTTTTACCTTGGTTATAGTCCTGGTTAAATCCCCACCACCCGTTTACCCGTGAATTATTGCCATGGTCCCTTGTGCTCTTCCCACCCTTGTTTTGATCCCATTCCCTCCCCGCCTTCCCCCGCAGAATGTCTCTGGTTTATAGTTGTCTGTTGATTTTGATTTTTACTTTATTATAAATAGTTTTTTTTTTTCCTGATCCCTTATTTGGAGCCTATACATTCCTGCTATAAGTGAAACCATCCGGTATTTTTCTTCTTCTCAGAATTCAGGAGTTTAAGAATTCTCTGCCAAAATGTCCCCATCTAAGTATTATGATTTCATTTTCAATTTCTGTTAAAACTTTGACATTAACATAGGAGACTGCTTACATTGTGTATTTAGTTTCTGTTACATCTCTGCCACCAAAGCCATACTTTGGACTCTCAAGAATGTAAAATAAAACATAAAGCCTAGTTTAAGAAAATTTATAAAGTACAAAAAAGTATAAAGACATGGAAAAAATTATTATCTATAAATCTACTACCGAGAAGCAACTGGGACATTTCCTTCCAATATTTTTTCTGTTCATATTTTAACCTAGCTGAGCTCACACTACATATGCTAAATATTTGTTTAGCATGAGAAAGATTTTCCATGCCATTATAATCTCTTGGTCCTAATTTTCAGTAGCTGAATTCTGTGTAATAAGCAAAATTCACTTAAATATTCTTCTATTATTGGGTATTTTTTTACAAATTTATCCTTTGTAGATGCTTATGGAGACACAGGTACTTTAGTTCTAGTCTTTGTTGTGTTTACTGGCTGTGTAGCCCTGGGTAAATTTCTTAATCTCAAATTTATAATATGAAAATTGGAATGATTGTCCTATCTCATATTCCTATCCTTTTTGTGAGGATAAAATGATATGTGTAAACACCAAAAGCAGTTCTTCACACGTAACAAGCATTCAATAAGTCATACTGCAATAGGACACCTTTCTGCAGAAATCTTGTTTCCCATTTTGGATGATTTCCTTAAATCCTGGAATTTTTTGGCTCCCCCAGTTACCCTTTATGGCCTAGCATAGACTTGGAGGTTTCGGGGTCTAATCTTGGCTCTACCAGTCACTAACTGTTGAAGGTTGGGAGTGTTTTATCCTCTCTGTGACTCAATTTCTTCATCTCTAAAATGACGAAAATTATAGTATGTGTCACAATGTCAGTTTGAGGATTGATTTACTCAATGAAGAAAACACCTAAAATTGCCTGGTACATGGTAAGCACTACGTAACTGCTAGTTACATTATTCAGAATTTCTCACCTGCTGACTTTTCCCCTCAAAGCCCCTATCTTTTGCTATGTTACTTCTCTCTCCATGCAAAATTTAATTCTTATTTTATACCATCTCTATCTTCCAAAACAACTTTTCTGGAAAACATTATTACAAACATTTACCTAACATTTACTCTGTGCCAGGCACTATGCTGGGTACTTTACATGGATTAGCTATTTTAATTCTCACCACACTCTTATGCGGTACATATAAATAGTATGTTCACTTTATAGATGTGGGATATTGCAGTTGTAGAGAGATGTAACACTGTCTAAGGGCATACTCTAGGAATTGGCAGGGTTGGAATTTGAACCCAGACTTGTGGGATTCCATATTCTATGCTCTGACCACTGGAGGATGGTGCCACACTGCAGCAAAGGTTGTACCCTCCAGGGTGTGCTCTTTGTGTTCAGATTCTGGATTTGTTGCTGTTACTTAATTAGTTATGCTTATCTTGGTGGCTCCTGAAGGAATTTTACATTCCATTTGAAGCAAATGTAGTCCAGTTGTGTGTTTTTTCTCCAGTTGTGTTTTTTTTTTTTTTAATAGAGGCATGTTTTTTTTATTTATTTATTTGTTTGTTTGTTTGTTTATACAAGCACTGGGTACAGTCAGAAGTACGGGAGGGTGAGAGAATTCACCAGAGCCAGAGCGGGGAGCAGAGCAGGCAGAAGGACCAAAGTACACTGCTGAGGGGAGCAGCGGGCGGCAGGAGAGGTCTGTGAGCCATGTGGGACCCTCCTCCGGTGGCCGGGGAGCAGCCGGGGATCGAACCGGCGCGGCAGAGGCCGCGGGCAGCTTCGCAACCCAGCGCTCAACCGCTGCGCCACTGGGGAGGCCCACCCAGTTGTGTTTTTAAGTAGTATTTTTTCCAACAACCCTTATAAAACCTGCTACAGGAAAAATGCCTCATAGACATTTGCTCAAAGAAATACATATATTCAGGACACTATTTATGGGCACTGTGTGGATTACCAACATAACTGATTTATTGTCCCTACCCTCAAGGAACTTACAGATGAGGAGACACTAGCAGGTGTTTAAATCACCACAATACCAGCAGAAATGTGCTAAATGCACCTATGTAGAAACACAAATGTCTCTATAAAAACAAAGAAGAGGGAGAGAAAAAGCAAATAAGCAAAAGTCAAATCATTTTGTTTGGGTTTTATCTTTTTTGATAGCAAAGCTGGACCTTCTGTCCTGTGTTGTCCATTCTGAAGGGTTGGGGCAGATGACCTGCCCATAGGGACACCTGGCACCCATAGGATTTTCAGGAGAAAGCTCTTCAAGAAAAACTAACCATTCTTAGGATGGAAGAAGGGATGGAGTGGTGTTGCAATGCTGTTTGTTAGTTTCATGGCTGTTTTATGTGGGGCTGGGGTGGTAGGAAGGGGGTCCGGTCAATGGAGCTTTTAATAAAAGTAATTTAATTGCATGGGGGGAAAAGTCAAATCATTACAAACTGGTAGTCATAGGCGCCGAATAGTTAGTCTTCCTCCTACTTCAGAATCTCAGGCCCTTTACTTAGAAGCGATCATTGTTGATAATTTCCTACTGTTGTTCTAGAATTTTACTTTTTATGTCCTTTACACACGATCACATTACTTTTTTTTCACATCCACTTCTCCCTCCCCCTCCCCCCAATATACACATCTCACTTTTTAAAATTTAACAGTATCTCTTAGAAAATGTTTTGGAATTTACAAAATTGCTTCTTTTTTAATATGGCTGCAAAGTTAACCACTGTATGGTTAAACCATTTATTTAATAATTCCCCAAATAGTAGCCATTTAGACTGCTAACACTTTTTGCTTTTATAAATAACACAAGAGTAAGCATCTTTGTATATACAGCTTTGTAGAATATGCAAGAAAGCTGTAAGATAATTTTCTAGAACTGGAAGTCTCTAGACAGTGTTCGCAATAGCCAAGCATGGGAACAACCCAAGTGCTTGGCAACAGATGAATGGATAAAGATGTGTTGTATATACATGTTGGAATACTACTCAACCATTAAAAAAAAAGATGAAATCTTGCCATTTGTGACAATATGGATGGACTTTGAGGGGGCTATGCTAAGTGAAATAAGTCAGAAGGAGAAAAACAGATACTGTATGATTTCACTAATTTGTGGAATATAAAGAAAAAAAGCAAATAAACAAAACCAAACCCAAAACAAACCCTTAGATACAGACAACAGAATTGTCGTTACCAAAGAGGAAAGAGGATTGGGCAGAGGGGATCATTTGTTGGTGGTGGATAGTGAGTGGACATGTAGTGGGGGGGGGGCATGGTGAGATGTATGTGCTAGAGGGCCGGGAGAGTGGCACCCCAGAACCCCCATACCTGCCAGCTCTATATAGGTCCTGCCATGTGCCGCATCAGGACAAAACATGTAAGACCTTTAATGGAAAGGAACTTTAATACATTTAGTGTGCAAAATAGAAAAGACAGAAAATATATATAGTTTTAAATCTAACACCCAAAGTTACCCATCCTGTCATGGGTAAATGTCCAGCCACACAGTATTGGCCCAAATCAAGGCCCAAAAGCCTGTCACAAGTCTAAAGCACCTTCCAGTGGGAACCCATAGAAAAGCTATAGTAAACCCATAGAAGCAGTCTAACAAGTCTAGGAGGAAAAGAGCAAAATCAAAACCAAGATAAACATTAACGTCCCCAGGGGTCTCTTGCCCACATCTGTTTCAGCCAGTCCAGGGCCAAGAAGCAAGCACAGTTTCCTTACATGTCTCTCTGCTCCATGTGCCTCCTCCAGGTCTCCTTCTTGCTCTCCATCCTGCTTCCTTCCTTCCCCAGTCTCCTCTCCAGCTTCTCCTCCTACTCAGCTCTGCCCTCCTTTGGGACCTCCCCTTGTCCTGGGGACCACCCTGTTATATATGCAGTTGCAGAGGAGAGAAAATGTGCTCCTGGAACCTGTAAGGTTTGTAAGCTAATGTTACCCCAGTAAAAAGAAAAAATGGTTTGCATATTTAAAATATCTAAAATGTCAATAAATAGCATCCAACTTGTCCTTTAATGAGATCACATTAGTTTACATCCCACAAACACCATATGAGGGTGCATGTTTCTCCACCCCCTATCAACCTGGCCACCCTGGAGTTAAATCCACTTATTTTTCCCTTTAAAGTTACAAAATCTACATTAAAAAACATTATAAAGATCCTTTCTTTGGGCAAAATCTATAGTTTTGTTTGGGTTTTATCTTTTTTGATAGCAAAACTGGACCTTCTGTCCTGTGTTCTCCGTCCTGAAGAGTTGGGCAGATGACCTGCCCACAGAGTCACCTGACAGAAGGTGGCCAGACACCAGGTCTGTGCCCTGCTTGAAGATGAAAATGCAAACAAGCCCAGTTCTATAATAGAACACAGAGCCATTGTCGGGAAACCACAAATTGCTGACTTGCTCCTGCAAACAATCGATATTCAGAAGCTGAGTCCAGGAATCTCAAGCTGTACCCTGCATAAAGGGCTAAGTGGGAGAGGACACTTCTTTAGAAAAGAACTGGGCATCCTGAGTTCTTTGGCGCTACTTCCTAGAGAGCCACTGAGTAGGAAGGCCCTGGGGTGCCTCTACCACTCCCTCTGATGATCCCAGAGCCCTAGGCTGCCAGCGCTGGAGGGGCTCAGGGAATTCTCCCAACCCAAGAGAATCTAGGTACAGAGCCAGGGCAGTTGCAAGAGGTAAGTGAGGATTCAGTTGAATAGTTATGTCAATAAATAGCAGCATGGTGCCTGGCTCTTTGTAAGGATTTAATGAATTGTTGTTGTTAATAATAATAATAATAGGAGTTGGAGGGGAGAACTAAGGAAAATTTCCTGGAGGAGGGGGCATTTGAGCTAGATCTTGAAGAAGTGGGAAGATTTGGCACTTTGGAGTAAATAAAGAGAATTTCGTATATAGAGACTCTTACAGCTTCCTGGGTGTGACCAAAAGACGTGCAGAAGCCTCAGTGGTAGGCCAACATCGGGAGGAGGGTGGGGGACAGATGGACAGTCCTGCCATGGAATAAGCCCAGTAGTTCTGCTTGAAAGGGACCTACTGCGGCACTGGCATCTGAGGTCCAGGGTGGAGCATGGGGTGGGCACAGTGGCAGGAGTCTCTGCAGGAGAAATGTTTTCCCTCAGTAAGAGTCCCTTTTGAGAAGATTTGACTCCTTGGAGTCTGGAGGAGAATATGAGGAAGTACCATGTATTGTACCAGACTCTGTTTCTTTTCACTTTGAGCCAAACCTCACTAAAATAAAGGCTACCACCTTAACCACACAAGAGAAATACATATATAAGAATGGGGAGATTGTTTCATTTCACCAAGCCAAGCTATGTATCAAGAGCCCCTTTATGACATTGGTCTTGCTGCCATGAGCATGTTAGTCTACCTCTTAGCCTGAGTGCTAGCTCCTCCTGGTCTCCACTAACTACACAGGATAACACTGAGATCAATAATGTTAATTTATTGATGTAGAACAGGTACTATGCATGGCTCTAAACCTTTTACATGCATTAACTCATGCAATACTTTTGAACCCTCTCAAGAAAGTACAACCTCAGTTTTCTGATGAAGAGAGTAGGCTGAGAAGCCATTCCCAGCTACCCCAGCACCTGTGCTTCACAGGTGGCCTTGCTCTTTTCAGTCGCTGAACCTGGGCTCTGCTAGAATGGCATTCCTCAGTTTTTGGCACTAGCACTCTACTTGTCCTTTAAAGTCCAACCCATATGTTACCTCCCTGACCCCATCTACCTCTCCAACAAGGAAGGGAGGCTGCCTCTCTCTCCTCTTTGCTCTCTTTGCTAGGAAGGGAGCTCTTCTGAAACAGCAAGCACATTCTCCCCAGCACAGTGCCTATATGTGGAAAGCCCTTCCTTCGTATTTGTTGAATGAGTACCCTGCTGTTTGACACACAAGAAAAATGGTGGAAGGAACTATCCACATCTCATAGCAAGGGGGAGAGAGTCAAGGTCAGACTCCAGGATTCTTGACTGCCATACATATATACCAACCACGCTGTCTATGTATGGAACATTTGGAAAAGTATTTGTGCATCTTCAGGTTTTTCTTGATTCTCTTAGGTCTCACCCCAAAGGGGACTCCTTTGAGAGTGCTGGTGGGAGAGTGAGTTTTGGCAAGTCCTGCCTGGGAGTCATGAGACAACAAGGAAAACTAGACAAACAACCCTGGGTTGTATTTTGTTCCCAGTCCAACAGAACAAAGCACTCCAGACTCAAGCCGGGGCCTCTGGCCAGCAGGGCACCAAGTCAACTTGGGCAGAATTCACTAAATGGGTCCTCCCTCCCTTTTTCTTAAAATGGTGAGGCCTTTGGAAAGGAAATATTTTCCGGTTTGTTTGAATTTTCTTTTAGGCCAAGCAAAAAAATATAGAAAATTTCACAAGGCCCTAGAAGCTTCCAAATGTAAACAAGCTCTGGGCACATTCTCTCCTGGCCTATCTCGCTGCCAAATGAGTCCACTGTGTCCCAGGATGTGGAACTCCCCTCACCCTCTGGTCAGAAAAGGCTGGAGAAAGAGCTAATTACCATTAATCACAGTTGGAGAAATCCAAGAAATTAAGAAGGAAATATTAAAAATCTTTTCCTAATTCTCACTTGGTTGTGGTGAGAGCTCAGGCCTTGAAATGGCAGAGCAGGTAGGAATCCTGGTTCTGCCACCCAAGCTTTATGACTTGGAGCAAGTCAGCCACCTCTCAACCTCGGTTCCATCATCCATGAAACTGTTGTGATACCTGTCTCAAGGAGTTGTTGAGAGGACTAGATGAGGTAACACAGCACCATGCCTGATAGGTAATGAGTGCTTAATTATGTTAGCTGCTATTATTTGCATATGCTGTCCTTTATGACTGGAATGTTCTTCCTTGCCTTGACTGCCTAGGAAACTTCTATTTGTTCATTAATGCCCTTCACAAGGGTGTCCTTCACGAGGCATCTTTGTTTCTTTTCTATTGTGATCCCTAGTCCTTTCAACTCTCCCACCCCGCTCTCCTTTTCCCTTTTAACAAAGCAGTGGCCTTGCAGTGTAGAAATCATTTGTTTTCTTGTCTCTCTTTCCCAATGGGCAATACCAGCCGAGATGATAGGCCTGTGCCTAAGGGTCCCTCAGGGGCCCCATAGGGGCTTAGGAAATGGTATCTATAGCCTTAGATTAGAAATACTGGAAGGTTGGGTAAAGGGGAACTTTGTAGGGCTAGGGGGTTGTACAACTCCAGTGGTCATTCACCTGCCCTGTGACCCTGGTCATTTTCCCTATCAGTGAAAATAAGGGTGTTGGATCAGGAAACACTGAACTCAGAAGGAAGTGAGCCTCCAGTGTTTAAATAGCCCAGGGGAAATTGCATACAGACCTGCAGAGACAATACCCCACGGCTGATGTTGGATTTCGCTTAAGACAGTTTCAAGACACAAATTTATCATGTGTTCCACTGCGTAAGAATCAATGCTCTTAACTATAATTGTAAGATATGATCACTCTTAAGTCTCAGTCTGATTTCAGAGATGTTAGAATTGGAAAAATTTGTGTATTAGAATTTATGAAAAAGAATATGTCCTCTGTTTGCTTTTGTCAACAAAAATCTGCTGAAGGAGAGCAAGCGAGGCCATTGGCCTATGGCTTCAGATTTTGGCAGTTGTTAAATGTCAGATTTGTGCAGGGAAGTCGGGTGGTGAGGCATCCTTCCAGCTGAAGCTCCTCACTTGCAGAACTAGCTTTCCCATGACGGGGACACAGCTTCAGAAAGCTGTTGGTAGACCTCGTAAAATGAACTCAGTACTTTGGAGCATGTGGTTCTAAGGTGCCACTCACCAACCAAGAGGCTGGAAGAAGAAAAGCGGCAAAGTGTAAAGAAAGTTTTGCCAAACGTTTCATGTACAAATCAGTGCGAGGGAAATGACCAAGGACCAGGGTCCTCCATGGGTATGGAACTGGGACAGATCCCTCCACTGCTCGGAACTGTTTCCTCATGGACAAAGCAGGGGAGTTTAGTCATTCATTCAACAAACATGAACTAAGGACTTCCCGGTGGAGGCAGTGCACTGAAGGCTGGCAAGATAGGAGTGTGCTTTGGGAGAAAGTTTAGCCCAGTGTGGAGAGTGAGGAGTACAGAGAGCAGAGGAGGAAGCTGGGCGTTTTCCATGCATCTTCTCATGTCATCCCTGCAATTACTGTGGAGGTAGGTAGTGCAGATAGTTTTATCCCCACTTCATAGATGAAGTCATTGAGACTGAGAAAGATGGAACTGGCCGAGGTCACACAACAGAACCAGGATTTGGAACTGGTGTGACTGACTCAAAGCCAGTTCTTCCTCCTCACCTTTGATGGACAATCACAAGTTTCCTTTTAGCACAACATTCTTAGAATGTATGCCAAAAAATAGGCATTGAACGTCACATTCTGACGGTCCTCTCTCTTAGCAGCCAAGAGAGCCCCCTCTCTTGTTTTCAGGATTATAACAGGGTACAGAGAAGGGGGTTGCCTCCAGTTGTCCAATCTGACTTGTTTTAACCCCAGGGGCACTTCAAATAGAGTCACATTTCATTCTGGAAAATATGAACATCCCAGGACCGTTCTATCGCCGAGAATTACATTCACAACACAAAGCTAGGTGAAGTCATGTGGAGCCAGTCCCCTTCCTGAAGCCCGCTGGACAGGCCCATCAAGGGATATTCAGGCCACTGCTTATACAGCTACAAGTCCAGGAAGGTGAAATAATTTGCCTGCGATCCCCTGGAACATTAGTGGAAAAGCCTGGATCAGAGTCCTGGCGCTTGGAAACCTGGCTGTGTCCTTGACCTCAAAATTTAGTGGAAATAACCCTGAAGGACAATTTGGACGAGCCTCTCGCTGTGTGGGGCACTGTACTTATAAGCAGTGTGGTCACAGGCACGTGCTCATCTATGAAAAAAGCCCCTTCTATGTTGCTTGTTGAATGGATTGAGTGAGGAAAAGCAAGCAAGGTCTTTGTAAACTGTAAAGTGGGTTCGTGGAGGGGTAATTGCCAAAGCTTGTGACCCATCTTTGTGGCCTACCCCACCTGGAGCTGACTTCCATTGAGCACTGTCCCTCTCCCACCACGTTCCTGGGGGAGGAATGTGCAGGGTTCCCTGGGGCCCAGCCTGGAGTTGGCATATGGCAGATGGGTAAACAGAGCATGTGGCAAGAGCCAATTCTCAGATCCATGGAGATACCAACAAGAAAGGCACTGGAAGAGCAGAGGAGCAAGGGCGCAGTGAGAGGGTGACAGAGGGTGAGAAGTGCTTCCCTGTGGATGGACAGGGTTTGGTCCCTGGAGAGGAAAGGGTGGGGCACTCCACCCACTTGGGCAAACACCAGGAGATGGAAATTCTTATGGATTATCGAGGGGACACTGAGGGAGTGGGCAAGTAAGCCAGCAATGAAAGATTAGCACAGAAAAAAATAATAATAAAGGTAGTAAGTGTAGCACTTATACTGCAAAGACATTATTCAAAGAACTATAGCTGTATTACCTCATCAGATTCTTGCCACAACCCTCTGAAGTGGACAGTATTATCTCCACTTTACAGACAAGGAAACAGAGAGGTTAAGTAACTTGCTCAAAGTGGCAAAGCTGTGATTTGATGTCAGGCAGTCTGGCTCCAGCTGACCTGTGCTCTTCGAGCAGGTTGAATCCTGTCTGTAAAGAGAGAGGAAGCTGGCACATTTTTTTTGTGCTACAAGAAAAGATTTGAGCAAAGCTTTTGAGCAAGAGAGAGGACATTACTGGAATAAAAATGTCTTACTTTCCAGGCGTCAGTTCTCAAAAACATTGAACACCTTTTGTGAGACAGGCAGTGGTAATAAAAAGAGCAAGATAGAGCCCCTGGCCTGATGAGCATGTGGTTCAGTGGGAGATCAGGTGGTGGCTGGAGCAGGCTCGCTCGCTCACTCTCCAAGGCCATCACGTGCCTTTCTTTGTTCACTATCAGTGGCATCAGAGTCATAGCTTGAAACTGACAACAGGGAGAGTATTTACACAATGGAAATTGGCCATCTAGAAACCAGGGCTTTCCTCACACAGAGCTTGGTGGTAAAATATTTACCGGCACAACACAACTGTGAACGACTGCAGTCCAATGATAAAAGTCCTCCCCAGGCAAAGAGTAACACATAGAGGGCGGGACCAACTCCACCCTCTCGGTGAGCAGGGTATTGAAGGATGAGCATATGTTTATCATGAAGATAGAGTAGAAAATGGCAGCCCTGGCAGAGGGATGAAAGGGCATGGCATATTCATTCTGTGATTTGTGAAACAAACTATGGCTGTGAAGGGGCTTGCCAGCCTGTGAAGAGCCAAACAAAAGGGTGTTTATTAAGCAAATCCAATATTGAATTTATAAAGAACTTATTGTGATCGGGAAGGGCGTGCCCATGTCTCAACACATTAATTTTTCTTTATCTGGCAGGATCCCTCAATTTCTTTCCTTTTTTTCTTTTTTCAAAGATTTATTTATGCATGGAAGAGCTAGGGTGTAGGCCAGAGGTGCGGGGGTGGGGGTTGAGAGGATTCAACCCTGAGACAGAGCGGGGAACAAAACAGGCTGAAATACACTGCTGAGGGGAGCAGCGGACGAGACAGGAGAGGTCTGCTGCGCCATATGTGGGTCGCTCTCTGACAGGGATCGAACTCAGGCCATGGTGGTGTAGCTCTGAAACTTAACCCCTGGGCCACCAGGGAGGCCCCAGGATCCCTAAATTTCAAATGTGATTCAACTGGGCCGATACCCTCAGTAAAAGGGAACCTAGGCTTTGTGCAGGAACCTGGCATGAGAATGATCTCAAACACTGGAGGGCGGCCAGCTGATAAATGTTGACAAATGCTTTGAAATGCCTTGTATGTTGGGAAGGGTCAGGGAAGTTGGTGGGAAGTAGGGCCAGAAGAGGGCAGTGCTGGTCAGACACACCTGGCTGACAGGCACTTCTTGTCCGGAGGAGTCCGAGCTGGACAGTAGCCCTGCAGACCTTGTTTTGTTGTCCTTTGTGTTGGGGGGTCCTGGGTGCTTATGGGAGGCCAAAGTCTGGCTTCCACGGGGCTGATTTTTCTTTTCGGGGTCCCCCTTGGTCCCTGCGTCCTGGACTAGGGTGAGTATGTCACCCTGTCTCCATAACTCATTGCTTGGTGCCAAACTGTCCTGAAGGTTCTGAAGGAGACCAAGGTCACTGGGCTGCCTGCACAGATGCAGCTGCGAGAGTCAGACTCCCAAGGGGCCTCGAACAAGCCCGGCCTCTCCGTTTGGTAGGACAGTTATCACAAATGTTCTGCTCTGTGTGCGGGTCATGGGACCTCATTTCCCTGCCAGATGCCCCATCAGCCCTGAACCCTTGGGACACAGGCAGACACAGGCAGTCAGTGTGAAAAGACCACAATTTAGGGAAGAGACTGGGTGGTGCTCTGGACACTAGAGCCAAGATATCGTTCGAAGGCTAGCCTTGGCCAAGCCCCCATTCGCAGCAGCCTGTTTTAGGATTAATATGTCAGAGCAAGCTGGACATCTGAACTACGGGACAATTGTTCAATTGCTGTTTTAGGCAACACAGCTGTTTACAAAGCAAAGTGACGGCCTCCTGGCCCGCTGGGCTCTCTGGGCATTGAGATGTGAGCCATGACTACCTTTGCACAGGGGTGTGGGCCTGCAGGAGAGACAGAAGGTCACAGGCTTGCCCTTTCCCTAAAAGGGAAAGGCCTTTACAGGGTCCTGAGGGAAATGAGCCTGAGGTGGTGCCCCCTCTGACCTACAAGCATGTGGCGCCATTTGGTGGCGGGCCACACACAAAGTGGCCATACCAGGGTACCTTAAGTTTCCCTGAAGCACACTTTCAGACTCTCGCCCACGTGCCCGGCGCCATGCACAGAGCAGGGACAGGTTGCTGAGCAGCTCCTGTGTGCCCGGAATTGCCCTTGAGCCGGCACAAAGCTCTTGGCTGTGCAAAAGGCCAAATAAACTGAGCCTAGTTCTCACTCGGGGCAGTGAGGGACTCCTGACAAGGCAGCACATACCTGCTGGGGGGAGTCCACGCTCACTCCAGCTCACTCTTCCTCTGGGCTGCTGCTGCCTGCGATGCTCAGTGAGTTCACTGGGAGGTACTCGAAGTGGGTGTACCCATGTACTCCTTCCAGTTCACCCTCCTAGCCGGGCTTCTGGGCCTCTGCTCCTGCCTTTCCTGTGCCCACGGCGTCATCTTAGCTTATTCTGTCAAATCTAACCTACCCTTCCAGGCCCTGCTCTACCATCCAGAAACCCCAAGAACTGAGTTGTCTTTCCCAAGTCGCCACTGGACATTGTATGCACCAATGAGCTGTTTTCAAGCTGGACTCACCTGTGGTTGTTTCCATCCTCAGCACCAAGCACTGGGGGGATGGAGAGGTGGGGGGAGTGTTTGTTAAATTGTACTGTCACCGTGTCCCTCAAACAACGGCCCAGCATGATCACTTCCTGAAAGAGTGTCTGTGTGCCAGCTAGCTAGGAATTTCACCCACACCAACTAATTTAAATCACATAACACAGGGAGGCAAGGGGTGTTCACCACCGAGGAAACAAATCAGGGGCCAGTGACGTGTTCACGGTTACGTGGCAAGCAATGGAGCCAGAATTAAAACAAGGTCAGTGTGACTCCAAGGCCAAGGTTTTATCTCTTAAAAGCAGACACAAAATAATACCAGTCATTTATGGTTTATACTGTATTCTCACATACATTGTTTCATCTGATCCTCACAACAGCCCTGTGAGGTAGGTAGGGTTATGAATTACTGTTATGCCCATTTCACAGATGAAGAAACGGAAGTGGCTCAGTGAGGTGACTTGTAGAGAGTCACTTAGCACATTAGTAGCTTCACAGATCCTGTACTTTCTCTAAAGTCAAGCTGCTTGAATTAAGAAGCACCGAAGAGACGGAGAAAGAATTTTTATGGAACAGAAAGAAGGGCAGCAGTGATTTATGAGATTTCGTCCTTCGACTATTTTGTTGTGGTCACAGCATCTGCTGTCTTGTCTGAACCGAGTCCTCCTGAGTGGCTTCCCTGAGTACCAATGACTTGGTGGCTTGAGACGGCTGTCAGACTCCTGGGTCCCACGAAGGGGGAGGCAGCCTTGTCCTGACCAAGTACAAGCTCCCCACTCAGGGCGTAACTATGGAAAGCCCCTTCCTCGACCCACCTCCATGGACGCCCTGTCACCAGGTTTACCTGGCTTGGTCTGAGGACCCCCAGTGGGAAGACTCTAGGACTCTCAAGGCCACATGTGTCCAGGAATGAATCATCATGTGCAGCTTTGACGCCCACACTGCTCATCACTCCCAGGAAAGTATTAGCTTGGAGTATCTTGTCCTGGATCTGACCCCATGGAGGTCCATGGGATGCTTAGGACCAGGAACAGTACCACAGGGGAAGCTCACTTCTTGCAGAGCAGTGTCTTGAAGACTGAACATTGACCCCATGGGCAATGTGTGCTTCGGACTGTCCTCTGGGCTCCTCGCCGCCTACTACCTGGGTCATCTTTCTCTGGCAGCACCTCTGTAGGGGCAGCAAATGTTCACCCTCCCACAGAAGATGCTCAGACAGTGGAGGGTTTGCGGAGCCATGACTGTGGTAGGTGAAATGGGGCGCGGGGGTGGGGTCACAAATGAGGCACAGCTGTCACAGGATGCAGTGATTTACAGGGAATGGAAGGGGTCTAACCTTGCTTCTGAAGATAGGTTCCAAAGGGGAACCCTAATTATGAGTAGTATAATATTTTCAGGATGAGTATTTGGCCTCCCAAGGTGACTAATTTGAAGGAGAAAATACACATTTGGGTGGGAAGGAAGGTCTAGAACCAAGACCACGATCATAAAATGGGAGTGGAAGGACAGATTTTGCTTAATGTAGGGGAGAACTTTCCAACAGCCAGCACCAGGCAACCAAGGCAGGAGCTGCCCCTGGGGATAACAAATTTCCTGTCACTGGAGGTAAACAAGCAGGTATAGATGGGTGATCACTGGGAGGTGTTGGGACAGGCTCTTAGCCCAGATGTGTCCAGGCTATGCTGGCGATGTGGGAAGAGAAATTGTTTTCTAATCCTGAGGGTCTATAATGTATTTGTTAAAAATGACTTTGTTCAATGATACCTCAAATTCCTGGGGGTAGGACTATAAGAGCAAGGTGACAGAGACCTTTCATTGCACTGGCTCCTGATGATCAAATATTTGCTGGGACAGCAGCCCATTTCTGAAGCCTAGAAATCCCTAACTGCCTAGATTTGTCCCAGTTAGGATGGATCCCTCCCTCAAGGGCTCATATTTTGAATGCCCCAGAATGAGGCACTGGCTAGCAGGAGAAAGAGAGGGACCCTGTGCAAAAACTGTTTGCTGTTCCTTTGTCCATCCAGAGAGTCCTCTTGTGGCCTCCTTTAGGACACACTGGCAGACTCTTGTCATAACGAACTGCCCACCTTCAGCTCAAAATGGCAAGAAAAAGTTGGCTCTGTTCAAAGGACACATGGATTCCTAAAGGTGGACTAATCATGAGGGGAGTCAAGTCCTGCTACGTGATTAATACCAATTAGTGTAGTGCCCTGCCTTAGACCAGCAGCCAGAAGCTCTCCAAGATCTTGGCTGACATGGAGCTCCTTGCAAGCCCCCACCAATGTGGCTGCATCTTTTTACCTATAGCGTATTAATCGGATAATCTTATTGTTCATAAAATCCAGAGCATGGGGGTGGGAAGAATCAATGCAGAAGCCGTCACTCAGAGCGATTTTCAGTACCTCCTCCACAAAGACCTGGAAGCTGTTGATCTGCTTGTTCGCTGGCACCACCCAGAGCCTCTTGAGGTTCTGCTTGGTGTACTCCTCCTCTGGCAGGCCCTCTACATTGGCCACCCAGTCGAGAGTCAGGTGGTTGGGGTCCTGCAAGTGGCTGGTGATGGAGGAGAGATTGCCATTGGAGCAGTAGAAGAGCTTGGAGCCAAGGAGCTTGAGGAAGAGGCAAGAGGTGCTGAAGATGTTGGCATTGAAGACCTCCATGCTGGAGGAAGAGAGGCTGTAGATCTGGGGTGCCTCACGCACAGTGAAGTGGACTGTCTGCACACGCTGATTCAGGGTGATGTTGAGCATGGCGTTCTTCTCCGCCTTGGAGAGCTCCACTTCCTTCTCCTGCAGGGCCTCAATCAGGGGCTGTACCTGGTAGAAGTCAGCCTCCCGGCGGAGCAGGCCCATTTCCTGGAAGTCCTCGGGCAGGTCGAGGTGGGAGGTCCGCAGGAAGTTGAGGATGTAGCGGAACACTTTGCCATCACGGTCAATGAAGCAGTTGCCCTGGCTGTCCCTCTTGGTGGGCATCTTTCCGCTGAACATGGCGCCCAGCATGGAGTCAGGGAAGCTCGTCAGGGTTGCCAGTGAGGTTGTGTAGAGTTTCCCCCCAACGTTCAATGTGATGGGGTCAGACATGGCAGGAGGCTGGGGTGCTGAGAAGTAGTCCTAGAGAGGGAGGAAAGTGAGAAATGAACATTATCCAACCCTGTATGCTGTTTTAGTCTGCTGGGGCTGGTATAGTAGAATACCATAGGCTGGGTGGCTTTGTAACAAACATTTATTTCTCATAGCTGGGAAGCTGGGAAGTTGAAGATCAAGGTGTGGGCAGATTTGGTGTCTGGTGAGGGACCTCTTCCTGGTTCAAGGAAGGACATCTTGCTGTGTCTTTATCAGGTAAATGGGAAGAGAACTCTCTGGGTCTCTTATAAAGGCTCCACCCTCATGATCTAATCACCTTATAAAGTCCCCACCTTCCTAATACTATCACATTGGGGATTAGGATTCCATCTTAGGAATTTGGGGGGCACAAACATTCAGTCCGTAACATCTGGGTAACCACACTTCTCATCTATTGTAGATCAAGCCTACATCCTTGAGGTTGAAATGAATTAAAATTTGATGAACAAATGGATGGGTGATATTGCCATACTGTCCTAAGCAATGTATTTCTCATGTATTTCTCAAAGCCTGGGTCACACTCTTCAGATTGCTTTACTTACCCCGGAATGTGGCCCCGGTGTTGGTATTTTTAAAATTCTCCCTTAGTGATTCTAAATGTTCAGTCAAGATAGAGAACAAGCGGTCTTAGGAGAGGAAGATGTCCCTGGACTGAATGTTGTGCTGTGTTATATGTGAGCCCAGACATTTGCTTACACAACAGCCATGCATCTTTGAGCAGAGACAGTAGCATCTTGACCCCTGCTGTGCAGAGGAGAGGCTCCATCCCCACGCTCAGAGAGGTGGAGGGCCTTGCCAGGAGTCCGCCCAGGTCTCTTTACATGAGAGAAAAATGCGTGAATGCATACTTGTAAATGCCCACAAGTCCTTAAGAAAGGCCGTAGTATTTATGTCTCCAAGCCCAGTGCTCTTTCTGCTCTACCCTTGTTGCCTCTGAATTTATTCGTAGTCATTTGTGCATAATGACATTTCAGTCAACAACTGACTGCATATTTGGTGGTGGTTCTTATATAGTCTAGGCGGGCAGTAGGCTTTACATCTAGGTTTATGTAAATACTTAAGATGTTCACACAACAACAAAATCGCCTAACAACATATTTCTTAGAAAGTATCCCTGTAGTTCAGTGACACACGATTGTATTTTTCTATCTCAAAGAATTTACAGTGAATGACTATGATTAGTGCTGGGTTCATCTGTCTAACAGGCCCCTGATGGGTCACTTGGCTGTCTGGACTTCAAATGACACTCCTTCCTGAATTCTTATGTTCCCACAACACCCTGCTTTGCTGTGAAGATACTTTTGGCTCCTGGTGGCCCACTTTTTCCTGCCACACCTCCTCTGAAACTTGCTGTGGGGTCAGTGCAAACATCAGACTCTGCTGCTGAGCACCCTTCCTGGGGGTTCTTTAAATACCTCCCTAACCCCCCCGCCCCGACATAGTCTTTAGTGTTGAGTGTTCGTAAGTCTCCTTCAACCTGAAGTCCTGGATTCTAAATTCTCTTTAAGGTGTCAGAAAGCAGGTGATGTACCCTTTCAGTTTCCAACAGAGGTTTTCCCAAAAACCAACCTGTGGGATGTGTTTAGCAATCTTTCCCTGATGCTGGGTGTTGGGGGACCACAGAGAGGAATCACCCCAGAGCAGCCCTGGAGAAGAGCCAGCTGGTGGGGAAGGTGGAAACAAGAGGCTGTGAGGGTGCAGTGGCAAGAGCGCTGTGCCCAGGCTGTGGGGGTAGGTTGGGAGTGAATCCTGGCACACTGACTGTCCAGATGGGAAAACAGAGGTCCTTGGTGGGATGTCCTCCAAGTCACCCAGCAGGGTAGTGAGTGGCCAGAGCACTTCTTACCATGGATCTGTTTTCTGAGGACACAGAATGCAGCCTCCCCCCATCCGGAGGGTGGTGGCCATGCCAGGTGTGAGAGATGCACAGCTGTCTCACCCAGCTCTCTGGGGGTGGGGCTGTTCCCTTGTGGCTCTTTTCCCATCTAATTGGGGGCACTTTGATAATGCAGTAGGGCATTAACCATCTGGAGTGTCCAAAGAGAAAAAACCCATGACAAAGGTATAAAATTATCAGCAGAATCCTGGAACAGATGGGTTGCAAACCATGGGGAGGTCCACCAGAGACGGGGACATGAGGTGCTTGGGGAGGGGGTAGCTGTGTGGGGAACTGCAGCTGGGGACAAGGCTAACTCTGGCCGATACTCTTGCTAAAGGGTCTAGGCAGGAACTGGACCCAGGAGTGGGATGTGCCTTTCCTCATTCCAGAATCTTCTTTTTCTTCATTCCTCTCTTTCTTTCTAGGTAGTCACTGGCATAATCTAGTTTTCAGTCTTTCTTGTTGATTTAAAGCCCAGGCTCTGTGAAGTGGCTCAGCTCCAAGGACAGAGCAGATATAGTGTCAGAGAAGCTGCGCTCTGCCTTTCCTGATGGTCCTGTGAGCTGCAGACCCCATGTGGCTTCCATGCTTTAGTGCTGAGGAGCTCAGGACACTGAGGTTGGGGGAGGCAGTCAGGAGCCACAGGGCCTACCCAGAGGCCTTTGCGAGGGGGGGTTATCCAGCTCCTATTTCTCTGCTCGCAAAAGCAGCAAAGCAACAGCTTTTCTGCACTCCCACCCCCACTCCATCTCTCCTCTGGGAAGAGCAGGTCAGTGGGAGCAGAGGAACATTAGAAGGGTAGAGCACCCTTCTAGGGTGCTCTTGAGGTGTTTTCCCCAAATGCATGAGTCACAAGAGCTCAGACCTCTAAGCCCTATTTCCTAATAACTGCGCCACAGCATCCACCCCCACAATCACAGGTCCTTTGGTGAAAGGCATAATGACATGGGAGCAGGAACTGGTACTTCTGGGGTACTGAGTAGCTTCAGTGAGTGGTGGAGCATTTGTGGTCTGGAGAAATGAACGAATGTCACTGGGCTATAGCCCCAGCATAGACATTACACTTTGCTGTCCTATGGGTACTGAAGCCTGACTCAGAGTTCCTCTCCTGCAAACCCGCTGTGAACTCTTCTCAGCCACCCGACTACCTGAGCCCAATACCTGGAGTCAGGGCAACCCTGACTCCTCATCCCTTCATTTTTTCTCTACTCTGTCTCTTTGAACCCTGTAGCTACTCCTAGGGCTCAGCCCTCATGTCCCCTCCTGCTATGTCCACATAGCTCCTGTCTTCTTCTGTCCACTTTCCATTTACTCTGCACACTGATCTTCCTGAAACATTACCCCCTTCCCAAACCACCTTGCTCCTCCAGTCTTACCTCTAATTTTGGCCCTCGCCACACTCTTTGCTAGGCACTACCCATACAGAAGACTGACTCAAAGTGGACAACAGACCAAAATGTAAAATCTTCTTAAAACTATAAAACTTCTGGGTCTCCCTGGTGGCGCAGTGGTTTGAGTGCTGGGTTGCAAAGCTGCCCGCAGCCTCTGCAGCACCGGTTTGATCCCCAGCTGCTCCCCGGCTATGGGAGGAGGGTCCCCCTTGGCGCGCAGACCTCTCCTGCTGCCCGCTGCTCCCCTCAGCAGTGTACTTTGGTCCTTTTGCCTGCTCTGCTCCCCGCTCTGGCTCTGGTGAATTCTCTCACCCTCCTGTGCTTCAGACTGTACCCAGTGCATGTATAAATAAATAAATAAATCTTTAAAAAACCCCACAAAACTATAAAACTTCTATAAGAAAATCGTTGTGGGGCCTCCCTGGTGGCGCAGGCGGTTGAGCACAGCGTTGTGAAGCTGTCCACAGCCTCTGTAGCGCCGGTTGGATCCCCGCCAGCTGTGGAGCAACCCACATGGCGCGGCAGACCTCTCCTGCCTCACCCACTGCTCCCCTCAGCAGTGTATTTCAGTCTGCCTGTTCTGCTTCCCACTCAGTCTCTGGGGAATCTTCTCACCCCCCCCCCCCCACAACTCTGACCTGTACCCCGGTTCTTGTATACATAAATCTTCAAAAAAAGAAAGAAAATCTTCATGGACTTTGGGTTAGGCAAATATTTCTTGAATAGGATGTGAAAGACCATAAAAAATTGATAAACTTGTCTTCACCCAAATGAAAATCTTCTCTTTGAAAGACACTTGTTAAGAAAATGAATATAAGATAGACCGGGAAGAGATAAAATTGGAAAATAAATCCTTTATCCTGGTAAAGGACTGTTAACTATAATAATGGAGAAAACTCTAAACTCAATCAGAAGAAAACAAACCACCCCATTAAAAAATGGGCAAAAGATCTGAACAAACACTGCCCAAGAAAACATGGGCAACAATCATATGAGAAAATGCTCAACAGCATTCATCATTAGGGACATGAAAATTAAAACTGCAATTAGCACTATATGTCTATTAAACTGGCTCAGATAGAAGCTGGCAAGTACACAGAGCTACTGAAATTCATACACTGCAGGCGAGAATGCAACACGGTAGAAGCACTGGGGAAAAGCCTGACATCTAGTTACCACATGACCCAGAATCCCAGGGAAGGAAGACATGTCCATATACAGCCCTCTATGTGAACCATTATAGCAGCTTTATTCATTATTAGCTAAAATCTGGAAAGAGCTGTCATGTAAGTAAACAACTGGTGGTATAGCCACACAATGGAATATGATTCAGCTATTAAAAAGAAAGTAGCTACTGATACATCACAGTGAATCTCAAAAGCATCAGGCTACGTGAAAGAAGCTAGCCTCAAAAGGCTACATAGTGTATGATTCTACTTACATAACATTCTGGAAAGGGCAAAAGTATAGAGATAGGAATCAGATCAGTGATTCCTAGGGAATGGGTTGGGGAGAAGGGTTTGGGTACACAAAGATACCAGGAGTACACTGGAGTGATGGAAATACTCGATATCCTGGTCCAGTGGTCAAATGAGTGGTCAAATGAGTGTAGAAAGATTGTCAAAACTCATGTAACTAAACACCTAAAAAGGGCAGATGTATGTAAATTATGCTTCTGTAAACTGGAAAAAAACTAAGGTCATGACCAATTAATGAATCGTGAAACCACTATAGGGTGTGGTGATCACAGTTGTGAAGCTTTTGTTTCAGTGGATGTGTGTATATGAACTTGACTGTGATTTAAAATGTATCTTTGTGGGCCTCCCTGGTCGCGCAGCGGTTGAGCGCTGGGTTGTGAAGCTGCCCGCAGCCTCTGCAGCGCCGGTTCGATCCCCGGCTACTGGAGGAGGGTCCCGCATGGCGCGCAGGCCTCTCCTGCCTCCCGCTGCTCCCCTCAGCAGTGTACTTCGGTCCTTCTGCCTGTTCTGCTCCCCGCTCTGGCTCTGGTGAATTCTCTCACCCTCCCATGCTTCTGACTGTACCCAGTGCTTGTATAAATAAATAAATAAATCTTAAAAAAAAAGCAAACTGTAAATAAAATGAAATGAAATGAAATAAAATAAAATGTATCTTTGTTACCATGGTTGTAATAAAAATTGTTTTGAAACCACCAACTATTTTGTGGTCTCTTGGAGATCTTGGAGATCTTTTGTCTAAGTTGCTACACACTCAATGCCCAGAGCACAGTGGACACTGGCGGTATGGGGAGGAAGGGGTCGCAGATAGGGACTGAGAGGGAGGGCGCATTTACTGAGCGTTTTACTATATCCAAGGCCTGTTAGCATCCTGCTAGCATTTTATTTACTTTTAACAAAAATACGTAGAGAACTACAGAGATGTTGCTACTGGGCTAAACACCTTATGTACTTTATCTCATTGGATATCTTCATAGCATCCTGTGAACTAGACACTATTATTATCTCCATTTTACATAAGAGGAACCTGAGGCACAGAAAGGCTAAGAGACTGCTCAGGGTCACCCAGCTAGGCAGTAGAGGGGCTGGGATCCAAATGCAGGTTTGTGTAAGTTGGGCACTTCCAGTCTTTTCCCTTCCCACCACGAGGTCTCAAAGAAGTGACAGAGGCATGCTCCCTTATTCTCTGTTAGCACCAGGCAGCAGCAGGGCCTTCAGCAGCCAGTCCCACTGCTGACATGGGGCAACTGAGCTCCTGCATCCCTGACACAGGGCAAATCCACTGAGCGATCTTTAGATCTTTCCATTTCAACTGCAACTCATGATAAAGCACCGAAACACAGAAGACTGGGTTTTTAAAAGCTAGATGAGAAAAGCTGAATGGAAATGCAAACTGAACCAGGAATTAGAAGATGAAGAAACCCCGCCGCTATGTGTGAATAAATACGTCTTAAGCAAGGATGTTCCAAGTTTCCCTCTTGTCTTGAAAAGAAAAAGATCAGCTTTTTCTTCCCTGAGAAAACCACTGGTGTTATGAGGAGATGATGACCTTCTGACTGAGAAAGGAGACCAGGGGCTTGGAAATGAGGAGTTGTAGTTGGAATTTTCTCCTCTCTCAGATGGGTTTGGAGCCCACATGTGAAGGGTAAGGCCCAGTCTGTAACCATGCAAACGGCAATTCCAGTTTGGGACCGGCAGCAACCTGTAATTGTGACACTGAAAATAGAACTTTTTGAGAGGTGTCTTGTAAGGAAGGACAGACAGGATATTCTGGAGTCCTACTTTAAAACTCTGCCCTGGCAGCCATAGTCCCTGCAGGTCTGACGATGAAAACAAGCTAGTAATGCTTGGTGAGAACTTACCATGTCCCATAATCTGTGCTAGGTGCTATACATATTAGCTGATTTAGGACCCCTAACACTCCTTCAAGGAAAGTATTACCTGCACTTAACAATGCAAACCAAAGCTCTAAGAGATAGGTAATTTGCCCAAAGCAGCAGAACCAAGATTTAAGCCTCAGTCCGTCTAGTCTGTGCTCTGAAGGATGACATTTCTTTTTGGGCAGTCGGCAGCCAAGACCTATGGAAAGGTCTAGCACTTGTCTCCCTCCTACCTCTTACCAGGTGCTCTTACACCTGCTACCTCAATCTGATTCTGACCTACATATAGGTCAGGTTGCAGAGAATCAACATTTCCTGAACACTGGAAATGTCTCCTGAGCACATTCCTTGGGTGCTGTGAGGAATTTTCCTGATTATTTTTTCATAAAAATACCACGCCGATGCTGTGAAGTAGTAGTAATCATCCCAATTTTTAGGGTTATAAAACTGAAATACAGAGTAGTGAAGCAGCTGCATAAGATCACACAGCTAAGAGGTAGCAGAGCAAGAATTCTAAGTGAGGGCTCTTGTGTCCCCTTCCAGAAACACAAGTGTAGGGTAAAGAAAATATCAGGCTTTTCTGCCCTTCCGCCATCAGGATAGATGATGGATCCTTGTCCTGAATGCATGCCTGATGGCGGGCACCTGGAATAGGGTGTGGGCATAGGTAGATGGGATTCAGCTGAGCTAAGACTGTGCTTTTAAGGGCGGCGTCACGGGGGGGACGCCAGTGGTAGCAGCAGCACCAGTAGCAGCAGGAGAAGCCGAAGCAGAAGCCGAGAAGCAGCAGAACAAACGCCAGAGAGTCCAGATAGAGTGAAGACTTGCTGGGGGCTGGGAGGCCAGCACCCCTGCCTGCCATATGCCTGGTGAACCCCCAATAAAAAACCTGCAAAACTACTGAGGACTCTGGCTCCTCCTTTACCCGGTCTGCATGGGATCAGAAAACCTGCACAGTGTCCAGTCCTGACCTTACAACAAGCCATGACATTTTATTAAGAAGCACGAACAGAATTTGATAGAGGCCTGTGCCGTGATGCCTCTGAGAGGGAGATGAAATAGCTTAAAGTTGTTCTTCTAAAATGAATAATATTTGTTATATTATCCTAATCCAGATTAGGATAATAACCTGGAATAGGATAAAAATCCATGGTATTTTTATCCAAAATAGTATAAAAAGATTAAAATCTTAGTTTGGAAAAATTGATGAATGATAACCAGAAAGAATATCTGAAAAAGAGTAGATATATCTTGGTGTAATGTATTAACTCAGATAATAAAGCAATGACATTTCAAAGAAATGAAAGAGGGAAGAAGGAATTTTGTACCTTGAAAAGACTGATTGACTAAAAAAAATAGATACTAAACTTACAATCATTTTGCAATATATACAATGTAAAATGGTACAACATTGTTATACACAATATTATATAACATTGTTATATAACTATGTGTTATACACCAGTTATAAAACTAACACAATGTTACAGGTCAATTATAACTAGACAACAACAACAAAAAAAATAAAAAAGAACACAAAAAAAAAATGGACTGAAGGGATTCTCACTGGCCAAATTTGAGATAACTGGCAAAGATTAATACCAAGAAGATTAATGATGATAATGAATTCACACACACACACACACACACACACACAAGTCTGTGTTATGCCAAAAAGAAAAGCGAGGCAGTGAAAAAGACACACACAGGAAAGTTTTCTATAACAAGGCATAGCAGCTAATACAGAGGAAAGATTTCTATAACAAGGAATAGAAGCTAATACATACAGAAAGAATAGCATAATTACCATTTGCAGCCCTGAATACTGCAGTTCAGTCAAGAATCATCACTGGGTGTGGAGTGGAAGGTTATCAGGAATGCACTGTTTTGACAATCTCAAAGAATCATTCATGGATAGCAGCACCCTGATACATGCCTTCGAAAGTGATGCAGTACACAGCATTGCCTGGGGGGAAAAAAAAATCTAACCTGCATCTAATCACCGACAAAATGAGAAAACAAATGTAAACAGGTGGAGGTGCTCTAGCTAGATTAAGTTACTTAAAGAGATATAAGTAAATGCAATGCAGAGTCTTGACTTTTTGATTTTGATTTATTTAAAAACTAAGATTTTTTTGGCAGTTGGGAAAATTTGACTATTAACTGTTTATTATTAGATAATATCAACTTCCTGCTAGTGGTATGTGGTTATTAAGAATGTTATGATGAGGGCCTCCCTGGTGGCGCAGGTGGTTGAGCGCAGCGCTGTGAAGCTGTCCGCAGCCTCTGCAGCACGGGTTTGATCCCGGCCGGCTGGGGAGATACCCATATGGCGTGGCAGACCTCTCCTGTCTTACCCGCTGCTCCCTCCAGCAGTGTATTTCCATCAGTCTGCCTGTTCTGCTCCCTACTCTGTGTCTGGTGAATCCTCTCACCCTCCCGCACATCTGGCCTGTGCTTGTATGCATGAATAAAAAAAAAGAATGTTATGATGAGATTTCAGAATTTAGGAATCAAGAATTTAGGAATCAAGATGTCTATAGCTTTTAAATAGTTTGGCAAAAAATGTTGGTCTAAATATAAAAGAGCAAAGTGAATATTGCATCTATCTAAATAGTGAAAGGCTATTTAAATTTTTCTGTAAAATAGCACATATAACTCAACAAAAAGAAAACAACCTGATCAAAAATGGGCAGAAATGCTAAATAGGCAATTCTTCAAAGAAGACATGCAGATAGCAAACAGGTACATGAAAAAAAATGTTCATCATCACTTATCAGGGAAATGCAAGTCAAAACCACAATAAGGTATCACCTCACGCCAATGAGAATGATCCATATCAAAAAGACCAGAAATAACAAGTTCTAGTGAGGGTGTAGAGAAAAGGAAACCCTCTTACACTATCGGTGGGAATGTAGACTGGTCCAGCCCCCATGGAAAGCAGCCCTCAAAAGACTGAAAATGAATCTTCTATATGCCTAGAAATTCCACTGCTAAATATCTACCCAAAGAACACAAAAACACAAATTTGAAAGGAAACCTGCACCTCCATGTTTATTGCAGCACTACTTAAAATAGCCAAAATATGGAAACAGCCTACTTAGGTGGATCAAGAAGATATGGTATATACACAATGGAATACTACTCAGCAATCAAGAAAGATAAACTCATGCCATTTGCGGCAACATGGACTGATCTGAAAGGGATTATGCTAAGCAAAATGAGACAGGAGGAGAAATAAAAATTACTGGATGGTGTCACTTATGCGTTGAATATAGACATTGCAAAAGGGTCAAAGACAAACATTAAAACCAACCCTTGAAAGCTGACCACAGATCTGAGGCATCCAGAAGGGGAGGTGGGGAGCATAATGGATTAGTGTGGAGGGCTATGGGTGCTTTGGTGGTGGGAGAGCTACAGTGACTACACCTGAGGGGAGAAATCCTCCAAAATACCATAAAAATTAACAAGAAGGTAAAACATTTAAATATTTTTTTTCTGTAGGCTTGAAAATTCAAAAAATATCTTTACTTTGAAATAAGGGGGAAGAACACTTCCCTCATAGGAACCAATGTAAAGTTCTAGCCTGAGTGCCTGACCCCTATAAACAGCCAGATTCAGCAAACAGACGTTACTATTACTAGTAAGAATCATGAAAATCTCATAATTTTCCTCTATAGGTGTCCTCATGCTTTGGAGGATAAGGAAGTCAAGCTAGGTTAAATTAAAATAGTCCACAGTTGGTGGAGGGGTTAGAATTTAAATTGGAATGGTCTTTCTGTGTAGACCCACGCCCACAGAAACCACAACACGAGGCCTGCCTGCCTCATGCTGGGAGAAAATGACTGTGAGAGGCTTGCTTCACCTGCCTCCTCCTGAACCCAGAATCTCTGCTTCTATCGCAGGAAGGAAATTCCTATTATAGCTAATGAAGAATATTCACGCAGAGGTCACTTCGATCTTCACAAATGTTGTGGCTGATCAGAACAAGTTAGAGGGTTTTTTGGGGGAAGAGGAAAGTGCATGGGCTACTTGTCACCTGGCCTCACATTTGAATCAGACTTTGCCATTAACTAGTTGTGTGGTCCTCCGCCAATTCCTGGGGCGATGATGATGATAATAACAAGTTAATAACGACTGGCACTTATGGAGCAGTTACTACTGTACTAGGCACTTTATGCATGTTAATTTCATGGATGAAATAACTACTGTTATTGTCCCTACTTTATAGACCAACCATGCCAGGCCCTCTCCTAGCTGTGCAGTTTGCATCTGCCCTCTCCCTTGCCTGCAAATCCCATTCATCCGCCAGGCCCCTCGACTGCAATTCGTTGTGTCCTCTGCATCTCCAAAGCATTTTATTCTTAACTCCTACCAAGGCCCACTTTACTTAAGTAGAATGGTGGCTGGTCACCATGTTGAGGATGGAATCTCCCCTTGTCTGCTGCCCCAGAAGCAAAGTAGGGGAAGAGGAAGTAATATTCCCCATTTAGTCAGATTTATTTTCTTTTTTTTTTTTTAGTCAGATTTATTTTCCCCATCCTAGACTATCATCTACCAATAGGGAGGTTTATTACCCTCTTGTGAATTCAACAACAACAACAACAACAACAACAACTTTTGTTTGAAAGCACACTTGAATTTTAAATCTGGAATCTAATGGCCAGGAGACCACTTGGAAAAAAAGTAAGGACTCCCACTGTGTAGATGGACAGGACGTGGGGGTAAATCTCAAGAATGACAATACTCAAGTGAATAATGTCTCTCAGTAATACAGACACTTCACTTTACTCACAGTCCAACAGGACAAAGACTGGTTCACAGCCTGCCTGGGGCACTATGTAGGGGCACTGCCCTTCACGTTCCCTTTTTGGCATCCTCACACTCAATAGCTGTATCTTTAGCTCTATTTTGCTCATGGGATAGGAAAAGGTGGGCTGGAGGAGGGAAGCCACCTGACCTGGCACAACTTCCCCATTTGCTCAGCAAAGTATTCTCTCAGCTGGGGTAGACACCCAACCACCACCACCATTCCTCATTTTTTTCAGAGTTTTCCTTTTTCTCAGCTTACGCCTAGGCTTCACCATGTGGTTTTTTCCTCAGTCACAAAGACCCCATTTTAACCACCCTGCTCATTATGGTCTTCCTGCTTTTCACAGCAATTATAATTTAGAAACAAAGATTTTCAAATCCATCTCCTTAGTTCATCCTCAAAATAACCTGCCTTACAGGTTGTTATTCAGAAGGGTCAAGGAAGTTGGTCCTGTCACACAATCTGTGAAGCTCAGCCCTTCCAACCTGTACCTCTGGGTCCCTGCAGCGCCGGGGGCGGGGTGGGGTGGGGTGGGGGTAAAGCAGGGCTTTTGGAGCAAGGAGTGATTTTGGGCAAGTTACTTCTCTGAGCCTCATGTCCCTCATCTGCATATAGATGCAGTAGGTCCTCTAATAACAGCCTTTTGTTATGACGTTGAGAAATAAAACCCTTGCTGCCATTGAACGAACCCAGAGGACTGACTTTCCTTATTCGTTTGGTAAAGGAGGCTTCCAGAACCCATCTACCACATCGAGGACGTACTGCAACGGTGACACCTGCACAGGGTGCGAGTTGAATGAGATCATGTGTGTGACGCACTGAGTTCCAGGGATAGGCTCTTTATTTCCAGCCGCAGGAAGGACGAGGTTCTGCGCATCCACAGGTGCTTGCCCGCGTGACCTCCCCCAGGCCCAGAGCGGCCGACACGGGGCTTTTCAGAGTTGGGCGGGGTCTCTCTCATTTTTGGGCCGCCACCCCTCCATCCCTAAGGTTTCCCTGTCCACCCTACCCAACCCCACCCAGGTTGCCTCGTGGGCCTTCTCTGCACCCGACCCGACACCAGCGCGCTCTCACCTAGCGGCCCCGCCCCTCCGTGCTCCACCCAACCAGACTCCTCCCACAGCCTCGACCCTCTAAATCCGGGCTTTTCCTACCCTCACCATCCGTCCTGGCTCCTCCCCACGCCCCCACCCCCTAGGGGCCCCGCCCCCAGCCCCCGATCCGTGCCCCCCTCTTGCAGGCACCGGCGCTGCCGCGTGCATTGCACAGGTGAGAACGGCGCGGGCGGTCTAGGCTAATCACCTCTCGTGCTAAGCCACCTGCCCAAGTGGGCCGCGTCCCCTCGACGGCCGTCCCTGGTCCCGTGCCCCCGATCGCGCCGCACCCACCTCCTGCCCTCGCTCCGCAACCTCCCCTCCGCGGGCGGCCAGCGCAGCTCGGCGAGGGGGGCGGAGGACCCGCGCTCAGCCCCGGGGCGTGGCGCCCGGCTCCGCGCGCTGCACTTGGGACTTGTAGTCCTGCGCGGGCTTTGTCAGGCGCGCGGCGCCCAACGCGAACTCCATCTCCCAGGGGGCACCGCGCCGGCCGCGCCGCTCCCCGCCCGCGCCCCCGCCGGCGCCCCGGCCCGCGGCCCTTAAAGGGGACGCTGCCGGGCGGCAGTTTGCGGGGTGGCCTCCGCGCCGGCCCCGCCCCGCGCCCCGCGCCGCACCCCGCCCCCTCCCCGGCCTCGGCTCGCAGCCCGGCGGCCGCGCGGCTGAGTGCTCTGCCCGGGGCAGGCTGTGCAGAGCAGGAGAGGGGGTGCGCTTCTCCGCCGGCAGCATCCTTGCCGCGGGGACCCGCGGAGGGCGGCGGGCGGCGGGCGGCCCCCTCGGGTGCGCGCCCAGGGCCCGCCCAGACCTGGCCTGGCCCAGCCTATTTCTACCGGACCCGAGCGCCCCGCCCAGAACCGGCGTTGAGGCGGGGGCCCCCGGGGCCGGAGGTAAGGGGCTGGGGGCGTGTGCGGCTTGGGAGGACGGAGCGTCCGGCGTGCGGAGGCCGGGCCGGGGCGGGAGGGTGGGCGCAGCCCGGCCCTCGCTGTGTGACCTTGGGCGAGTAGCTGTCCCTCTCTGGACCTCAGTGCCCTTCTTCGCCATTGCGTGGGGAGGTGATTCCGCCCCGTCCCATTCTAGGCGGGGGCACCTGCACCCGATACTGAGAAGCTCGCTGGCTTCTTTGGGGTCCGCAGCCCCAGCCTGGGTTTGGCGGTGCGCGGGGATAACTCGAGGGAGGGGGTGGGGCCGACTGGGGTAAAACTGGGCAGACCTAGAGGCTGTCAACGCTTGGAATGGGCTTCTGCTCTCCTCCGCATCCCTGGCCACTCTTCCTCTGCAGGAGTCCCGGCGACCAGGAACCCCTGATGTGTCAGACGGGGGGTGCCCGTTCCAGAAAGCCTGGGGTGGGGGTGGGGACTCGGATGGTGACTGTGTGAGGGGCGGCCCCCAGCAGGGACCGGTGAGTGTGATGTGTCCCTAAGAAGGGAATATATGTCCCCACCTTCTTCCCTTCTCTTCCACCGTCCCCTTCAGTAAAAGAACAGTTGCTTTTTTTTTTTTGAATTTTAAACCAGTAAGCCCCCTTTACCTACTTAAATTTCCAGGAGGGTTTGGTGACCCTGCAAGGACCTCCCAGTAGCAGTGCAAGAGACACCCACCCAGGGCTTCCTGGAGTGAAGTTTGTCTAGAGACCTGGGGTGGTGGGCAGAAATGGAGGGCACATCTGGGTATGTGGAGGCGCACCCCGGTGTCCCCTGGCTCTCTAGCACCCAGGGGGGTCAGGGAGGGAGAATGGGTGTGAGGGTCACAGAGGAGAGGAATTGGGCTCCTCCCTCTTAGGTGCTGGGGGCGGGGGGTTGGGGGAGTGGTTCTGCTCCCTGCTAGGGAGAGTTTGGGTGAGATCTTGAAGCCCACTCCCTGCCTCATGAGGCTCAACGAGCTTTTGACCTGAGCGTTTACCAGAACAGTTCTTGTTTTAGATTTTTCTTTAGTTTTGGTTGGTTGAGTCACTTCTAGAATGGCTAAAGGCTCACGCAGTCCCTTCCAGGGGCTTTCTTGCTCTATGTGTGAGATTCTCAGGGTTATGCTACGTAAGACCAGTGAGGGTAGACCAGTCCCTGGAAGGGACTTGCTGTCACATGTCTCTCACCGGCCACTTGGCACTCCCTCACTTCTGTGCATGGTCCTGTGCTGGGCACTGGACTCAGATGGGGGTGTGGGCCACTTCCTATCAAAAGAGATGCCAGCCCGGTGGGGGAGGTAGACAGAGACTCTGGTTACACTGCAGGGCAATGAGGGGAAATAGGAGGTCTTGGGAAGCCAGAACTCAGACTTGCATTGCAGGGGCATTAGGAAAGGCTTCCCAGAGGAGAGGGCATGTGACCTGGGCACTGAAGGATAAATTAGAATTTTCCAGGAGAGAAGAGGGAGAAACTCTTTCCCAGCAGAGTGCATCACTGCAAATTGGCAAGCAGGAAAAAACCCTCTGCCCCAATTCCTGTAGATTCACCACTGAACATTGTTTTTCAAGTTCATCTCTCCCCTGCCCCACCTCAGCCGTAGTGTCACAGAAAGGGCTTAAATGTCCAGTTCAGTAACCCCGTTGGACCTAATCCTGAAGGGGTTAGGGAAGCCTTGCGAGTCCTGAGCTGGGGGTATGGCAGGATTGAACTGGTTTAATGAGGTTAATCTGTTTGCAGGGGGAGCTACTAGGGAGGAAGAAGCAGCCTGAACTGGGACCAGGGCAGAGCATTGCTGTTGCGCACGCACACACACACACACACACACACACACACACTCTCTCTCTCTCTCTCTCTCTCTCTGAGTGCTTTAGGGTGATGGAGATGAGTCAGGCTCCACCATGCAGGGTCAGAGACCTGTCAATACGCAATGGCAATGCGGAGGGTAATCTGAGAGGGATAGATAAAGGGTTATGTGCCCTGTAGGGGAGGGATCACGGTTTTCCTGTGCATTACTCTGTGCCCTGAGAGTTGCTGGGACTCCCAGGCTGTCGCACCAGCAGTGACAAGTTTATTCCTGCCAAGGGTGTGGGGAGGAGCAAGCATCATGGCTGGGAAAGGAGGAAGGGCTGGTAGGTATTCACCTCCTGTTTGGGCGTTCAGAGGGTCAGAGACGGGAAAGCACCAACCTCTGTGGCCACTGTGGAGAGAGGTGACTCGGCTGGATTTGAAGCCTGGACTCTAATCATCCTCCATGGATTGAGGAGATTGGCTGGGAGGCACCTGTATACTAGACCAGGCAAGAAATAAAGAGGAGTGGATCTTGGGTGGGGCTGGAGAGCTGGTGGAAATGCTATGTTTCCAGTGAGGGCTAATATTAGGATGGAATTTGTAGAATTAGTAGTATCAGGAGTGTGTGTCTTCTTCCCTGTCAGTGTCTGTTTTGGACCTTAGGACCCTCTGGCCCAAGAATAGAATGGTGACTGCCCCCAATCATTTTTACACCTTGTCCCAACCCCATAGTGGTAGACCTGAAATGATTTCCATCTTTTCTAGGTGAGAAGGCTGAGGAGTGCCAGGGACTTGTCCAAGGTCACTTGGTGATTCTGAAACAGAGAATCTGGTTCTCATGCTTTTAGTGCAGGCACTTCCAAGGGAGGACACAGCTGCTGCGTTTGGCTGGACAGCTGTCTTTTGGGTCAGGGCCAGCATCAATAGGCCATCTCCTCATCCAGAACCTAGAGGGGGAATCCAGCTTCCTCTGAGGACCACTGGTGGCCTCAGAGAGGCCAAGTGCCGGTTCTAAACCCACTCTGTCAAGTCCATGTCTCCCTCGCTGAGCCTCTGTGCCCCCATTCTGTAAATATCACTTATATGCACAGGGATTTAATATGCTTTCTACCAGGGCCTCCCTGGTGGTGCAAGGGGTTAAGATGCAACCTATGAAGCTATCCGCAGTCACTGCTGCACGAGTTCGATTCCTGGCCAGGGAGCTAACCACATGCCATGGCAGATCTCTCCTGCTTCGCCCGCTGCTCCCTTCGCCAGTGTATTTCAGCCGATCTGCTTGTTCTGTTCTCCACTCTGTCTCTGGTGAATCCTCTCATCCCCCCTCCTCTGGCCTGTACCCCAGTTCTTGTATGGCTAAATAAATCTTTAAAAAAATATGCTTTCGACCATGATGCCAAGAAATCCAGGTATTCAGGCAGCCAGGAAGAAGCCCTCATCAGTGAGTTACTGACATCATGTGGGGGGGAAGAGAGCGTGGGGCAGCAGATCTTGTCTTGCTTCCCTTCACTGATGGGTCAGGTGAGGGCTAAACGCAAAACCTTTTTTTTTTTTTCATGAATGCATTCAAGACATTATCAAGTGGGTTTGTTGGTGACCATGGTGACAATTGATCTCAGATTGCCTGGATGGAAGTGGGGGCAAGTAGGCAGGACTTGCTTGGTGTGCCAGGCCATGGACTGCAGAGGTTACAGGGCTGGCCCCGGAGATCAGAGCCCCCCTACAATGGCTGCACTGCATTCCAGCTGCCCGCGCAAACCCCACTGTGAGTACTAGGTATTAGGTAGAACAATATGAAATAGCCAACATCTGATTATTCATGTTCATTGGTCTAGCCTGATATCATTTATGCCCATTTTACATAAAAGAGGCTCACAATGAGATTAACTCAAGGTCACTCTGGAATGCAGGACTCTTCTTATCTAGTTTGGTTTCCTAGTCCCAGAACTCCATTTCTGCCTGCCCCATACTCTCTTCCTCCCCGCATGATGTCAGTATCTCATTGATGAGAGTTTCTCCCTGGCTGCCTGAATACCTGGATTTCTTGGTAGAAAGCATATTAAATGCCCATGCATATCAGTGATATTTACAGTGTACTGTAGCCTGTTAAGTGTGCAGTGGCTTTATGACCAATGTCTAGACCTTAGATAACCAAATACTTTATTACTAAAAACTGCTAACCATTATCTGAATCTTCGGCCAGTTATAATCCTTTTGCTCTTGGAGGGTCTTACCTCAATAGTGATGACTGCTGATGGTGCAGGTGGTGGTTGCTGAAGGCTGGGGTGGCTGTGGCAATTCCTCAAACAGAGCGATTTAAGTTTGCTGCATTGATTGACTCTTCATCCCACAAAAGATTTCTCTGAAGAAGCATGTGATGCTGTTCGATAGTATTTTACCTACAGAACTTCTTTCAAAACTAGAATCAATCCTCTCAAACCCTCCCACTGCTTTATCAACTAAGTTTATGTAATACTCTTTGTTGTCATTCAGTAGTGTTCACAGCACCTTACCAGGAGTAGACTGTACCTCAAGAAACCACTTTCATTCACAAGAAGCAACTCCTCCGTTCGAGTTTGCTCGTGAGGCAGCAGCAATTCAGTCACATCTCCAGGCTGCACTTCTCATTCGCGTGTTATTTCCTCCGCAGCTGGAGTTACTTCCAAAAATAATCACAATAGTAACATGAAAGATCACAGATCACAGTTTTAATAATAGTCTGAAATATTGTGGGAATTATTAAAATGGGACACAAAATGGGAATTTCAAAGTGAGCACCTGCTCGTGGAAAAATGGCACCGATAGATCTGCTGAGCGCTGCGGGCCACAAGCCTCCCATTTGTTAAAAAAAAAAAAAAAAATCAGTGACGCACGATAAAGTGAAGCTCAGTAAGATTAGATGTGCCTGCAAGCTCTCCAGAGGCACTCTGCAGTGACTGGCTTGGGAGATACCAGCCACGGAAAATAAATCCTGGTGCCTGCTTGGAGGAGCGCACTGCTCCCTGGGAGACAGAAGTTTATTTAACTGGCCCGTAGGCTTGTAACACAGGCAGTAATGAAGTTTGGTCTTGCCAGAGAGGTAGAATGGAGCAGAGCATTTCCATAGGGCCTGCAACTTAGTTGAGGTCCCACAACATATTGTTCTCAGTAAAAGCTTCCTGCTCCTCTTCTATGAAGTTTCTGGCTTGTTTTTCACACCAACTTGAGGTTTCAAGATTAGAGCAGTTTTTGTTGAGGCAATTAGTCAATACTTACTGCATTCTGAATCTTCTATCAGGTCCTGCCTAGAGTGGGACTACACAAAGCAGACACATGGCACTGCCTCCTAGGCACTGAGAGGTGGATATTAAGAGCAAGCTGTACCTATGTGAACCAGCCTGAGAATCAGGAATCAAAGTGGGTCAATTAGGGATGAGGGCTTCTGGGAAATAGCCCCAATGGGGGGGAATGGCAGAAGGCAGGCTATTGTAGGCAGGGGAATAAGGCAGCAGTAACTCACACCATATTCTGCATTTGCTCATTCAGCATACACCTACTGTGTGCAGGGACTGTGATAAGAGCTGGGAATACTGTGGTGAACAAATTCTGACATGGTCCCTGCCCCCAGGAACCTATATAATATCATGGAAGAGGCTGACCCCAGACAAGTAATCATGACAAGTGTTCAAAGGAGGACAGGGTGCTCTGAAATTGTTACCAGGGACCTCAGACCTAGACAGGGAGATTGGGCAGGCTTCCTGAGGAAATGAGGTTGAGGATGAGCTAAATAAGAAGGGGTGGGAAAAGCAGTGAGGGGCTAGTGTGGGCTGAGGCAGGCAAAGCTCTGGATGTGCAGGGCTGAAGCTCTGGGGTGGATGCTGTTTCAGTGGCAGGGATTTGGACTTGGAGCAACCTGCCATTCTGTGATCGGGCATCATCTGTAATGGAGGAAGAGGCCACACGTGGCTCTAGGAATGAAGAGGGAGTAATGCCTGTGGGTGCAGGGATGATTTCATTAAAGAGAGATCTGGGTTGGGCTTGGAAGGAAAATAGGAGTTTGCCTGATTTTGAGAGTGCAGTGGTGGCCATCTTGGGGGATAGGCTGTTTCAGGCAAAAGGCATACACAGAGTATACACAAAGAACTGGCGTCCTGGGAAGGCGTAGAGCATTGCAGAAAGAGAAAGAGGTTGATTGGGGGCACAATAAATTGTAAGGGATCTCAGGGAAGCCTGTGGGTCTTTCCTCGGGACCTCAAGCCCTCCCTCCCTTCCTAGAGTTGTGATTTGTGTCCATGTATGTGCCTCCCCCCTCTCCCATGACTCTGGACAGCAGCCCCAGCCTGCTTGTCCCAAGAGTGGAGGCTGGGGAGAGAAGGGCGCAGGGCCGGGAGGAGGGAGAAGGCTCAGGTGCTGCCTTTGTGCGAGCACAGATGCTCATCAGCAGTAACTCCAACTCCTTGGCGTCTGTCTGCCAGTCACTGCGCTTTACTTCATCCCAACTGCTGGCCGCACAGATTGAGGATCCCGAGGGCCCCAAAGGCCGAGTCGCTCGCCCACGGCTCGGGACGCAGAGGGCCTGTGGGGAACTGGGCCTGTCGGAGGGAGGCTGACCCTTGTCCCTGTCCCCGCAGCGCGGCCGCCATGGACAAGATCCTGGAGGCGGTGGTGACGTCGTCCTACCCGGCCAGCGTGAAGCAGGGGCTGGTGCGGCGCGTGCTGGAGGCGGCGCGGCAGCCTCTGGAGCGGGACCAGTGCCTGGCGCTGCTGGCGCTGGGCGCGCGCCTCTACGTGGGCGGCGCGGACGAGCTGCCCCGCCGCGTGGGCTGCCAGCTGCTGCACGTGGCGGGCCGCCACCACCCCGAGGTCTTCGCCGAGTTCTTCAGCGCGCGCCGGGTGCTGCGGCTGCTGCAGGGTGGCGCCGGGCCGCCGGGCCCCCGCGCGCTGGCTTGCGTGCAGCTCGGCTTGCAGCTGCTCCCCGAGGGGCCGGCGGCCGACGAGGTGTGCGCCCTGCTGCGGCGCGAGGTGCTGCGCACCGTGTGCGAGCGCCCGGGGCCCGCCGCCTGCGCGCAGGTGGCTCGTTTGCTGGCGCGGCATCCGCGCTGCGTGCCCGACGGCCCGCACCGCCTGCTCTTCTGCCAGCAGCTGGTGCGCTGCCTCGGCCGCTTCCGCTGCCCCGCGGAGGGCGAGGAGGGCGCCGTCGAGTTCCTGGAGCAGGCCCAGCAGGTGAGCGCGCTCCTGGCGCAGCTGTGGCGGTCGCAGCCCGCCACCATCCTGCCCTGTCTCAAGGAGCTGTTCGCTGTCATCTCCGGCACAGGTGCGTTTGCCCCGGGGGCCGGGCGGGAACTCGTGCACGCCAGGTGCTGCGCGCGCGCACACACACACACACGAGCAGGCGGTGGTTTGTGCTCATTCTGCCCGGCGTGCCCACGTGGGCTGATTTCATTTAGTTAGCAAGCCTCTGCTGAGCTACTGGGAAGCCTGCTCTGTGATGGGTGCTGGGCGCGCAGGAGGGGGCCGGTCGCCTGGCGAGGGAGAAGGACGCAGGCGAATCGGTCTGGTTAGAGAGAGGCCGGGGGCCGCGGGGTCTGAGAGAGACCACAGGGAGGGGTGAGTCCTCATGCCTTTTGGGTTAGGTGAGTTTCATAGACGTGGTGCCTTTTGAGTCAGGCCTGAGAGCTGGGTAGCAGGGTTGAGGAGCTGTGGTCAGGCTGAGGTGAAGGTCTGGAGAGGCCATGGAGCCTGAAGGAGCCGACCCCGAAGTGTCAATTTTTGCCCCCCCTCCCCCACATTGACAACCCGAGTTTGGACTCTAGTATAAACTACTGAAATAAGGTCTGTGCCTTCTTTGATTCTAGTGCTGTGCAGGTGGAAGGAAGGGAATGCACCTGGCAGGAAGAGGTGCCCAATTTTGATAACTAAATGTTCTTTCTCACCTCTAGGCCTTTGTCCATGTGGTTCTACCTGGAATGTCCTCCCTTTCCCCAAGTCCACATAGCTCTCCTACCTGTTCTTGTGAGCTCCAGTGTTATCCCTTCTAAAGGCCTTTCCTGTACACACAGTTGGGGGTCAGTACTTTTCTCTGGGCCCAGAGCTGGACCCAAAGTAGTGCCAGTGGTTGTCCAGTGAATGAGTTAATATGGAATCAGAGGCTGTGATGCTGTAGGAGGCTAGGAGGTGGCCTCGCTTGCTTTTTGCAGAGGCCCAGCCTGGTTCCTGGGCAGCTTGAGGGTCTGGAGTGGTGGGGGAGGTGAGGAGCCCATCTGCCCTGCTAAGCTCAGTCCAGCCTCCTATTCCAGAAGAAGAGCCGCCGTCTAGCGCCCTGGCCAGTGTGGTGCAGCACCTCCCATTGGAGCTCATGGATGGTGTTGTCCGGAACCTCAGTAATGATGACAGTGTGACGGATGCCCAGATGTTGACCGCCATCAGCAGGTGGGTTGAAGGTAGGGTGTCGTTAGGTCACTTTCCACTGGTTGCTGGGCTAGGGTTAGGGTTCCAGGACTTTGACCCTCATACTTGTTCATTCATTTGTTCTTTCTTGAGCCCTGTGCTGTGTCTGAACCTGGGCTGGTTGTGGGAGACACAGAACCTGGCCCCAATAATGCTCTGAGGCGGGGTACTGGCTGTGTGATGCTGGACAGGTCAGTGAACTATCTGAGCCTCAGCGTCCCTCTCTGATAACTGAGGGGCGATAATTAAGAGGTCGTCAGGCCTTCATGGGCTCATGTCAGGTAAAAGTACTTTACAAAGTGCTTTCTGAGTTAGGCAAGTATGATAGACAGTTTGGGGTACCTTCAGCTCATAGAGCTCTTGCACCGCCCCCATCTCATTTGAATATCATCACACTCGTGATCTAGCCACACCCACCCATGCAGTGATGCCTGCAGGCCTTTGTCTATGCAGACTCCGTCCACCTGGGGTGCCTCTCCCTGCCATTCCTTGCACACCTGTATGCAGAGCCATCATTTCTCTCATTACTTTCTGGATTCCTTGTTTTTAGTGGGTAAGAGTGTGGACTCGGGTGCAATGCCTGAGTTCAAACCCTGGCTCTTCTGCTGCTTGCCTGTGTAAATGTGGGCAAGTTATTCAGTTTCTCTAGGCTTTGGCTTCTTGGAGGGTAAGTGAATTAATCAGGCGTTTTACACAACTAGCCTCTGTGGTTATCACCTCCGGCCTTGACTTGTTGATGCAAAAGGTGCTTTGGGACGTGGGCGTGGGGCACGGGTGTCTGATTGTGGACACCTGGAGTATGGTGTGGGCATGCGTAAGTGTGCATACTGGAGCCTCGAAGTTAGGGCTATACGGCAGTGTCACTCAGACAGGAAGGCTGCGAGAGGACTAGTGGTGTGACTACAGAGGAGGTAAGACCACGAGAGGATGAGAGAGAACGCTAGAGAGGGCCCAGAGAAAGCGTAAAGATTCCCTCAGGCCGGGGGGGCTTGCCAGCCTCCCAGCCCCTGCTGGAGGGGCGAGAGGGTGACTCCCCTCCACTATCCCTCCTCTCCCCACCCCCTACCTCTGTCTCCTGCCTTGCTAGCCTGCCGGCTTGCCACTACACTTCTTCATTTATAAAATGTATAATTGGACCCATTTTAGAGGGTTGTTACAAGGATTAACATTAGATAAAATGAGAATTCATGTAAAGTGCCTAGAAGCTATTGTTATCAGAATTACTGTTTGTTCTCATTGTTCTACCTCTTTTGGGCACAGTCTACTAAGTATAAAAATCATGATAGTGGGCCTCCCGGGGGCGCAGCAGTTGAGCGCTGGGTTGCGAAGCTGCCCGCAGCCTCTGCAGTGCCGGTTCGATCCCCGGCTGCTCCCCGGCCACCGGAGGAGTGTCCCACATGGTGAGCAGCTCTCTCCTGCCGCCCCACTGCTCCCCTCAGCAGTGTCCTTCGGTCCTTCTGCCTGCTCTGCTCCCCGCTCTGGCTCTGGTGAATTCTCTCACCCTCCCGCGCTTCTGACTGTACCCAGTGCATGTATAAACAAACAAACAAACAAACAAATAAATAATACATGCCTCTTTAAAAAAAAAAATTAAATTAAAAAAATAAATAAATAAAAATCATGATAGTGCTGATGATTTCCTGTGCCCCTCTACGTGGCAGCTTCCCGCTCATTGGCACTGGCTTTGTGCTGTGGAGGTCAGATGTGTTACTGCACAGAAGCAAACAATGGATACTACATAACTGTTAACTATTAAAATCTTTTTTAATCATGCAACACCCTGGTACTGTCCCCATTCTACAGAGGAAGAAATAGGCCTTGCCTCTCCAGTCCACCTGTGACTATGCAGGTGCCTCTTTTTCTCCTTTTCCTAGTAAACCTGTCCTTTTAAATGTAAAAAGAAAAAAAAAAAAAACCCTAGTCCTGGAGAGAGTAAAAGACTTGTTTCAAGCCTCAGACAGGGGTTTGCTGGAGTTAGAGCTGCTGCGGGATCAGTGCTCTTCCTACTGTTGGATCCACTGCAGCCTAGTGTTTGTAGGGGTGAGGTTTGGGGTTCTGATGGGCCTGGCTCCCTTCCTGCTGGACTGGGAGCCCCAGGCTCTGCCAGGTGCCTATTATGAGCTCCTTTGTCGTTCCCAGAGATGTCTTGTTCATCCCACGGAGCCCAGGGCTGCCCTGCGCAGGTGTGAGTCAGTGTGGGGCTTCGGGGCATTTGGGCTTGTCTCGGCATTGTCCCAGCATTGTCCCAGCATTGTCCCACCCTGCCGTTTGGACCTCCCTGGTTCCTGTATCACCGCTTTTCCCCTAAGCAGAATGATCGACTGGGTGTCCTGGCCCCTGGGGAAGAACATTGACAAGTGGATCATAGCACTGCTGAAGGGCCTCGCCGCTGTTAAGAAGTTCAGCATCTTGATCGAGGTTTCACTTGCCAAAATTGAAAAGGTTGGTGGTCCCTGTCCTCCCCAGCTTTTGGCCTCTTCTGCTGGTCTCTTCCCAGGGGTGGTGCAGAGCATTGGGGTGTCCAGAAGCGCTCTCACCTGGGATGTTTCTCTACCCCTCTCTGTTTCTACCCCTCATTCATTTCTCTGATTGCTCATTTGGGCATGGAGTCTGTTGCTCTGGGTTTGTGCATCCATCTGATATCTGTCCTGCTCTCTGTTTCACCATCTGTCCACCCAGGGCTGTGCTTACCTCTGTTCTTCTGTATGGGGCCACTGCTTCAACCTCATGTCTCTGATGACCCCCTCAGGGCCTTGGGAACACTCAGCCTCAAGTGGTCCAGGCCTGGGGGATTCCTGACTTAGGGACTTTTTTCCAGGTTTTCTCCAAGCTTCTATACCCCATTGTCCGGGGAGCCGCCTTGTCTGTCCTCAAGTACATGCTCCTAACCTTCCAACACTCCCACGAGGCCTTCCACCTGGTAAGGGCCCCTGCTTGCTGCCCCAAGGATGGGAAACCCTGTTAGCCCCACTGGTTTGGCTGGACACAGACATGCTGACTTTGTTGGGGGTTGAAGAGGTCGGGTTTGATCCTCAAGACCTTTAGACCTCTTCTAGCTTGATGTCAGAGCTAGAAGAGATGTGAGACCCCATTTTACAGATAGGAAGCAGGCCTGAGAATTTGTATGGCCTCCGGGTGGTCTAAAGTGCCCCCCCTAAGATGATGACAACTGAGGTTCCTTGGGGGGGTACTAGATGTGTGCTAGTACAGCGCTAATGCTGGTACGTATGTTCAGTCCCTTAATTCCTGTAATAGGCTCGAGAAGGAGGTTCTACGTTTTCTTCATTCTTCAGCTGAGGAAACTGCTGTTTAGGGAGGGAAAGTCGCTTGTCTTAGACAAAGCTGGTGAGAGTACAAGGAAGATTCTAGCCAAGTTAATCTGACTCCTGACCCAGTGCCCTTCCTACATCTTTCTGACCACCAGAACCCAGGTGGCCTGGCCTCTAGCACAGGCCCTGTTCTGTCTTCTGGGCCCTCCCTTGGGAAGGGAGGGAATGCTGGGGGAGTGCACTCTTTCTGCCTGACTTCCCTGGCATGCAGAAGGGGGCCCAGATTCTGATGGGCAGAAACTTCATGCTTCCCAATTTGCTGCAGTGGGAAAAGCACAGAACCAGGGATTGGGATACTGGGGGGTTGTGTCCCAGCTCTCATTTGCTACATGATGACCTTGGACCAAGCCCTTAACCTCTCAGAGCATGGAACAGGGGTCAACCTCTAGGATGGTGGGAGAGGATTAGAAGAGGTGATAATTGTTGAGCGCCTGCCACAGTCTAGGGATGCCAGTCTTATTTCTTTCCATCCTTCTCTTGAAATTTTTTGGTTCCAGTTCCTGTAGCCTGTATGCCCCTGGAATGTTGTGGTAGAGCACCCTTTGTAGCACAGAGGAAAGAAACAACTTCTGTCCTAACCCATGGTGAAATTCTTGGCAAATTATGTAGCCTAATTTCAATTTCATCTATAAAATTGCTGCCACATAAAGTCATCATGAAGGTGAAGTGCTTGACACAAAAATGTTTGAAGAGTGGTGGCATTTGCCCCTAGAGGCTGTGTCTCTTACTCTATGCAGGCTGCCCACCAGCTGGTCACTCTCACCCCTGGGTGGGAGAGCGCCCTAGCACTCAGCCCTTCAGGCTGTTTGGGCAGGTTGTTTGGCCAAGATAAAACAGCTGTATCTCTGGCTCGACTGTGAAGAGGTCATTGTGTATCCCATTTTACAGGTGAAAAGATTGAGGCAGGGGGTCGAAGCTCACATATCTTGTAAAATGAGTCAGTGGTCTACAGCATTCAGAGCCCAGTGTAGGGGGGTTAGGGTGACAGTGGTCAGGTTGCAGACCTTCTGTTTCAGGCACGCTGGGTGTCTGCATGCCACCCACTATCCCACATCTCAGGTAGGTCACCTGGTACCGGGCCTAACTCTGCTTTGCTTTCACAGCTTCTCCCTCACATCCCCCCCATGGTGGCCTCTCTGCTCAAGGAGGATTCCAACTCAGGGACCAGTTGCCTGGAGCAGCTGGCGGAACTGGTGCACTGCATGGTGTTCCGTTTCCCAGGCTTTCCAGACCTGTATGAGCCAGTCATGGAGGCTATAAAGGTGAGTCACAATCTCCCGCTGCTCTGACAAGGCCATACTACAGATTGGTAGCACCCTGTGCTCATTTGGTTGTCTCTCAACTCTCCCTACCCGTCCTGTGCTTTAGACACACTAAGTCACCTGCCATTCCCACGTGTGCTGTCCTGGTGATTGCTCTGAGCCTTTGCATATCCCCTTCTTTCAAACTGTAAACCCTTTTCTTGTTCTGCCTGGATACCTACGTGTCCTTTAATGCGCTGTGTAAGTTAACTTCCCTCAAGAAACCTTCCCTGGTAATATCACTCCCCACCTCCCACCCCCAGGATCTCCCAGCTTGAAGCAGCCCTCTCTCACACATCACTCTGTCAGATGTCATTGTGTGTCTGTCTCTCCCAGGTTTCCTCCCCCAGGCAGTGAACATTCTAGAGCAGGGATTGTTTACCATTGTTAATGTGACTTTATTGATGCTCGGCCCAGGCTGGAAACTCAGGACACAGGCATGAGGCAGACAGGGTCTCCTCTATTGAGGAGCTTGCAGCCTAGTGGGGTGACAGACTTGTATGTATGTAACTAATCAAAGTAACTTATAAAATGCCTAAAGGGTGAGCCAGGGAGTAGTGAGGAACCAGAGGAAGAAAAGGTGTCCAGTTCAAGGAGGAGACCGCAAGGAAGAAAGGGCTTCTGAGCTGGGCTCAAAGGATTGCTAGGATAACAACTAACACTGTAGACAGCGCCACATTTGCCAGTGTTTTCCTATGTATTTTGTCTTCTGATGTGCTCATGAAAACTCTAGCAGATACTGTAATTTCGGTGTCATAGTTGAGGAAAATGAGACTAGGAGAGACTTGGTAACTTGGGCAGAGGCATAAAGGTAGTGAGAACCACAGCAGGGTCCTGGGTGCTGAACGCTTTCCCATTGCCTGATACAGAGGGCAGGCCCAAATGTAGGTGAACTGCCCATCAGACTTGCGTTTCTATAGCATGGCAGAGAGGAATCTTGAAAAATGACCCACCACAAAACACCAAGAAATGCTTTTAAAATATAACAAACTTTTTTAAAGTATATAGCTGAGTTTGCAAGAAAGTAAGAGGGACTCCTTAAGGGCCAAAAAGGAAGAGAAAACTGAATTCCAGAATGGCAAGAGATGATGCTTTTCTGTCGTGGGGTGGAGAGGGAGGGTGGGTGAGATGGGTCAGCTGTCACCAAGAGGCTGGAGTCGGTCGGCGCAGGAGTCTGGCCCTACTGGGGAGTTAGCACTAAGCAACAACTAAGCACTAAGCACTAAGCAAGTAAGGTTTTACTATTAGCAAAAGAGTGATCTAGAAAAAAAATACACATGTAGTCCAAAATAGACATCAAGTAAGCTTTTCTGGTTTGTCTTGGCTCTGGACTGGGAAATTTGTAATTGGTGGCCTGTCTCATAGGGGTTCAAATCCATAATCATTTTTGGGGTGGATGCTAAACTAAAGTAGTCCTAAACCTCTAATATCTAAGTTGTCTAGTAGAAACAAATGTAACTGTTTCAAACCGAAGAGGAGAATTGTGCAGAAGATGAGTGTATAGCCCCCCAAATTACAAAACACAGGTGGGAACCTTCCACCATGAGTAGGACTTGATAGACACAACAGACAAAACCTCTAACAGTTCTTGTCGGTTTTTTAATTTCACATCAGAAAGAGTTTCTTACTGAAGCCTATCTTGTCCCCTCTCACTTGAGGTAGAGAGGCAGAGGAGAAAGGATTCCACTTCTTGGAAGTGACTATTACTGTTTTCTGTTAGACTATGAGCTGCTTGTGGGCAAGAACTATGTCGTTTTGATCACTGTGCCCACTACATGTCTGAGTGAACGGGTGTGACCATAGTGTGAAGCATACCATCATGGAGATGTGAACAGAGGGGGGAGTCTGGCCTGGCTGGGCACTGAGGGAAATTTGTACTGAGTATGACTCAGACTCTGAAACCTAGGGGTTTTGGTCTAACCCATGGGACGAGGTGGGTACAGATACCTGTGCTACTAGGTATAAGGAGTTAGGCCTTGTGAGACAGGTATAGGTTGTGTGGGGTCCCAGCTTGAAGGTGCTGGAAAGCCACCCATGGAGGGATATAGGATTCAGACCTTGAGGGATGGGACTGCCAGGAGAGTCCACTTCATACAACTTGGGGGGAAAGGAGAGGGGATGGGAATGTTCTAGCCCACTTTGGTGATAATGTTGGTGGGATGGAGGGGAGGGATCAGCAGACCAGAGTGCCTTGAATGCCAGGCTCAGCAACTCTGCTTAATCCATGGAGGCAGCTTATCCCAAGCAGCCTAAAACAAGTGCAGTTTCTCTACAAACTCATTTTCTCTCAAGAATCAAGTATATACTTCATAATTATAAAAGTTACTTTAATATAAACACTTTCCTTGAATATTAGTGCATACATTCCAGGAGGAGGAACTACATTTGTCCTTTGGCTTTGAACAACCCTTTGTCACAAGCCTGTCTGAAGGACAAGGCAGCAGCAAATAAGTGACAGGTTTTTACAGTTTATGAAATCATTTCACATGTGTTCTATGAGTATATACTTCTTTGTATCTATGTCCTTTTATAGGTTCTGGAAAGTTCTCTTAGGCCATTATGTCTGGCTATGAAAGTTTTTTTCTGGAAGCTGTGGTCCTTGCTATGAGAGCCATTGTATGTTAAATTTCCAATAACAGGAGCTTTTAGAGGTGTCTGGAAGTTTTTGATTTATTTTCCTATGAATACAGAATTACCTTCTTTGGAAAAACTAGTATTTGATTTTTTTTTTCCATTATGGGTATTTTTTTCCATTATGGGTGTCCTCATGTGTGGGGTTCTCGGTCTTTTTGTCCATGCTTGTTCATGTTGTGTGTGTGGGGTTGGGTAGGGGCTTAGTAGAAGGAAAAAGGAGTGACTAAGAGAGAAAATACTGAGCCATTATCACCTTAAACTTTGGCAGCCCCTGCATTTAAAAAGAAATCATCTGTGAGAGATGACTAATCTGATAAATTACCTGATAAGTGATCCTAGGAAATGAGTAAGCAGAAGCGTTAAGTCAGACCATGGCCAGATCTGCAGTGGCAAAGGATGTGCACTGTTGTTGTTGTTGTTTTTTTTTTTTTTAAGATTTTTTAAGATTTATTTTATTTATGCATACAAGAACTGGGGTGTAGGCCAGAGGTACGGGGATTGTGAGGACTCACCAGAGACAAGTGGGGAGCAGACCAGGCAGATCTACTGAATACACTGCTGAGGGGAGCAGCGGGTGAGACGGGAGAGGTCTGCTGTGCCATGTGGGTTAGCTCCCTGGCGGGGGGGGGGGGGGGGGGGGGGGGGGGAGGGGGAGGGATCAAGCTTATGCCACAGTGGCTGGCAATAGCTTGATAGCACTGAGACTTTAACACTGGAAGGCCCCTGTGTGTGTGTGTGTGTGTGTGTGTGTGTGTGTGTGTGTATATATATATATATATATATTTAAGTTCTAGAGCCTTGGACAAATCTAGGGACTGTGTCCAGGGCCTGGAAAGAAGAGCAGGGCGAGAGAAACTGTTACAAATGCCACAAATCTAAATGACTGCCTTATGCTTAGATGTTTTCCTGCAAAATGCATGGTTGTTAGAACCAGGTCTTGGTAATATTCTTTTAGATGAAGCTGTTTAATGTGAACAAGGATGGTGAGTGGGAAAGCACTCAGCCTGTGACCAAGAACTGATACCTCTGACTCTTGGGAACCTCCCACCCTCCTGACTGTAGGGGCAAGTTTCAGGGGGGCTGACTAGTTCAAAATATTGATTCTGCAAACCTAAAAGGAGAAGGTGAAATGTGAGCATCATCGTGTGTGAACACCTTGAAAGTATAGTGCCAAACTGGTAGAGATAGGAGTATCCTCACTAGACCAATGAGGAAACTGAGGCCCAGAGAGGATGACCGGCTGAGTCAGAGAGGCTCACTGCCCACAGCGATGGCTGGTGAAGCTGGGAGTCAGGACAAGGGCTGAGGTTCTGGCTCTGCTGATCTGGCTAGTGGGCCAGTGTGATCATTGCTGAGTCTATCACACTCTGGATGTCCCCAGGAACATATGGACATCAGTGTTTCCGGAAAATTCTTTTCTCTTAGTTTCTTCATTTACAAAATGGGGACTTTACCGCCTTCAGGCAGTTGCGATATGAAACATCACGTAGATGGTCCATGAGTCAAGATAAGAATTTACAGTAAGTTTGGCATTCGGGATTGTTTACACACATCTCTTGAACATTTGTTGGGTGGTGTGCTTTCCAGAGGAGGTGATATTTTTAGATATTTTTAGAGCTGATCCTGCTATCTACCATCTTGTT